>NW_011888828.1:3042850-3051972 GCF_000151845.1 Pteropus vampyrus
TCAGGGATACGACCACCTCGGCTTCATGAACTACAGTGGGGGGTCCCACTATAGTCCCACTATAGGAAGATGGCTTCTCCTAATGCAACAATGTGGATAGAGATAGGAACAAAGCCCCACACTGGAGGGGAAACGGAGAGAAAAACAGAAAGTATCATTACGAGAACTGAAGTCAAGTTTTCTCAGAGTGAGCGGAATCTGTTCCAGAGCTGATGAAGAAGTGCAGGTGGGGAGACGAGTTGCATGAGATGCTAACTCTTCCACAAGTTGGCCACCTAAACTGGTTCAGTCAAATTTGGGGCTGATAATTGGGTGTAACTGAGAGAATGATTGGAATGAAGGCATCCAAGCTACTGCACAGACAATTTAAAGAAAAAATGACTTGCAGCAGAGAGCTTGCGGTGGTCAAATGTTTAGTTTGATAAATATTCAGGTGCAGTTTCCCTCAAAGGCCAAATGCTCATGACAGATCGAACATAAGAAAAAAAGAATGTCTCTGATCAGCCGCCCTTAACCTATTTTATCTTTGGAAATAAAGAGACTATTTATAGATTTCTCATCCTCTTTCTGCAAGGGCTGCTTTGAAGCTCCTGTGCAGGCCATCTACAGGCCCCTCCTTAACTGTGGCTCCCACTGGGCACATCTCTGCCCCTCTGACAGCCTCCTGGGGCTCTGGACCCTGCTCCCGCCCCAACCTCGCCAGTTGCTCAGGGTTAAGAGAGCAGGCCTGTTACTAGCCTCTGAGTGCTCATTCTGCTCGCTCCCCTAACTCAGCCCACACCTCCCTTGGTCTCTTCCCTTGTGGAGGAAAACGATGGTTGCAAATTGCCCCCAGGATATAAACAGACAAATGGCTTCCTTGCTCTTCAACTCATTGATTGGGATACTAAATGTGCCCATCATAGAAAAACAGTAGGATTCATTACAAGGACTGGCCTATGTCACAACTCTTACGGAAAGGTTCCTCGGTGACTAAGGCTCTGATGCCTCTGCCAAAGCCTGGAGCTTTGTCACTGGCCTGGAGCATTGTCACCCATGAGTGCTTAGGGCCAGAAAGAAGTAACAAAAAAGACTGTATGAAGGGGGCTAAATCTAGAGAGACGACTCCAGGGCTTTTTCTCCCCAGACACCGATGTAAGCTTATGGGATTCTAAGCAGCCTATTTAAAATCGGGAGTAAGTCTTCCTGTGACATCCACTGCAGGCAGAAATAGAATAAAAAAATGATTTTCAGGTAAATGCCACTGACCCTGAGAGATGCTGGGGGTCCTGAATGCAGAGAAAGGAAGAGGGAAGCCTGCCTAGTGTTGTTTTTACTGAATGTTTGCTGATACCACAGCCAGCTCAGCAGAGTGGGGCACACTTGAGCTTTGGGGTTGTGATGATCTGGGCTTACATTCTGGCTCTAATCCTTAGGGCATGCAGAACCTGTGAAAATTTTTGTAATTTCTCTGGGTTTCTGTTTCCTCTTCTGCAAAACGGGGATAATATCCTGTAGATTATTGTGAAGATTAGAGATACCACGGGAAGGCCTGGCACCAAGCCCAGCACAAAATAGCATCTCAAATAAATGACATCTAGAGTCGTGAATGTAGTTGAAATAGCACAATACATCAGTCTTTTAAAAGATCTTCTGCTTCTCTGTGTTTTTTAAAGTTTTCTCATGGGTATTGATAATGCCCCATCAGTCGCTGTTGCTTAGGGAGTTTGTGCAAGCATCAACAGCTCAGGGTCTCCAGTTGTGTTGCTCATAGCTCACATATGTCAAGCTCGTAAGAATGCAGAGTCCTGAGATCCCAGGCATGTGGGGCCTAGGACTCTGCATATTTAACAAGCTTTACAGCAGGAGGTATCTATCATTACAATTACTCCAAGATTAATAGTAATAACTTGCAGTCAATATCTATCATATGTATTAGAAAATGTACTTCGTGAATAAATAAAACATCAATGGAATGTCACTTACACCGTTCCTCCAATTAATGTAAACAAAATTATTCTTCATCCCATAGCCCACTCAGCAGAGCAGAGCACGCGTGCTGGGCTTTCGAGTAAACACGTGAGGGCTTCTGCTCTACATGCGATGGGTTCTTTAATGCACTGGTAATATTTTTAAGGTGGAGCCAAAGAGGGAGGGACAGTGGTGATCTTAGCCAGTGAAGACTGTCTTACTTAAAATAGCTAGAGAAAGAAGGTGTCTTTTCTCCCAGCTCCTGGCTGCTGGTAGGCATGGTAACCAGCCTCACAGTCCCAAGGAAAGATCCTCTCCTGCCCAGAAAACAACCCAAGTAGCCAGGAGCCAACCTTAGGTCTGTATACTGTTGAGGTTTCTCTAAATTTGGGAAATTTTCTGAAATCAAAAATACTTTCTTTTTCTCAGCAAGTCGCAAGGCTTATACTACAACAGCAAATTTTTATCTCTAAGAGAAACAAGACCAAGGACTGAGTGAAAGTGAGTCCATCCCTAAATGATAGATTTAAAACTTCTTGAAAGTAGGTTACAAAGTACTACCTGACATTCCTTTACCAAAAGGTAAAATGCTTAGAGATTTTGTGACTTAAATGTGGATACTATCAGGAAACACAGTAATTATGGTATTTTGTGGAATTCCTTTTCTTTCTGTCCTTATTTTTTTTTATTTTCATCCACCAAAAATATTGTCTGTATTGTGGTCGAAATATTAGGAAGAAAAGCTGTCTGAAAGCCATTTAGAACTAGCACTCTGTGGGGACCTGACTTCTGTGCATCCCATTGGCACTGATTCCCATTTGCTTGTGACTAACGTGGAATAAGTGGCTTTCTCCTCCAGATCTCTCTGTTCAACTGCCCTTGTCTAACTAATTCGACTACACTGAACACAAGAAGGTTTTTGTGACCTGATCTATAGGGAATGGGGGGCCCTCTGTTCTTTGAAAGGGCCAAACTACATCTAATGGAGATGAAGACATCAAAATATTTCTTTTACGGACATGTCTGTTGCTATTTGCCACGGTAACTCCGTAAACAATTGACCTGTAAGTTGTTCCCTAATGACAGGTGTAACATTGTGAAGGCCCAGGGCTGCTGAGATGTGGACAGCACGAAAGACTGACCCCAAGTCAGTCCTTATCAGGTATTCTACTGGTTCATAACATCTATTATGGGGTGATTCCAGAACTATTGCTCTTACTCAATCCTTCTTTGGTTTCTCTGTTGCCGCTAAAAAGCAAAATAAATTTGGTTGGGTGGTAGGGGAGCCGTGCCTACCTCTAGTGATGAGCTGGTAACAGGCCTGATTTTGTTCCGCATTTTCAGTCTCACGTGATCTTCTGAGAAGACAGATTCATTTCTCCCAGTCATTTGTTCTCACACGTGTGTATGTACCTGTTGACAAAAGGGACCAGGAGAGAAAGATGGATAACTCATTTAATATTTACCCATTTGCCAAATATCCAATCAGCGCCCACTGTAAGACAGGCCCTGTGCCAGGCATAGGGTTCAAGTGGAGTCGTGCACAAGGCATAGCATCTTTCGTTGAGGAGCTCACAGCCTGACGCGGGACAGGCCAAGGATCACAGTGACATGTAAGTAGGAAGCAACCAAGATGAAGTGGAAGTGAAACTCAGGAAGAGCAAACACTGCATGTATCAGAACTCCATTCTGTTTATGGCCCGATAACCTTTCATTCTGTGAAGAACCATATTTTGTTTGTGGCCCCTTCCTTCATCTTCGAAGTCAACAATGTAGCTTCTCTCTGACTCTGCTTCTGTTGTCACATCTTTCTCTTACCACAGCCAGGAAAAGTTTTCCCCTTTTAAGGATTCACAGGATTAGGTTGGGACCACTTGGATGAGCCAGGATAATCTTCTCATCTAAAGGTCCTTAACTTTATCACGTCTACAAAGTCATATTCTGGGGTATGTTCCAGTATATGCTGTAACAGGTTATGGAGATTAGGGTCTCGACATCTTTGAGGGAGGAGCATTATTCTGCCTACCATGGACAGGTAAACTAATGGTCATGATGATGATGATGATGATGATGATGATGATATCCAACATCTATTGAGAGATTACTATGTGTCTGTTACCCCTCTAAAAGTTCTACTTAACCTATTTAGTTCCTACAACAGTCCTATGAGATAGGAACTATTCTTGCTCCTGTTCGTAACTGAGGAGGCTGCTGCAGTACAAAAAGGTACTCACAGGAAGCAGCAGAGCAAGGATTTTAACTCAGCAATCTAGCTCCAGAGACTTTATATTTAAAAGCGGTCATCCTACTTAATAAGACTGGGAGCTCTACCCTAAAGAATCAAGTCTTTCCTAATCAGGCTTCTGCCTTAGTCCTAGCTGCTGGCCTTCCACCCCTCAGTAGTGGCCATGCACTAAGAAGGGAGGTGGTCCCATGAGGGGGTCTCCACGGCCATGCTGGGTTTGGGGCTCCACCAAGGACAATCAGGAGCCCTTAAAATTTTATGAATTCTGGCATGAGAATTGTGTTTGTCTTTGTATGTAGCCATCGACTGAGAAAATATGTAATGGCAAAAGGGTATATTATTAAATATTGAAACTTGTATAATAAATTTCCCTTATTAATCAGTATACTCATATATTTAAATTAAGATAGATCTACAATTCCTAGTCTACAATTCTGGAACTTCATAAAGCACTGAAAGCAGATTTTTTTTTGGTAAGTTTGCGACAAACTAATTTTGGGGGCAAAACCTGACCTGAATTAACATAAGGCTATTATAGTCTTTCTTTATCCCATTAGTAGTGAACATTCCCATATTAATTGCAGAACTATTAGTGTTTGATTATAGGGTGCTCCCCCACACTCTGCTGGGAATGTTATTAATATATGGTTTATACATCCTATTACCTGACTGCTAAAACCTGAAATATCCGACTCGCAAAACCCCAGAGGTTTGAAACACGTGCTTGTGGACCTACAGGAGATTTAGGTGTAAGAACAGTATTCATTTAGTCTATAATCAGTGGTTAGTATACACATGAATCTACTGACACCTGCAATAAGTTCCCTCATGTGTATGCCAAGCTTGCTGGCCCACTTCACTGTTTTACCTAGGGTCTTTTGTCTTAATTTAAAATATCTGAGCTCCTAATCTAGGCACTACCTCATCTCCTAGAGGCTAGTTCCCCTCTGTTTAAAACAAGTATTACGTGACTCCAATATATTTAAAGAAGACATTTCAATATAATAATAAGCCGACAGGATACAACTACAAAATAACTTATAGGATGGCTTTTAATCCCCATGTGGGATTACAGAGTAAAATAAACTACTGCCAACTGTACAGCACGCTTTAAAGAGAATGACAGAAAGTCACATTTGCTGGCTTGGGAGGCTCTTAGAAACAAACTCTGGTCCTGTGGAGAATGGCAGAGAGAAAGGGTACTAGCTGGAAGGACGCAGATCCTGGGTACTGGATCTGCCTCACATCTCACGCTAGGTGACCACCCACGAGGCACTTCACCTCTCTGGGGCTCCGTTTCTTCATCTATGAAGCTGGGTGGTTTTGATGAGCTCTGTAATGCCAGAGTCTAGAATTGTAAGGAGTGCCCTTTTAGGGGGAGATGTGCACTGAGGAACACAAGTTCCAACAGCATTCCAGAAGCTCATTTTACTTTTATTTTTATTTTTCAATTATAGTTGACATTCAAAGTTATTTTATATTAGTTTCAAGTATACAGCATAGTGGTTAGACTTGTATGTAATTTACGAAGTGATCCCCCCAATTAGTCTAGTGCTTACCTGGCACTACACATAGTTATTATGATATTACCGACCATATTCCCTATGCTGTACTTTACATCCTCATGACTGTTTTTTAACTACCAATTTGTAGTTCTTAATCCCTTCACCTGTTTTACTCCCCCACCCAACCCCTCACCTATCTGGCAACCATCAGTTTGTTCTCTGTATCCATTCTTGTTTAGAAGCTCACCTTTAACCCAGGTTAGCCACCTATGGAATGAAATGCACGTTTTGTATAGATAAAATTTAATATTTGTACTGACTAATAAAACATACTCATTTATATGCATGTTATAGCTCATAAATAACCAAAGGAATCAACAGTTTATCAAATGTTGAGCTGAGGTCAGTGAGTAAACAACCTCCTCCTGCTATTCCTGGGACCAGTTGTTGACAAGTCATCGCAGTTCAGGGCTGACCCCAGTGATGAACTCATTAATTCAGCACTTACTATGCACTGGGCACTGTGCTGGGGAGAGAAGAGGAGAGAAGGAAGATGTGGAGTTTGCATTTCTTGGCTCGTGGTACTGTGTAGCCATCTATTCCTCATAGCATAACAGTATCCCCCCCAGGTCTGATGATGATGGGAAAAGTTGTTGATTGACATGCCAGTTGATTTTCACTCCTTTTTTATGTATCACAAATAATTAAGGTATAATACTGATGGCAGGAGGCAGGGGATTATTCTGGAAACCGGTTTTATTTGGTTGGTTTGTTTTTTCTGCAACAGAATACCAATTTTAAATTTATCATGTGAATGCAGAAAAGCAGTGCATTAAGATGGCCTCTATGTAATGCAGTGGACATGACTCAGGGGTTAGAGCACTAACCATCAGACCCAACTGGTCACACACCTGACAATAAGCAGGGCCTCCCGGCAAGCCAGGGGGGGGACTGACTGGGCTTTGGCCTCCTGGCATTGTCTGTGCCCTGCACTGTCTGGGTTCTGAGCAGATGACATCAGCTGCCCCAGAACATGACTCTGGGCCAACACTAGCACCCTCTGCGTCCACCACACAGCCACCGAGGGAGAATCAGGCACTGGTTTTCAGCTGACAGGCCTCCCTGTGAGGCTGGCCCACTCAGAGGAGCAGATGGTGTTTGAGGCAGGCTGAATTGTGGAAACACGTGGCTCTCTGGGCTCTCTGAACCTCGTGATTGCTGGCAAATGGGGACCTGGATGTACATTTGGGGATGAGCAGCTACTGAGCAGAAGAGTCTCCAGCCAAGGCCCAAAGTTTGGAGCCGAGGCTGCAGGCTCACCTGCTGTCTCTCCTGTGCTCTGTCTTCCCAGGTAAAAGGACAGTATTGCTGGCTCCCAGTACCTCGCCTTTCTGCTAACAATCAGTTACTGGGACCTGCGCTGGAATTACCCACGCAGGCCAAGCTTTGAGCGGTTTGAGAAATCAGCAGTGTATATCCAAAGTTTGTTGTTGCTTCTTAGGAAAGATTTCTAGTGCTCTCTCCTGGGGCCCTGGTTCTTTTCTACCCCTTAGGGACCAGGCCAGGCCGTACCTCAGGTCTGCACTCTCAAAAGCTCTACTGGAGGGCCGGGGTAATCCTCTCCCTGTTACCATCACCCAGGATTTACAGCCTCCACTTCTCTCTTCTTTCTCACTTGTTTCAGGCTCCCTCTCTCTTAGACACCCCAATCTCTTTTTGTTCTCTTTTGTTCCTGCCCCAAACCTGAGGCATGGAGAGCTCAGTCACTCACTGGAAAGTGTAGGTGGCTTGAGAAGTTCTTCCTCTGAGGAAGATTTGCATTGTATAAGAGACCTAGGGAGGAACGCATTGCTTACCTCTAAGGAACAAACCATGAATAGTGGGATTTCAGCCTCAAAGGTGGGTCAAGGGAAATTATTTTTAGATTGGAGCAGCCATATTTGAAATCAAGCCAGAAGGCTATTCTTGCTCTGAAGCTGAGCCCGTGACTGCCACAGAAGACTCAGAGAGCCCATGTCCTGAGCGCCACATTTGCCTCCTCTCTCCTCCCACACAGTCCCCTTCAGTGACACTCCCATAGGCAAGAGCAGCAACGCTTTTGCCTTCCTCTGTGGCTCCTCCATGCCCAGCTCCTTCCGTGCCCCGGGCAGCAGTTGGGAGGACAGAGGTCAGAGGCTGCTATGAAGGGTGATGCATGGGGCGGGGGGCGGTTGTTAAGGCAGGGAGAACAAAGAAGAAAATAATGGTGACAATCTATAAATACCATCCTTTTTGTACCATCACCCACCACCCCACATATTGAACTAAGGGGATAAGAACATGTCAAGGACCAGAGATAAACCCAAAAAGGAGTCCCGCTAAGCAGGTTTTAAAGAAGAATATGGTCCCCTGGTATAGCATAAATCATATCGATAAGGGGAAGATATGCTTTGCTCAGTAGCAGGCACTCCGCTGTTGGTAATTTGCTTTCACTAGAGACAGTGGAATTTATTCTCAATGGAGCAGGGGCAGCCATGCCAAACCTCAGAGCCTCAGTAAGCTAATTCCTCCCAAACACCTACAACGTGCTCGGAGTTGACAGAACCAGGGTAGAGCTGCCTTATCTCTGAGAACCCGAGTTTCTGTGTCTACACACTGGGCCCCAATCATCCTGCTTGTTAGAGAAACAGCAGGTCATTTTTGTCACCCAGCATCCCACAGGCGCCGGAGCTCCACGAAGAACTGGGGCAAGGGGCAAGCAGGGCTGTCCCGTGGGCTCTCAGGGGCGTGGAGGGCAGACTTCCTTGCGGCCTTTTTGAAGGTTTATTTTCTGCAAGAGTCTTCCTCTCCCTGCCAGCCATTCTCTTTGTGCTATTCTGTGTACTGGATTTATTGGCTATCTCTAGAATCTATTTTCTCCAAGGCACTGCCACAGATGCCCACTCTTCCCTTCTATCCTGGGATGCAGAGAGATTTGAAATTGACAAGAAATGGAAGAAATTTAAAACCCAAGAGAGAATGGAGCAGGTTGGTGCAGGACACTGGGGTTCTCTGAGTCAGATATTTCCCATAAAAGGATCAGCACTGTGGCACAAAGAAAGATTTCTTAAATCAACTCCCCTCATGAGTCTGCAGTAAATCTAATCATTAAGGTTCTCCCTTAATGGGTAAAAAAAAAAAAATTAACCTTCTCCCTCTCTTTAAGTAACACGTTCAGCCTATCTGTGGGAAATTCCAAGCCATGGTACATCCGGAAAGCAAGTTTTTGATTTGTGGAATCCCACGGATTGGTTCAGTACACCTCCTCCTGTTTGGTCCTGGAGATATGGAAATGAATAGCATGGCTTGCCTCGTGGGGTTCAGTCTAATGCTGAATATAGCATTAGACTGACCAAAAAAATTGTATTCAAGCCATCACCACATCTAAAAAGCAACTCCAAAAA
>NW_011888828.1:3052022-3070706 GCF_000151845.1 Pteropus vampyrus
CTGTTGGTAATTTGCTTTCACTAGAGACAGTGGAATTTATTCTCAATGGAGCAGGGGCAGCCATGCCAAACCTCAGAGCCTCAGTAAGCTAATTCCTCCCAAACACCTACAACGTGCTCGGAGTTGACAGAACCAGGGTAGAGCTGCCTTATCTCTGAGAACCCGAGTTTCTGTGTCTACACACTGGGCCCCAATCATCCTGCTTGTTAGAGAAACAGCAGGTCATTTTTGTCACCCAGCATCCCACAGGCGCCGGAGCTCCACGAAGAACTGGGGCAAGGGGCAAGCAGGGCTGTCCCGTGGGCTCTCAGGGGCGTGGAGGGCAGACTTCCTTGCGGCCTTTTTGAAGGTTTATTTTCTGCAAGAGTCTTCCTCTCCCTGCCAGCCATTCTCTTTGTGCTATTCTGTGTACTGGATTTATTGGCTATCTCTAGAATCTATTTTCTCCAAGGCACTGCCACAGATGCCCACTCTTCCCTTCTATCCTGGGATGCAGAGAGATTTGAAATTGACAAGAAATGGAAGAAATTTAAAACCCAAGAGAGAATGGAGCAGGTTGGTGCAGGACACTGGGGTTCTCTGAGTCAGATATTTCCCATAAAAGGATCAGCACTGTGGCACAAAGAAAGATTTCTTAAATCAACTCCCCTCATGAGTCTGCAGTAAATCTAATCATTAAGGTTCTCCCTTAATGGGTAAAAAAAAAAAAATTAACCTTCTCCCTCTCTTTAAGTAACACGTTCAGCCTATCTGTGGGAAATTCCAAGCCATGGTACATCCGGGAAGCAAGTTTTTGATTTGTGGAATCCCACGGATTGGTTCAGTACACCTCCTCCTGTTTGGTCCTGGAGATATGGAAATGAATAGCATGGCTTGCCTCGTGGGGTTCAGTCTAATGCTGAATATAGCATTAGACTGACCAAAAAAATTGTATTCAAGCCATCACCACATCTAAAAAGCAACTCCAAAAATAATCTCAAATCTGCCCATTTGTCTGTCTTTACTGGCATCACCCCCATCAAAGTGACCGTCATCTCTTGTTTGGACTACAGTGATGGCCTCCAGCAGGGCACCACCAAATATTTCATCTTCTTTTCCTGCAGTGCCCCTCCCTGAAGGAGCTACAGTCCTCTGTTGAACTCAGAAGTAACCACATAACGATTTGGACAATAACATAAGGGTAAAGAGACATGCAACATGTCTAGGTACAGGTTTTAAGAGCCAGTACCAGATTTGTTACATTCCCTTTCGTGCTGTAGTGACGATCGATGTTCTAGGTGGTGGCTGCTCCATTAGCCCAGATCCTGCAGTGAGTAGAGATGGATTAGGGCTCCCAGCTGACTTGCAATAAATATGTAGCATGAGTAAAAAATAAAATTTTGTTGATATAAGCCACAAAGATTTAGAGGTTGTTACTGTATAACCTAGCCTATTTTGGCTGACACACCTCCTAAATTATTTCCCTGTTTCTATTTTGCTTCACTCCGATCTAATCTTCAAACAGCAGCCAAAATGATCTTGTAAGAACAAATCAAACTTGCTAGAAGTCTTTCCACGGATCTGGGCCCTTGCTTTCTCTCCACCCGTCTTCTTCATCACTAGTTGCTCTCCCACCACCACCTCCTCCTCCTCTCCCCGCAGCATGTGCTCGGCTATACTGACTTCCTTTCCAAGTTCCTAATAAGCCAGGCTCCTCATCTCTGGGCCTTTCCACGTCGTTCCCATTAGCTGCAACACTGTTAGCAGGGCGGGTTGCCTCTCCTACTTCTGATCTCAGCTTAAGTCTTACTTCCCCAAAGAGGTTTGCCCTGTTTATCCAACTGAAATTAAGGGCCCTGTTTGGGTCATTAACACCGTGTCCCTCTCATTCACAGAACTTATTATGATCTTTAATCATCTCTTTGTACTACTTGCATAATTCTTCACTTTTATATCATTTGTCTACCTCCATGAGGTTAGGACCCGTGCTTGTTTTGCTCACTGAGTTCACAGTGTGCCTGACACAGTGCCCAGCACACACATATTTACCGAATGAATGAATGAATGAATGAACAAAGTAACGGCTGTTACAGAGTTTTGATTAAAGTAGTAGTTGTGGAAACCCACACAGGAGAAATACATGTCAGGGAAAACTTCAAAGGGACAGATATATCTAAGAAGGTACAGAGCTGAACTAGAGAGAGTCTGGAATAGCTGAGAAGGCCTATTTCAGGATAAGGCGTAAGGCTGGTTCCAATATTAATATGTAATATTACACATGATAATATATAATATTACATTATTATATCATAATAATCCAGAATTTCAAGTCACATCGACAGGAATGCGAGACTACAAATCAAAATCTCACGAAACCCATCACTAGGCAGAACCCCCGGGAGGCACGCAGCATCTCTGCCTCTTCCACTCCTTAGTGCCAACCAAAAACGTATTATTCCAAAGGACTATGGGCCGCTCCCCTATTGCAACAGTGGTGTTTTTCTTTTTGCTTGCATATTCGCTAATAAAATTTTTGAAAACTAATGGATCCCCTCAACACATTGTTAACATTAAAATTATTCATCATATTCACAGATGCAAATTTTACATCATTCCTTTTTCTCTTTGAACTCATATTTTTATTCTACTTTGTCCACAGAATTTTATACTAATAGAAACTTGGCAATAAAATATCAATATATTCCAAATCTTGATAAATAATTATCAAACATAAAATTCAAATTTTATTAAAAATACATCTTTCGATAGGATAAATGAAGCTTCTTTTTTTCCATTAGTTGATGCTCCATGAATGAACATTACTTTTTGCTAGAATAAGATGGCTCCAGTAACGATTTCTATTTCTACTTATTCGTATTGTAAAATGTAATTGCTGAGATACCTTGCTCACATAAATATATATTTTAGAGGTGCTACTCACTTCATGAACTCTTTCTGATTCTTATCTCAAAAATAACAAAGTGATCTATCATCACAAATTATTTTTAGTGTCTGAGAGCTAACAACTCAATTAGGTCCTCCTTCAATTTTACTAAGAACGGAGAGTTGACACCCACTCAACCTGCAGAAGGATTCGTTACCCAGCCAGCCATACGGTTTCTGAAATGCTGAGTATACCAAAAAGTCTCCACTAAGACTTATCAAATAACTCTCATTGGTACATTTTCCTCTTTCACTTAAGGGCACCTTGTTAAACATGTAAAGGGTTGGGGAAATCAACTGTGCTGATTTCATTAGACATTTTCCAATATAATATTTTTTATTAAATTCTTTAATGTTTCACACACTTTAAATGTTTTAATACAACTTTGGAGCTACACATTTAACTCATTCATTAAGGAAAAATGTCTGCCATGTAAACAATCCCTATTGTCAAACCGATCAGCCAAATCTGGCTAACTTTCTGTCAGAACAATCTGACTTCATTTATTAATCCAATAAACATGTTAAGACATGTCTCTATGACAGCCAACCACTACAGACAGATAATGTCCAGCCTTGCTATGAGATAAGACTTGGCTTTCACTGTGCCTTAGCAAAAGTCACAGGGATCTCCTTCAGCAAAGAAGGCTTCTTTGGCAATATCGGGAGTATAGAAAAGACAGTCCTTTAAAAAAGGTACTGTATATATAACTTTGGGGCCACAAGAGGTTTCTGCATCCTGGGCAATGACCACAGCATGACTTGAGATGGGAGAGAGACAAATGCTTTTCTAAAGTAGGCGAAGGAAGATTGTGAGAGGGGAATACGAGAGAGAAGCAATCTTATTTTCAGGCCACCTCTACTCAGTTTTAAGAAGAGTGCACATGAAAGTTGATGATCTGAAAATGAATTCCCTTAAATTTAGACATCCCTGTGTATCTCTTGGTGAGTCTTTGTGCACCCCCGGATTTGAAGACTGGTACCCGGCTGCATTTTGAGAGGTCAATGCTGGGCTGCAGACTGAACCAAAATCCTCCCCTAGGATGGACCCAAACATCTGCGGGTGATGAGGGGCCACCATGGGTTGCCCCCGTCCATCCCACTCTGGACTTGCCTCTCATCTCACCGTGTCCAGAATATGAACAGCGGCCAGGGAGTGGGGAATGCCGTGGGAAAACGTACTGCTGCTTCGGGAGTGGTCATTCTGGTCACTGGGAGTCGGCTCTGTCATCTTGGGGTGGGTAAAATGGGAGGCTTTTGGTTCAGTCTGCCTCTCGGCACCTGTATATTCAGCTCAATATCAACCCAAGGGATTTTCTAATATTATGTTCAATGACTTAGTCTGAATGAGTCGAAGCAGTTTGTGTCAGCAAAAGTAAGCTTTACCATCCCCAAATTAAGTCAACGTGGGATACAAAATAAAACTGGGATTTTTTCATGTTTATCGACTTATAATAATGCAGTTTTGATATGTCAAACTTGAACTTTGCATAGTAAGACTTAATCTTCCTCCCAACAGCCCTGAAAGGAAACTATTATTGCCCTTATCTTATAATTGAGGAAACCGAGGCTCAGTGTGGTCTCCTGACTAGCAAATGGCAGACCCAGACTCAAGAGGACTTTGCGGTTCTCATCACACCACGGCACCTCTGTCTCCCTGCCCGCCATGCCCACTGCACACAGGAAACGCAGCCTCAACAATAATAAGCTGTTGATAAATCTTTCTCTTCTCTGTTCTCTGCTGATTATTCAAGGTTATAACTCCTGTCCCAATTAACTACAGAAATTGATTAGCGTGGAGAAATTAAAATCACACGGAATCCCCAAATCTCATTTTGTCCAATAATCTCAGTCACCTATTCCATCAGGACTTTCAGAAGAGTTCCTAACAAGTGACAATGTTTGACACATTCTGTTTTCACTATCTTGCTTTTTCATCCTTCCACTTGAGTAGGATATAGAAGAGAAATTTGAAAGTTAAACAGCAGGAAGAGAGAGAAGAGAATCCAAAGGTTGAAATTACATCTGAGTAAGATGAGTGCTGAGCATGTGAGTAAGATGATTACCGTGATGTTAGCATTCACTTGATAACTTTGGGTTATTGCCGATTTTAAACTGTACCTTCAATTAAAATGCACAATCAAATGCATTATGACCATGGAGGTCCTTGTTGCCCATCGAGTAACCTCAATAACATACTTGTCTCTTGGCTTTTCCTTCTTCCCTGTCCCAGTCTCCCTGTTTGCTCACTCCTAGTTCCTAGAACCACCCCCAATAAGATACCTGCACAAAAGCTCTCAAACTCTGCTTCTGGGGAAACCTGAACTAAGACACAGAATTCCAAGATGTTATTTACAACTAGGCCATTCTCTATGGAAATAACTAAACAAAAACCAAATAGCAAAGCAGATCATTCCAGTAAGTCAGTAATCCTTGACTCACAAGTGGGAAAGTAGGAAGAAAGGGGGAATGTGTCCTAGGGAAAGTGTATGAGTCACTGAGCGGGCTTTGCAAACTATATTCTTGAAATTCTGACTTATCTTTATGGTGTACTACGTAACTCCCTCCCCCCGAAGGTATCACAGTCTCATCAACCCACTGTCTTGTCACCATCACTGGTGAGGAAATGTGTTGTGTGGGGCAGGGAAAGAAGGTGGCTGCAGTTTCAGCTTTTTAAAGACAAAACTTTTTTAGATGTGATTTGGTACATTATTCAATAGTCTTTGCTATTTTTAATTGTAGTTTAATTCAGCTCTGGTCTTCTTGTCTTCATGTTTAGATTGTTGGAGCTAAAAAAAAAAAAAAAAAGAGAAAGCTTAAGCTTTTCTTTCTAGCATTTGTGTTTAACTTAGAAAGTCCTTACCACTCCTCCAGGCCCCTTTCACCTTCCCAGTGAATCAGAAGATGAACATGTCATAGAACTGTGCCTCTACTACGACAGCATGAAACTCATAACCTGTTTTTCCATTTTCTTTAAAAATCAGCAAAAATCCCCTTTCCCAACAACTTTCTTAGAATTTGCCAGCTATGTGTAACTTGGAATTTGGATATAATTCCTCTAGTAACTATCTGGAAACCTGCAAAATTTACAACTGCACAAGACAGCTCCACATAGGAAAAAAAAAGTTGCAGAGAATATTCATATCTGTACTGAGAATAAAACATTTTAAAGCCCATATGTAAAGAAGATCTCTTGGCATTTAGATTAAACTGGCTCCACAGGAGCCATATATTTAAAAACATTTTAGTTGAAAGCTAGTTTGGAGGGGATACGTTAAGCCTGGTACATATGGCCTGGCCACAGCAGACATTATTAGTTGATCACAGCACTCCTTCTGACTGAATCTGCATGCAGTTTCTGCATTCTTTTCAACAGAGCACTCTAGTCGACCAAGGTTCTTAAACTGATAGAAGAAAACCAGGAAAGACAAATGTAAAATAGCTATAAGGATGCAATCATGAACAAAATAAAGCCCTTGCCCTCCCAGAGCTAGCTTCTTGTGGGAGAAATGCACAATAAATCAATAAACAAATTTACCTTTAATATTTGGAGTTGAGTTGGACAGTTGCCTTCTAAGTACCTTTTTTTTTTTTAATGCTTCTCTTTCAAATTAATAGAATAATTTAAATCTGGATATATGACCTCCCAGCTAAAAGACCATATTTCCCGGCCTCCCTCATAACTAAGTGTGGCATAGGATTAAGTTCAGGTTCTGATCAATAATATGTAAGCAGATGTACTCCACAGGACTTCCAGGAAGTTATAAGAGAGGTGGCAAATCCTTCTTCCTCTTCCTCCATCTTGCTGTTGGGAAACTGGATGTAATGGATAGAGACCCAGCAATCATCTTGAACCTAGAGGACTAGAGTCTAGCTTTCCAAAGCTAGAAACCTTTAGTCGTCAGTATCTGTGGAGGCACCAGACCAACCCTGGACTGTCTACCTCCAGATTTCTTTTACTTACGAAAGAAACTTCTACTTTATTCAAGCTACTACTTTTCAAGTTTCTCTTATTCATAACTTAACCTATCCTAACTGATAATTTTAAAATACATATACATACATCCTATATAATGTTGAATTATATATATATAATAGTGAAATATATGTCCAATAGAGGGTATTAACTGGTCATAGAAGAAAGGCAGACTTCAGTGTTTCAACTAGAACAATTATGGATTTAAATTTTGACATTTAGCAGGGGTAAAAGTACATATTTTCTTTTGTAGTGGTAGATTGTATTTATGGGTGGCATCATTCCTGAGAAGTTGCAGTGTTTACAAAAAGTAAATTAATGAATGGTTAAAATGCTATATTAAATTGAGGAACTGTTTTCTTTTTACAAAGGCATAAATTTCCCATTTGCATTGGGTATTGCAAGGGAACATGTTCCATCTGCATTCTAGCCCTCTTTGCCTTCTTTCCTCAAAGCATCAGCACCATCGAAACACCAGTGCTGCAATCCTATCTCTTGTTTTTTAAAGCAGCAAAGCTGTGCTGATTTGCATATTAGTTGGCATATATTTAAATATTAATTTCAAAAGGCATTGCCTCTAAATCTGGAAAATAAATACAGCCTGCTACAATTATAGATAACTACTATTTAAAGCACATACGTGTCTAAAAGTTTTAAACCTTCTACAGTTAATTTAGATTATACTTACACATATACTCACACAAATTCACTCACACAGTTGTCAAATTACAGGTTGTGAACTTCACAATGAATTTATTCCCTCAGCCAGATGTAAAAGCTCCCAGTTTGGAAGAACCAATAATCCAGTTTTAGGAATATGTTGGACAGGACGACTCTTATAGATACAAATGACAGAAAACCAACCTAAAACTGCTTTAAGATAAATTGTGAACTTATTGGCTCTCTCAACTCAGAAGCCCAAGGAGTTGTCCGACTTTGAGTACAACTAGACTGAGTATTCAAATTATTTCTTTCCCTCCATCTTTCTGCTGACTCCTCTGGCTTCATTCTCAAGAGATTCCCTTTACACGTGCTAGCAAGACACCCGCTGCCAGTCCCAAGCCAATATTGTCCTTGCACCATATGCTCGCAGAAGAATAAAGGCCTTCTCTCTCCATATCAAGCCCCAAAAAGAAACTGTTCCTGGCCTCCTCAGTCAGGTGCCCAGCCAATTTGTTGACAGTCTCACCAGAATAATATGCAGTTAAGAAGGAAACAATGGGAGCAGGAAAAAAAGCAAAAAGAAAAGATACGGAATATGTACTCCAGAAAGGAAGATGATCATTCATTGGCTTTTGCTGAAATAAAGATAAGATCAACTCACTACTGGGCTGAAAAGGCTATGTCTCTTCTTAGCCAGTCCAGGATACTACTGTGGAATAACCAGCAGGAAGCTGGTGGCATGCACCAGTGCTTCTCAAACTCTAATGTGCATATAAATCACCTGTCTAATGTGCAGATAAATCACCTGGTGTTTCATTAAAATACAGATTCTGATTCAGTAGGTCTAGAAGTACAGAAGTACGACAAATTCCCAGGTCATGCTGATGCTACAGACCATACTCTGAATAGCAAGGCTAGACCCTCGATTACCACAGAAAGTCTGTTTGACCCCAAAAGCACAGCTCCCTGTCTCTCTTTCAGAGTTGTTTCGCCCTCTTCACTCTGACATAGGCTCCGGTCCTATGGATAAAACTGTCTTTACTGCTGCCATCCACGGACTAACAAGGTTAAAGTCCCTGCCTTTTTAAATGTCCTGAACAGTCTTACTGGCTTCTGCTTTGGGTGTAAAAGAATCCCTGGTGGGCGAGCATTCTTCTCTGTGACTGGCACCTGTCCAAGCAGAGACGAGGTGCTGAGCATCAGGTCTTATCGCTGTTTCAGGTTGCATTCTCCTAAATTATAGAGAGTTTAGGAAAACTGTTCCACTGATAGCACTACTCTCTGGACATGCCAAATTACTTGTTTGCATAATTTACAATGAATTCATAAGTCTTATTCAGCACCTGGGTGTTATTGCTCATTTAGCATGCAGGTGTATAAAAGATGTATGGGACCTTCTCTGGGAAGCTCTCCAGACATAATGCTCATCAGCTGCATCCTGAACAAACAAGAATTTCATCTGGGCTTTTGAACAGAGACATGAGAATGTGAACATCAAGTGGAACCAGGCATTATTCAGCGGAATGCTACGTTTCCGTGCCTTCCTCTCTGCCTTTTTCCAGACGTAGCCTTGATTCCCCTCCTGTGCTCACCCTTCCACCCCCGCAACTTAGCTCACATCCAACACTCTGCTTGCTATCTCCATGAAGGAGAGGGATGAAGGGAAAACCTAGCAGGACTGAAAAACTCACATCGTGTACTTTTCTCCACCTTTAATAAATGAATGCGGGTGAAAACGAGCTTTCAGGGATGGTCTTAAAGGGGAAGAGAGTTCTCGACCAGTATGTGTTGACCTGGGAGATCCCAGGAATTTATAAGCTAATTGCATTATGTATAAATTTTGCCTGGTGAAGCCATCTCCTTCTTACCTCCTTTTCCCCCCTCTTGAGTCACTGCAAAGAAGAAAGAAAGCATAGTGTGTAACACCAGCTCACTCCCTCAGACCTCCAGTTCAGAGTTCCTCTAGCAAACATCCCTCTCAAAGTCACAGCTTAGTGCACACTGCATAAAAAGAAGAAGATGTCAGTCTAGTCAAGTGTTTGATTGTGGGCACTTGGTTGAGGCACAGAGTTCAATTTCCTGTATAGAAAATAAGCCATTCTTGGGAATCAAAAATTCATACCACATTTTGTAGAAATCTGATGGGAAATTATGTCTGAGGAAATTTCCACAACTTAAGATATGCAAATTCACCATTTGACTGTAATGCCAACGCACGATCCGTGCTACTACCCTGCCTTTTATGAGAGACTATAAACACTGCTCTATATATTAAAAATGAATCCACCAAAGTAAAATTAGTGCTCAACAAATGCTTATTTTTCTAATATTTTATTTCTCAGATGGGTTGGTATAAATTTTAGTGGTACAGAATGCCAGCCTAACATAAAAATATAAGCCTATCAAAACGTGATAGAACAATGCATCACTGAACTAACGAACTAGTTCATTAGTTCATCACTGAACAATGAACTAAGGATCAATTCTATACTAGTCTCGAGGGAGGTATCTAGTAACCTAATAGAATGTTTCCAATTCTCATTTCTCTGACTTTGTGAAATCAATTTTTCTATAAACTATAACCAGTACATGAGTATTTCGCAAAAACTAATCGTATTGGTATAATAGGCATGTCAAGTTCCGGTGTAATGGACATTTTGTTGTCCTTTCATTGAAACTAATGGACTAGCATTAAAAGGAATAAAATACTGAAAATGGTAACAGTTTATGGCTCTGACATTTTTTCTAGCCTTTTAAATTTGATGGTATAGCATATTGGTTCTCAATCTCCTTTTATGGGTATTTGAGTTTGACCCTGTTAAAAATGACAAAGAAATGGCTAAGAAGAAGCATTTTCCCCACTATATTACCCTCAACAGTGTGGTCAAGAAATAGCCATGCTATGGCATCTTCATCTGCAAGGTTCATATGTCAGCTGCTGTCGCTGCGAAGGTTCAATGAGAGAGAAGAGTTACGAGGATAAGGCTCCTGCTTTGTAATGTTGACAAATTAGCTGATCTCAGCTCTTTGTTTCAAAAATGCTTCTACCCAAAGAGATCAGATGAAATTGAAGTTGGTCATGCCAACCCAGGATGACCTTGAATGAAATAGATCTCTCTGTTTACCAGGCATCAAGATTACAGTGGACTCATCAGTCTGGAGGCCAGCAGTATCATAGATTTATCTTGCTAATTTGGATGTCACAGCTATTGAAAGCTAAAGCTCTATTGCTAATTATTATTGTTTTTGTTGTTATTTAATGGGATTTGGAATCCTCTCTCAAAACAGATGAACTTTCCTCTTTGAAACTTATCACAAGTGTGCCTGATAATTAATTTCGTGATTATCTATTTAATGTTTGATTCCTGCACTAGGCTATAAGAGCTATGAAGTCAGGAACTGTATTCATCCTTCTAACTTTGTAGCCCCAGTTGCTAGCACAGGTTCTCAGTAAGCAGCGAGACCAGTCTGCTCAGTATCAATTTTCACTTTTTGTCCTGCAATAATTATTGAAACATACAGCCATTCTATCATTAGGTATGTGTTGGATGGCTGAATGGATGAAAAACCACTGGGCCATACACTGGAAATGGCACTGGGCTTAGAGAAATTGGTTGAAGTCCTCACTCTGCTCTGTATCAGTTATGTGACTTGGACAAGTGACTTAAGCTCTCTAAGGCTAAGCTTCTTCACTGTGAAATGGGAAAAATACAGATCAAATATGATGCCTATCACATTATAACATCTCAATAAATATTTCTTTTCTTCTTCATTTAAGTCAGCACTATCCATTACCACTTTCTGCAATAACGGAAATGTTTAGTATCCGCACCATCCAGTAGAGTAGCCACCAGCCACACACGGATACCGAGTATCCATGAAATGGGACTAGGGAAATTGAGACACTGAATTTTTATATAATTGTAATTAACTTAAATTTAAATAGCCACAGGGAGCTCCTGGCTACTACATTGGACAGCACAAGTCTAAGGGGCTCCATACATTTTAGAAGACCCAAATCGAGGAATTACATAAACAGCAAATTTTAATGGATCTCTCACTAACTGTTCTGGAGTCTTCAGCATCTCAGGAGTGAATTCCATTTGCTTTTGTGAACCACATATCCTGGGAATGAGCGGTTTGTCATTGTTTTAGTAAACTGTCAACATCTGGATATTCATGAACTTTTTTTAGAACCTGAGACAGTTCTCATAATTATAACACACACTTGATATAAAATGACTTTGCCCCAGTTGCTACACAGGTTCTCAGTAAGCAGGGAGACCAGTCTGCTTTTCAGACCATGAGAGACACACCCCTCAGAGAACACTCATCATGCTAGGAGAACTGCAATTTTATAATACTACTTGGCTCCTATGAACACTGTGAAACCAGTAAATGTGTTTTACTTATGAAATAACTTGTAATCATGTCGACTTTTTCTAGCTTTGGTGAACAATATTATAAGTAACTTTAAATGTCAATCTTTTTAAATTTGGAGGGCAGGGAAATAGGTTTTATTCAACTAAGATTTCAGACTGGTGCATTAGTTCCTGAACAATGGTTAATCATTCATTTGCAAGGAGGGGGAAAATAGGGTGACAGGTTTTCACTGGATTCCAGAAAAATTAAACGGAAGAACTATTTTGACACTTTACCTTGAAAGGGGACATCATTAAAAAAACTCAGATGACTTTTATCTATAGCTATCATTAAACTTGTACTCATGAGTCATTCACTCAAAACACAATGGGAGACTGCATTGTGAGTTGATTTTTAAGGTATTGTGTATGCATATTAATACCAGAGCTTGTGATCACTAGAGAAATCAGATGTGTACTGGTTACAAAATAATCAGTATAGAAACTTCAACTGAAAGGGTATCAAATCTGTATTTTTAATTTTTTTGAACAGTAAAATCTCTGAAGCTAAAGCGAGTTTTTTTACTGCAGTACTATGAGAAAGGGCCATTACTACCTAATAGTGCAGGCTTAGAGGCTCCTGCTCAAAGACAGTAGTATTATAGTTACTATTATTTTCTCCCTTTTAGCTAACTTATGAGTTTTTTTTCTTTATAGATGCCCTAAACTGACCTTTCATAATGTGCCTACATGAAAAATTTGTTCTGAGTCATTGTCACCATACCTCTAGCCAGAGAAACAGCTCTGTTCCAAATCAGGACAAACTAAAGTATTGGCTTTTTATAGGAAAATCTAGTTTCTTTACTGGCTTCCCTCAGAAGCCATTGAGCCTGGTTGCTGGGTTCTTGCTGAGAAAGCCAAGCCAGAGAGCATTACTGGGTAGCTCAGAGCACGCCAACAGTTAATTATTACTCCACTGGAGAGCAGGTCATGAGATTATATACAGTTACAACATGAGTAACTCTCTGCTCATCAATTCCGTTTTTTTATTGGAAATGTTGCTGCAAATGTGGCATAAATTTCCTGGGCACAGCATTCAGTTCCACCTTATTATGCAGCACAGCTTTCAGAGACATGAGGTACTATGGCTAATCCTAATTTAATTTTAGAAGAAGAAGTTAGCTCTCTGGCTTGCTATAAGCCGAGTTCCATTTCTGATGTTATCCACAATTCTAACTGAGACAGGCTAGAAATACCTGTGTGAATTGTGGTACCAAAGAATAACCCTGAATCTGAAATAAAAGTGCAGAGTCTCAGAAATTTCCTGGCAGTTAATCTGTACCGACAACAAAGGCAGCTGGATTCTGTAGCACAGTTTACATGTGGCTATCGGCATTTGTACCCCCTCAGAATCCGCTATTAAGAGCATCACTCCCATCTTCTAGTATCTCGCAATTCCCAGAACCAAGGAATTGGCCTTTCAGGAGAGAACTCAGTGTTCAGAGACGTCCCTCTCTATTAGAGGAAATAAATAAGTTGATGCCTTTTTAATCTGAGCAGATACATGAAATTTCCTATGGGGAATTCTCACAAGAATGTTTTTACTTCAATGTTTTTCTGCAAGAGAAAAGGAAGAGCTTGGTGCCCTCCCAGATCAAAAGCACGGGCTTTTCATTAACTTGTGATGAATATATATGTATCAAATCCACATCCACTTAAAGAGGTGGAAATTACCCTCTTGGTTTACTGGACCAGGCAGGGACTATCAGTCTCATTGGTTCTTAACAGAGCCTCAACACCTCCATAATTGAAGAAATTCTTCCAGGACCATGGATATTACTTAGCTTTTCTATTACTTAGGATCCACACCAGGAAAATTATGTGCAGACACAAATCAGATATTCTCCTGGGACTTATTTGCTGCCTATCGCTTGATGAGAATTCCCACAGCATCAAAATTATGATTGGAGAAAAAAATGCAAGACTCAAAGTGAACTGTGCTGTTTTGTGCAGAATAAAGCAATATAAAAAATAAAGTGATGAACCAGTTTCCTCCTCACTGCTACTCTCTTATCAGAAGCATCTGGTTTCAATTTGTTGGTCAGCCTTAATGTATAAGAGCTTTTCAGGCCAACATTGCTACAGTTTCTGCTTCTGGAGAATTTAAAAATATGCCAAAGCTAACAAACAAAAAGTCTTTATCTAGGCACTGAAAATCTTCAAATAGGTACATATTTGTAAGTGTGTGTGTAGGGGGCTGAGCACACATGCACAGGTGGGAGCTATGAGTACCTCACATAACCCTGCTAAGTGAAAATAACATTACAGTTGAAGCATCTTAAATTACAGCTGCTAATCTGTCCCTCAGTCATTTCGGAAAAACTTTACAATTGGCCAGTTGCTCATCTAGAAAAATAAACTCTCAAGAAAAGATAAGAAAAAGATTTAAAAGAATCAAGGAGAACTTGCTACACTAGATTTTAAAACTTACGATAAAGCTTCAGTAAATAAAACTGTGGTGCCAGCACAGAACAAATAGCTAGACCAGTGGAGCATAACCATGGACAAAGAAACTATCTATGGTTTCTGCCTGAGAGAGAAAGAGAGAGAGAGAGAGAGAGAGAGAGAGAGAGAGAAATCTGTCTGTGTGTGATGCAGTTTATGATAACATGGGCACCATATGATAGAGTAAAAAGAGTATGAACTTCAGAATCAGACAAAGTCAAACCTGGATTTGAATTCTGGTTTTTATCAGTTCCTAGCTGTGTGCTCTTGAGTAAATTAATTCTGTTACTAAATATTAATTACCTAAATCATATCTTGAAAGGTGTGAGGATTTGAGAATCAAATATCATACGTGCATCAATTAAGATTTTTAATTATAAGCAACAGAGACATATTCTGGCTAATTTGAGCAGAAGAAGAATTTATTCAAGGCTATCGTGCTGCTTCTGAAATTTCTAAGAAGGTTGGAGAACCAGACAGGAAAAGGAAGGACCAAGGAAGGCTGAGCAGCAGCCTGGACCACAGAAATTCAGGGCACCAAAAAGCACGTGAAGACTTCCAGCCCCACCACTGAACACTTGGCTGCCACAACTAGCACTGTCCCCCTTGCTCCTGGAAATTAGAAATTGTTGACATCACATATCAGAATGGCCTTTGCTTGGCTCACCCTCTTTAGAGCAATAGATCCAGTTGTGAAGTCCAATGATTGGTTGAGCCCAGATCACATGCCCCTAATCTAAGTACAGACGAAGCTGGGAAAATAAGTTCTTGGCACTTTTAAGTTTTATAGTCAAAGCAATCTCTCCTTCTAAGACTCATTAGATGAAGAATTTACTAAACAAAGGAAGAAACTTCAGATTCCAGGTCACCTGGAAGATGCACAAGTCCGTTACAAAAATATATCAAAGCTGCTGACACATAACAGGCATTCAGTAAATGGTGACTGAATATTTTCACAAATAAGTGGGAGAAAGCAACAAATGGTGGAGACCATTAGTCATTTGGGAAGAAAAAAAATCTATGATTTGCCAAAATAAATTCCAGTTGAATCAAAGATTAAAAAAGAAATCCATAAAAAATTACATGTCCTACTGTGCCTATCAGTGCAGTCTCCTGGTCTCCCCTGAAAGGAGGTGAACTTAAGTGCTGTGGCGTTTCCTTCAGGTCTAGAAACACAGGAGAGGAACACCTCCCTACCTCTTAGAACCACACTCATGTGCCCCACTCTTAATTTTGCATTTGACCCCCAATTGGAAACTCTTTTTATTTATTGAAAATAAAATATTAAATTAGCTTTTCATGTGCTGAACTTCTACAAATCTTTCTTAGGGTCATTCAGCCAGCATTGCAGATGGCATTACCAAGAGTAATGCCATCTAGCAGCTTGGATTCTGTTTCCGCTGAATTGTAGTTTCCAAGTAGGCAAAGGCCCTGTTCTGTGCATCTTTGTGTCCTAATATGCCTGGCTCAATGCTTTGAACTTAGGAGGCTGTCAATTCATGATTGAGGAAGAAACTTGAGTTGCTGGTTAACTGTTGTGAAATGTCTAGTAATAGTTTCATATCTGAACACAAACTCAGATAAAGTAATCTGTTCCTCAATTTCCTTTCCTTTAGAAGAACAAAGTATACTTACACTGCCTACTCTCCCATAACTTCACGTAACAGCAAATATTGATCATTTCAGGCTCAATGAAACAATTCACAGGTGACAGCTCTTAAGTTCACAGATGAACAGCTTCCTGGAATGTGTACTATTCTTTCTCCTCTCTTATCTATAATCTTTACTGTTCCCAGTTTCCATCTGCCACTCTTATATCTAGTCGAAGATGAGTGAAACTAGTCAGTAATTTTTCTTTTCTAGCTTTATTTCTTGTTGGTTACATTTTCTTCTTCATCTACTGCCTTTCACCATTGTTAGAATAAGTATGTGATCTGAAACACTAATTTCCTCATGATTGAGGTGATTCTTGCTTTCCTTTGGCTTTCAAAAGATTCTAATATTATTTATTTGAGAGAGCACTTTCAGATGCTTAGATGCAAATAACTTTAAATATATATATCGCTAATGCTGCAAATAAGGGGAAAACTTCATTTCTTATATATACAATACTTTCATTTTTAAGTATTAAAAGCAAAAGCATTCTTAGCCATGATGCATCCCTAAACAACACATGAATAAAGATTTACTGTCTCTGAAAAATTCTATTTGGCTCTGGACCTGAAAAAGGCCATTTGCTGCCCTGTTTGATTCATCTCTGAAAATGAAAAGAAAAAGTTCCCTTTAGTACAAACTTTCATATTTTATTCGCTAATATATAGCTAATTTCTAAATTAAGAACATGCTTACAAGAAAAGCTAGGAAGTTATTCACTCCAATCCATTAATAAGTCTGATGTTGATTGAAATTTTAAATAATTTTTGGTAATTAGTGTAGCTTGGCTTTTGGATTTCAAATAAGATGAAAGAATCTTTCTTTTTTGATTTTGAATTACAGTAGATTTGGCTCAGCTAAAAGATTCCAGAGTTTCTCCAAGTGAAACTCTTGGGGAATTCCTTAATTCCCACAAGGAAAATACATGCTGATGATTTCTACCCGTCACCAAATTTTAAATGATCCAAGTTTCGAACTGTATTTGTTATTTAGTCAGAGGTCAGCAAACTTTCTCTGAAAAGATCCAGATAGTAAATATTTTAAGCTTTATGGCTATTTAAGGCCAGTCTGGGGCAGCCAGCTCTATGCCGAAAGCCTGCAGGTAAGGCTCTCTACTATTGTCTCTCATCCTCCTTAGACCAAAGGGGTACCCAAGATTCTTGGCAGTGACAGAGGCCAAAAGAAAGTGGAAATGTGCTGTGGGCTCTTAGGAACCTCAACTTGGAACTAACACATTTTCCCTGACTTCCTCTGCAGGCCATTGGTCAAAGAAAGTCACATGCCCCAGCTCAAAGTAAAATAGCAAGAAGATAGTCTTCTCTCTCAGAGGAGCTGCCTAATCTCACAGCAAGGCTGTGAATAAGGGAGGATGCAGAGCTGGGGCCAGTGATGCAAACTGAAATTCAGTTCAATACTTACTGAACGTGAACATGCACCAGGCATTCTTCTGGGTGCTGGGGACTATCAGGAAACAAGACTATTATCCTGCTGTGGGAGCTTAATTCTAGTGGGAAATGGAAGAGATTTAATATTCAATGCTACCCACTTCCTGTCCATTTTATTCTGCTTCACTGGGGAGTGAGGCCATTGGCATTTTGTTCCTAGAAGGGAGGAATTATCTGGCCTTTGGGTAAGGTAAATGCTCACTAATAAAGGAGGGAGGGAGGGAAGGAGGCATTTTCTAGCTCTCTTTTCTGGGAATCACTGAATCTCCATCGATTCATCTACAGATTGGAAGAAGTGAAATGACAAAAATTCAGATCTCCTGATTAGCAGACGATGCAAAGCTGGGATGCAGAACAAATGACAAGTGACAGGGAAACTGGATTTAGGAGAATTTGAATCATTTGGGCGAGAGAGCCTGCAGATGGCACATGCTGCTCAGTGCAGAAAAATGGGTCATTGTTCCCAGACCAATTACTACACAGCCTAGGAGGCCCGTGAGAGCAGCAGAGCCTTCGTGCCGCAGGCGGGTCAGGGACGGGTTTGTATGGATTTGTGGAGACTCCAGTGATTTTACGGTAGCACCCAGGTGGTGACAAAAGTGCCCGTGGCAGGATGGCAAAACCAAGCTCAAGAGGGAGTGTTTCGTTCAGTGAGTTTCTTGACTTCGTCCCTCCCTGGGTAGACAGAGGATGGCTCCATCACGCAGCAGAGATGATCTGGAGAGGATGGCCGGTAGGCACAGTGCTTCTGCCACCATGGTGCTTTCAGACACCTGTGAAGGACCCGTGCCCACTGTCGTGGCGGCCCCGGGAGCCGGACTGCTCTGGACAAGCAGCCAGAAGTCTGCATCCCAGCCCAGTGCCGCTTCCTGAGAAAGGCTCCTTGACCTTCGTTTCTTTACCTGTGGCGCAGGCATTATGATACTCGCCCTACTTACATCACAGGATTTTAGTGAGATTGGAAGAAATAGCAAGGGTAAAAATAAACCAAAATAAGGCCAACTCAGGCAAGATGAGTAGGATTTGGTCTCATCTTGAGCAAGCCGATGATGCTCTGTGTTGGGGGATGGAATGCAGGAGGATAAAAAAATTCGGAACCATGAGACTGTTTTCAAAGTGGAAAGTAAGACGCACTTCACTTAGGAAAATAACTGTGAGG
>NW_011888828.1:3071711-3149071 GCF_000151845.1 Pteropus vampyrus
AGGCCAAGAGCAATTAACATTAATTAAACAATCCCCATAAAATATTGCTGCCCCGAAACACTGATAACCTGGAAATGTGCTTAGCTTGCTACCATGTTTGAGGGGGTTCCTCCAGCTGCACCAGGGGTGCTGGGTTGCCCCTACGGCCCTGGGGGACTGTGCACGGGTAATGACACACAGCCCCAATGCAGCCCTGAGGACCACAGCCCCTTACTTGGAACCACCTGGATCCCATTAAAGTGAGACTCCATTTAGCAGGTCTGCGTGGGGCCTGAGAGTCTGCATTTCTACCAAGCTCCCTGGGGGTGCCAAGGCCACCCTTCCCCACACCACACTGTGAGAAGCAATGATGTACAGAAGCCCTAGAAACAGACTTCGGGTAAGGTGGTCGGAGTTGGGGACAGTGAGAGCCATCCAAACCATCCACTACATTCCTGATGCGCTGGTCTTTCTATCCTGCTTTTCTAAATCCCAGGGGACTACAAATGATAGAAATAAGCGAGCAGTATAATATGCAGCCCCCAAAGTTCACCTCAAAGTTATTGCAGATTCTGGAAGCCTAATCTATAGAAAGAAGCAGATATAAAAATCAGCTTCTAAGAAAGAAGATCCAGGAATATCTCCACCCTCAGGTCCTCTGTATTTTGCACCTGCCAGTGCAGAGTTGAACCCTGTCCCAAGGCACAGCCGCACCTCTCTGTCTTCACACCATGGAGCACAGGGGAGGGACTGGACTTAAAGTCTGACACGTGGCCAATAATGAGGGTGGGGGTGAGGGGACTATACAGGGCAGGGTGTGTGCGTGTGTGTGTGTGTGTGTGTGCGCGCGCGCGTCTGTGTATATAGAGAAGGTGCAGGAAGAATCTGGGTAGTGTGCGCAGCAGGAAATGGGCAAACATCAAACATTAAAGAAATACAGCATGAGAAGCTTAGGCAGAACTGACTGTGGAGTGGTGACAGCCATGAGGAGTCGACCCAAGTGTGACAGCCAACAGGAGGAAAGAACGCTCAGTCAGGGCTGGACCAGCGAGTTAGAGAAAACAGTACAGAGGACAGGAGGGAGAAGTGAGGGGGTGCTCGGGGAGCAGATCTGAGGTTTGTAGCAGCCCTATAAAAGTGTAGGCCAATCGGTCATAAAATTATATGACAATATTAAAACGACGTGGCTGCAGAAACCATCAGTAATGGTATGCTGCCTATGGACAGTTTCCATTTTAATTCAGTAATGATGTGATTGAAATTAGTTGTGTGCCGTTTAGTCACAGAAAGGGACCTGTGTACTTTTATTAGAGTAACCTCGTAGCAATATTTTGAGGCAAAATAAATGCAATCTTGAAAAGATTGTAGAAGGAGAAGAAAATGCTCACTTTGCATGATGAGATCTTAGTAAAGGAAGTCACATGGGAAGTGGGGAAGGGGCCTGGGGTGCCTCCTTTACATGGAGAATCCCTAGGATTCCTCAGAGACTGGAGTCATTTGACCAAGAAGTTTGCCCTTGAGTCTGTGGCCTTTCCTTTTTCTTCTCTCTGACACCCTTCCTCTGTAATACTTTCGGTGAAACTCAAGCCAAGTGAGCTATTTATAGAGCGAGAACAATTTTACCACAGGGCGTGGTGTTTAATTTGAAGAGACGTCAAAGAGCGCGGGCAGATGGCTAAGCAGGCAGTGCCCCTCGACGACCTTGATGGGGCACCCAAGCCCAGTGACTCGTTCTGAATTCTGCAGATTCAGAAATGTGATCTGATGAACGAATCCTGAATTGATCCAACTCTAGGAGAAAAAGGATAAATTGATAAGCCAGGTGCCTGCTTATTAATTTCTAATGGATCTACGGGTGGCTTGGGAGGTGAAACCAGTTCAGATGATTCTTTCTGGAAAGTTATTAAGTTCAAGAAGCTCATATATCTCACAAGATCACCTGGATTTGAAAGATCTCAAACCTAAAACTTAAAAGAAAAAAAAGGATAGAAAGCAATTTTCAAAACACTCCTCGAACCTGAGGAGACTGAAAGAAAGACCAATTCCTGTTTGCTCCACTCT
Source organism: Pteropus vampyrus (assembly GCF_000151845.1). NCBI lineage: Eukaryota > Metazoa > Chordata > Mammalia > Chiroptera > Pteropodidae > Pteropus > Pteropus vampyrus. The sequence continues at coordinate 3,073,752 of NW_011888828.1, forward strand.
CCCTGCCCATAAATGCAATGCAGACCACTCCCCTACCATTTCCTGTCTTTAACTGATTATTGTATTGGTTTCCTAGGTCTGCCATAATAAGGTACCACACAAACTGAGTAACTTAAAAACAGAAATTTTTTGTCTCTCAGTTTTGGAGGCCAGAAGTCAGAAACCAAGGTGTTGGCAGGGCTATGCTCCCTCTGAAACCTGTAGGGCAATTCTTCCTTGCCTCTTCCTAGCGTCTTTCTGCTGGTTTTCTGGCAATCTTTGGCGTTCCTTGGCTTGCAGCTGCATCACTCCAATCTCTGCCTCTGTCTTCACATGGCATTTTCCCCGTATGTCTGTCTCTATGCCCCTTCTCTTTAAGGACACCAATCATACTGGCTTAGGAGACCACCCTAATCCACTAAGATCTCATCTTAAACTAACTACATCTGCACAACCCTAAAAACAAAGGTCACATTCTGAGGTACTAGGGGCATAACAACATATCTTGTTAGGGAGACATAATTTAACCCACAACAGTTAGGCTATAGCCTGGTTCGATTGAGCATTAAGCATCAATTCAGCATCTGCTACTAGCTACCATGCGGGCAGGGACTGAGATAACCAGAGGTCAGGCCAGTCCCTGCCATCAAGGGTCCCATGGCCTATTTATTAGAGGAGGGATGTATATGAGTAATTTACTTGGTTTTTCCCCCTGACTGAAGGAGAAAGTCTGAAATCTATTGATGCCCAGGTTCTATCTCTGACCAATGAAATCAAAATCCCTAAGATGGGGCCAAACAGTATTAATACATTTTAATAGTTCCCAAGTGTGATGGTGAATTTTATGTGTCAACTGACGAAGCCACAAGGTCCCTGATATTTAGTCAAATGTTATTCTGGGTATTTCTGTGAGGGTGAGTCTCATCTAATTGGCTGAAGGCGTGAGTAGAACAAAAAAGCTGACCCTCCCCCAGATGAGAGGGAATTTCTCCTGCCTGACTGCCTTCACGCTGGGACTTTGGTTTTTTCCCTCTGCCTTTAAACTTGAACTGAAACACTGGCTCTTTCTGGGTCTCCCGCCTGCTGGCCTTCATATTGCAGCTATGCCATTGGCTCTCCTGGGTCTCCAGATTACCGACTACAGATCTTGGGACTTGTCAGCCTCTATAATCGTGTGAGCCAATTCCTTACTATATACATATATATGTAGGTATATATATTGTATATATTCTAGTTCTGCTTCTCTAGGGAGCCCTGACTAGTACACCAGGTGATTCTAATATGCAACAAGTGCTAAGAACAACTGACCTATAAGTCCCAGACAAGGAAATGATTAATTCTGCCTGGAAAGAAGACTTCACAGAAGCCATCAGTTTTAAGCTGGGCCAGAAAGAATAAGCAGTATTTGCCTTGCCAAGCAGATGGGGGCAGAGGAAAGAGTATTAGCAAGGGAAACAAAGAAAAAATGGTAGGTAGGAATAAAGAAGGAGTAATTAGAGATGAAGCTAAAATGGGAGGGTCGGGCCCCCATTCTGACCTGCTGCAAATGCCATGGCTAAATAATACAGGGACCTATTGAAAAGTTTTACAGACATGCTACCAAATGTCATCCCACACCAGCCTTCTGCTGTGTGCCCTAAATTCCAAGTAGTAACACATTTGCCTTTAAGCTGAAAAGTCCCTGTTAAAATGCAAATAAATGAGCCAGAATGGCTAACACCTTAAACCATTAGCAGCATTAACAACTCAGCTAAAATGAGCTTATCAAGTAGCTGGAGTCACCTGCTATAAAGGCCCCAAGGAAATGAGACCAGAGTATATAATATTATGAAGAGGCCCACATCAGGGCAGGGGGGATAGCAAAGAAATGTCCTGAATGATCTAAGGATGGAAGGATAGCTCTAGTGGCAAAAAGGGACAACATAAGGTGTTTTTGAGGACCTGAAGGTGAGAGGCTTCAACGTGTTCAGAGAGTTCAGACGATTAATTGGACTTTTTGGACTGAAACCTAGAGTCCCATTCCCGGCTGGTCTCTTAAGTGCACTGGTTCACAGCAGAGAATACAGGCTGCCGCTTCTATTCCCTGCCACCAACAGAACTTCCAGCAGACAAGTTTCTCCAGGTGGCTGCACCTCTTCCCTCTTCCTCCCCCAGATGTACACATGGTATTGGAGGCGGACCCTGCACAGACCTGGTCATATCCATCAACAAGGCATTGGTTGTATCAATGGCAACCCTGAGATGTCTCCGTGCTGAGGTGAGGCACTAAATATAGTAGCCTCTTAACTGGCGCAGTGTTATCAGTAGTATTATTATGGCTTTCTCTTCATGCCTGTCACTGGATTATGGTAATTTTTTTAGTCATGGGTTTTAATCAGAGTTGAAGTCTCTGAGTTACTGACAGCTCAGGAGAGCTGTAACTGCTCTAAGGCTGACTTCACACTGTCACGAAATCATAACACAAGCAGAAAGCTGGAGGCTCTCACAAGCCTCCTCCCACCAATTAAAAACAAAGCAACTTTCTAAACAGCAGGTTCCTTTTCCAGGCTTCACACAAAAGGGAGGGAAGCAGAGGGCACCTACTTCTCCTTCCTCCTTCTCCCAAAGTTCAAAGCAAGAAACAATGATCCTGGCAAAGGCTGTACTCCAGTAGATATTGCAATTTAGCTGGGAATCATCCCTTTGACAGGCTGTGGTACTTAAACGGCACCAGGCCTTGCTGAGCTCTCCTGACCTTGCAGAACCTCCTCGCTGACACTGTCTGCGAGCACTCATTTGAATAACCATGATAGGCCTGGGCAAGTGGGGCATGTTTGGTATCCCCTTTGGAGGATACAAGACAGAGGCAGTCGTACCTCTGGCCTTGCCTTCTTGCCATCACGTGCAGTGGAAGTTCCCTCCTGACCAAATAGGACTCCAAGCTGCAAGGCATCTACTTACTATTAGTCTGTGTATCGTTGGTCAGAAATCACTAAATATTTTTCCTGTCACCACAGAGAAGCCATTAGAGACCACAGTATTTAACCTTAGATCAACCCTAGATAGTTCTCCATTTTTGCCTTCAAGGTCCTACTTCCTCCTTTGTAAACCTCTTTCCCTTTCTAAGACCATCATCCTTAGGAGCCCAATGACCAGCATCAGCCACTCAGGCACCTAACTTAGGTTTGTCCTTTGCATCCATCCAAACCCTCATTTGCCTGAGGTGCTGTTCTCAAGTAACTATCACAGAGAGATGACCTGAATATATCGGGCAAGGTAGACTAGGTTTTGCTGCAGTAATTAAAAAAAAAAAAAAACACACACACAATCTAAAATCTCAGTGGCCAAAACAAGGACTTCTCCCTCATGTTGCATATCCAGCATAGGCTGCCAAGGGTTCTGCTCCTCAGAGTCACTCGGTGACCCAGGCCACCATCTGTGACCGAGGCCACCATCTCAGAAGTTGCAATCACCTCCAAGGAAAAGAAAGCTCTAATCTTTTCCTGGCAATTAAGTGTGCTGGCTCAGAAATTATAAATATTACTTCCACTCTCAAATTATTGCCCAGAATTAGTCACATTGTGCTATCCAACCGAAAAGAGGCCAGGAAGTACAATCCTCTTTTGTGCATCAGAAGAATAGAAGTATTTGGTGAATTACATAAATGACTAACATACCAATTAATTCATTTACACTAAGAAGAAAAACAAAGATTCACATAGCGAAGAGTTACCCCTTCCAGTAGCATTCACTAGTACAATGAAGCTTATTATTATGGTCAGTTCTCCCATGCCGTGCAGGGATGAGCAGATAACAGACGCAAGGACAACCTCTCCCCAGTCCAGATCAGATGTTTGTTTTATTCACTCATGGTTTCAAAGAGGTTTACCAGAGTGAATTCAAAATTATATAAATATGTGCTGAAGATGAAAAGGATGTAGTCAGAATGTTTACCAAAGAATATGCTAAACAATTTAAATTGGGGAGGGGAATGTGGTGGGGGAAGAACTGGAAGCCTAGAGACAGGGACTGCAGTATGATGAAAATGAAGCTGGACAAGGATAATTTTTGCTGCCAGCTGCTAGCTTTCTGAAAGAAAGAAAACAAAAAAGCCAGTATGAAAAGTATTGCATCAGCCTAACTTGAAGCAATTCAGGCTTGGAGCAGAGTCTGAAGGAAAGAGACATCGAGATTCTGGTGGAGGAATAACTGACAAAATGAGATGATGGTGTGGGGAAGCTAGAGAACTTTGTTGGCCTTGGATCCAGGAGAACTGCTGAGTGATAGCAGGAACTCCTTGCAATGGTGACAAGAAGCTGAGATTCAGAAAACAGAAGGCAGCAGAATAACATTCTTGTGCCCTATCAAATGCTATATAGGAGCCAGGGCAGAAATCAGCAAAGGAAGAAGCAATATGATGAATGGTATAGTGCAGAGAACTCATCATCAGAGCCAAGCAGATGGGAGGGGGAATCTCAAAGATCTCTGTGGCAGCTTGGCAGCAGTTCCAGGAAAATGGGCCTGTGGGGTGATACTATATCCACTGTCAGCAAATTCTGTTGGCTCTACCTTCAACACATAACCAAAGGTAGAATATATCTTACCACCTCCACCTGTCACCTACCTCCAAACCACTCTACTCTCTTGCCTGGATTTTTGCAGTAGCCATCTAACTGCTGCTATTTAAACCCTTGCCTACCAATTATCTATTTTCTATGAAGTAGCCAGAATGATCCTCTTGAAAGGTAATCATTCTCTGCTCAAAACTCCCCAATGGCTTCCCATTCTACTCAGACTCCCGAGGCCTTCCCGTGACCTAGACAGCCTTGCAGGAGCCGGTCCTCTGGGGCCTCGCTCCCTTCCTCACCCACTGGCTCTGGCCACACAGCATCGCCGCTCCCTCCGCCAAGGCTTCTGTTGAGGCCTCTGCACGGGCTGTCGTCCTTGCCTAGAAGGTCGTCCTGGAGATCTGCATCTGGCCTTGCTCTCATGCCTCTTTCAGCACTCTGCACAAATGCCCCAATATCAGTGGGGTCCTTCTCACCCATTCTACTAAAAAGAGCAAGCCCCGCCCCCAGCCCTGAGGCCCTATCCCCCTTTGACTATCCTCCCTTAATCGATTTTGGGTGAAATGGGTTGTCGCCTGTAACATGTCTTATATTCTACTTGTTTAGTTGTAGTATAAGTTGGCTCCAAGACGACAGGGGAGTTTCTTGCGTGATTTGTTCATTGCTATAACCTAAGCATCTGGAATAGGTCCTGCCACACAGTATAAGCCCAATGAATATGTGTTAACGGAACAGACTGAAATATACCCCAAACTTACCACTGCACGGATTCAGCCTCAAAGAGGTATTCAAGAGACAAAGCATTCCTTTTTCTTGAAATGCCCTGCGAAGTTTCAGGGCATCTTTCTCCTACCTGATATCAGCTGCCATGGATACGGGTTTCTTAAAGGGGTCAAGGATGCGACAGATGCTTTACATTAGCTTTTATGTCCTCCATAAAATTAACAATAAGCAATTCTGTCTTACAATTCTGATCCAACACAGACTGTAAAGAGCTTGCCTCTTGAGGCTAAAAGCTGTTTTCTAGAACCCTCAATGGAATTATACCTCTGTAATTCATTTACTGTTATTCGTTTTGTATGTTTACAGATAGAGCCCCCAAAATCACCCAGCCAGCAAAACCAAAGCAGAGAAGAAAAGATACCTAGTGGTTTTCATTTTTAAATTACAATCATTATGTAAGATAGACTATTTTGCCACATAACAGCACTTCTAGGCTAAATAAGAAATACACTTAACAACAAGGTAAACATAATAAGATAGCTTTTTTAAAAAAATGAATATTACCTTGCTCTGTCTTCAGGGATGTTATTTTCAACAACAATATCAATTCACAAAGAAAAGTCAAGAGAATAATTGTGTTTTTTTAGCCAATAGGACTGATATATGTAAACAAGATCAGCGAAAGTATTGGATAATATCCTTGAAAGGCTTCTAAAGTTATTGTCCCACCCCAGCTATTTTCGACTACACAAGCAAAACCAATCCAATAAGCCTTTATCATTTAGGTCCAAGTTTCTAATGAAACAAACCTCATGAAAAATAAACAAGTATATAGATGGGCTTGGAGATATCTGGCATCAAATCTACCTTTTATATTTCTTTATTTCATTTCATTTTAAAACCATTCGGGGTAATCAAAAGTGGTTTGTTAGAAAGAAATATTGAAGAAAAAATAGCCTTTTCCATGCACCAGACACGACCTAGATAAAGATAAAACGTACACAGTTCCTTCAGCCAAAGCGCCACAACTTCATCTGAGAAGGAACTCAGAGGATTTAACAGGTTCTCTTGGCGCTGATTTCTATTCACAGGACATTTGGCTGCCACTTACAACCTATTTCATATATAGGCTGCAGAACAGCCTCCAGATGGTGAGTATAAGATTTTACAAATGTTTTTTCTTGTTCCAATCAGACATGACCTTTCGAATATATAAAATTGTACACAATAAAACTGCCCACAAGACTTCTGGAAAAATTCAGCAAATTTAATTCACAGCTATTTTTGAGCACCTACTATGTATGAAACACCAACCTAGGTACTGAGGATACAGTTGTGAACAAAATAGATTTAGAGAATAGACAGCAAAATAAATAAACATTTATTTTTAAGGTGATAACTGCTCTGTGTTATAGCAAAAAATCAAGTGCATAAGGGCTGGGAAAGGTGGAGTAGGGGTCAATTCGGAATAGAATTAGGGTAGACTTCAATGCACAGGAGACATTTAAGCAAAGACTTGATGGATGCCGATATCTAGAAGAGTCCTCCAAGCAAAGAAAACTACAACTGCAAGGATTCTGAGGTGGAGAACTATGACTGGAGCAGAGCAAAGAAGGGGAGCAGTACGTGAGGTCATGGAAGTGGGGTTATATTCTGGAATGATGCTGGGTTTTCTCCCAGTGAGAACCATGGAGACATATGGAGTGGAGTGGCATGATATGACCAATTTTTCAAAGCATCACTCTGGCTGCTTTGTCAAAAATAGTTGTTGGGGGTAGGAGAGGGAGGTGAGGACAGAAGTAGAAGCAGAGAGACCAGTTAGAAAGCCATAGCATGCAGCCATAGCATGCAGGCAGGAGAGGATGGCTACCACCCCTGGACCAAGGTAGTAGGCATGTGGATGATACAATGTGGTCAGATACTGGATATATTTGGAAGACAAAATCGGATGGGGATAACAGATTGGGCCACTCCCACAGATCCATGTGGCCACTTTAAGTATAGATGATCTTCTCCCAACTAGGTCCAGGGCAGTATTATTTATATCACTCACCTACCAACAACTCCCTGGCATTAAGTTTTGAAGGATAGTTCAGGAATGTGGGTTATTTTGGAAGATTAAGAACCATATTAGAATTAAAGGGTTTCTGGGTCAATGGAAGGTACCGTGTCTCTGCTGCTGAGTATGTACATGTTGGGGGGTGGGAGTCACTCTGTCTCTCCTCCAGTCACCCCACCTATTCTCCCTCTGACCCATCATCATGCTGGGAACTGTGAACAACGGAACCAAAAGGAACCGTTTCCATGCTCAACATTCCCAGTCTAGCTGGCGGATGAAACTGCCTCCTCCTCCTTTCTTCTGTTCATTCTCCTCTCCATTTTTTTTTTTCCCTCCTCCTTTGCTTCTGCCAGATCTCCCTGGGGCCCATGAGGCACAAAGCATTAAAGAGAAGCTGACTCACGCTCCTGACAATCGTGAACTCCCCAGAGACTGCTCTGGTTGTTTTTTTTTTTTTTTTCCCCCTAGGTTCTTGTCTTCTGTCTGATGCCTTTTTACATACAGCTTTCCTCTTAGGAGTGGTGCAGCCCTGTCTCTGACTTTCTTCTATTTCTTCTATTGACTCCTAGTTAAGGGCTGGATCCAAACCAAACAGGATCCAGCCCTATAAACTCTGGACTACTGACAATGTGTGACCTTCCATGGGGCCTTAACTTAGAGGCTCAAGGATCTGCTCCCCGCAGGAAGGAGGAAGAGCAGAAGCTGTGTTCCATCTTCCGGGTTACTTGGACCTTTTAGTAAATGCATTCTCTCAGTGCCAGAGACCTACAGAAGGTCATTATTGTTTTGGTTCCTGCTACCTTTGAAAACAGAGCTAAGGTTTTGTATAGAGATCATGGGAGCCTAGGAAACCAGAGTTTCACTGTCCACTTAGTTTGTAAACCATGTCTTTTAAGCATATGCTGTGACAGATGGTCGGTAATACCATGTTGTGTTTAGTCAGATGAGATCCTTGCTCAGGTTCATTTGTCCCACCTGCATCCTGTAGAGGCCAGGATATTCTAGCACCGATGCTAAGAAATCCATCAAAACCAAGACGGTCAGTAATACTAATGGTTCTGTGCTAATGAAAATGCAGAGTTTCCCTACCCAAAGTAGAAATAAACCAAGCTGAACTCAATATCAGTGATTTTCCAGCAAGGCTGTCACTTTGATCTGTGATGCACTATCAAGATGAAACTGGAACCAAGTGTACTTTATTCAGGACATCTGTGAGATAAAAAAATATAATGCTCCTTTTCTATCTTTGTGACATTGTTCGCAAAGATGTGATTTGGCTGTTAAAACCACTTGTGCGGTATCTCAAGGCTAAGGCTGACAATTCAAATAAAGGCCTCTCTCTCTCTTTGGTTTGTTATCTGAACAGGAGTTAGCTGTCATGGCCGTTCCATATTCTGGCGCACTTGGGAGAGGGGGGCGGGGGCGGTGAAGCATTTGACTGACCTACTATTGCTTCCCATCCGATTCTGCTTCTGATCTCCATTCTATTTCCTGGAGTTCTGGAAAGTTTGTTTGTTCTTTCTTTCTTTTTTAATAACTTCAAAACAAGGTGTAGTGTTAAAAGACAAACAATAATAATTTTTAATAATTGTATGTACTTTGTGGAAAATTTGTAACATACATATTAGCACAAAAAAGAAAATTAGATGCCACCATTTTGTGAATTAAGAACATTTCGAGGCATTTCCTTCCAACCTTGTTTCTATACAGCTGTGTTGTTGATTTGTTTCTGTTCAAAAAAAAGTTTTGAGTTAATAATTTTGTGAACTCTTTAATGATTTATGACAAACATTTCCCCAACAATCTTTAATTCTCAAAAGATATGGGCACACTATTTTTTGCCACCATCATTAATCTGCAAAGAACACCATTCCAGAGGAATGTCTCTCTGAATTGTCATAAATCACTTCAGAGTATTCATCAAAAGAAACACCGTGAAATATCTCTCTCTACAGAGACGTGATGTTGCTAACACAGACTTTTACCTAAAATGCTCACTTACTGGCCCTTCTCCTCTAGGGAAGCACTGTATTCTTGTTTGCTCAACCTCGAGCTCCCTCAGAACCCTGAGTCTGCCTGGCATGTGGGGCCATCTAGCCTGCAAAAGGTCTCCCCAAGATGTCCTACTTACTGCCCCTTCTCTGCCAAAGGTACCTCTGGCTTTCTGCAGAATAAGTCATTCTTAAATGAAATTCAAAGGGACTAGTTTCTTAAAAGAAGGCAACTTTCAGATAAATGTATTTGTACATTTTCACTGGCGACACTAGGCTATTGAATTAGTATTGAATGTCTGTTAAAGGCTTATGGTGCTCAAGTAGAGAAAGATGCAGAGTTTAAATCTGAGAAAATGAACACTACAAAGTCACTCATGGGGATCTAGAGTTGGGTGACAGCTCTTCAGTCTGCCCCAATAATCTGGTATTTATTGGTCTGTGACGTGGTCTTGTAACTATGGCACACTCCCATAAAGGAACCCTCGTGGAAAACTGTACTGGTTTGAGAAGGAGCAGTGTGGCCTACTTGAAAGAAATTTCACTTTTGGAACAGAAAATGGTGTTCAGTGCACTCACTTGTCTTTTGTCCTCTGAGTTGACCTTACATCAAATTCAGGCCATCGGGGTTTTGACAAGATTCCACCTGGGAAAGCAGAGCGGGTAGGACCAGCCAGGGCCCGACACCAATGTTCACATCGAAACTTCATGCAGAGTGCTACTTGCTTATTCTTTTTCCTACAGTCAGTGTAAGTATGCATTCTCCATTGCTCACAATTTTTTAAAAACATTTTGAGAGGCAGAGTCAAAGGAAATGAAGACATAATCATTGCTTGTTTCTTGAGAGCTAAAAATCACAGTGTATACTATGAAGCAGATCTGAAATCTCATCCACATCAGCAGGAGATAAAGAAAAACAGTTATATTAAATTCTTGTGAAATTCCCCTTTACTGGGTTGTGAAAGACAAGAAAAGGAGAGAGATACTCAAACTTCATTTAGAAAAAAAAAATCTGGCTAAAATGTGTCTCAATGATTGCTACTAGAAGAAGCTGCATATATATTTAAATCTATAAGACTCTTCTTAATTATGAGCAATCATGAGCTTGCAATGGTTTTCCCACCTCTACTGATGATTTCCCCCTATTCCTTTCATCATTAAGCTATTTATAAGTAACTACCATCCAATAGGCAAATTCCAGGCTTCAAAGCAATAAGAGTTAATCTGTTATGTTAGGACAAGCAATCTGAAGTGAACTCATTGATTGTAATAAAAATCCAAATTGCACTAGTGGCAATCTCTTAGCCAATTGACTATATTTTGTTATGCTAGTTTTCATACTTAAATTAAATAAAGATCAAATTAAAAACTGTCAATATGAGTCAAAGGAAAGAAAGCTCGAAAATAGAGCTTTCAACTATAAAAATATTGGGTTCAAGACCTGGCACAAAAATGAGAGAAAATTTTAAAAAATTTTCATTTTTACAGAACAGGTCAGGGTCAAGGGCATTTCCATTAAATATAATATTCTATAAACATGGAAATGAGCTCTTTCTCAGGAAACGTGACAGCTAGGAGGAAACCTACAAGTATTGGCATTTTCACCGGGTAACAAATGCAGACCGCCAAGGAAATACTTCAACAAATGCTTAATGCAGACAAAGAGAAAAGGGAAGTCTAAAAGAGAAAGACTCATCTCTAGAGAGAAGCCTGAGCAGTTCTTGGAAACTGAGGAAGAGGGAGGTGACTGGGAAGCTGGAGGAGAGAAGGAAATTAGGCTGACCACACCCATCTGACTGTGTGAGGGGAAAAGAAGCCAAGGAGAACAGGAAACTACAAGATGAACAAGCTCCCAAGATAGCAATACCAAGTAATGCATGTGATCAAGGGTGTTTAAAGGACAATTCACTGAAGGGACCTGCCTGAGACACTAATGCAGGCGCCTCTGCCATCACCTTGAGCGGGAGGCAGATTTTACACTATGGACTAGAGCATCTATTTTCATTTCATAAACCCTACATCCCTGGAAAAATGTGTTACATAAATTGAGATTTTTGTTACATTAAGCTTTACTACTAACTCTCCAGTAGTTTTAGTTGGGTAATTTATTTGGACCATTTGGAGGTATAGAACAAGCTTGTAAGATAAAAATGAGTCGAAAGTTTGAAAATTAATTGAATAAATCAATTTGACTAGTACTCAAGCAACACTGATTTTTCAGAAAAAAATAAATTGCCTATCGATTAATAAATTTAAAATTAAGTGCAGTCAACTTTCAATTTTCAATGCTAATAGAGAAAAGGCAGAAATGAGAAACAAGATCCACAGAGAACTGTGAAATCTCATTTCCATTTCAATCTTTTTATTGAACAATTTGAGTTTTTAAAAGCCTCTCTGTTTCCTTTCTAATCATTAAATAAACATTTATTAAGAGCCTCCCATGTGCCAGGCCCTCGACAGTGCATCCAGGAGAAAGAGGCCAGGGCCAAAGGGCTGACTGGAACCCCAAAATCACGCAGTTGGTTTCGGTTGTTTCCTTTTATCACCTTAGCAAAATGCACAGCATAAATAAGAATTTAAAAATGCTCTCCTTAGTAAACATGGACATCCTAATCACAATTTTTCTCTAAAATAGTTTTTCCCTGGTTCTCATTCTCAATCCTGATCTATGTATGAACGAGAAAACAGAAGCTGAAGAAAAGTGAAGAAAGGACAGAAACTAGGCCAAAAGCAAAATAAAAGTATATAGAAAATTAAGACGCAAATAGAAAAACAGAGCATAGTTCATTTATGAATAACACTGAAGTTAAGCTCAATTTTCCCTAGTAGATTAAAAGCTATAAAAATATTTATAAATGCGAATGTCGCAATTGCCAAGTCCAAGACGTATGTGGAGAGGATGTAGGAGTGAGACAGAAATGATGTCCATTCCTACAAGTAGCCAAGAAGAAAACACAGATGGAGAAATCAGTAAGCAGGCGCATTCGACGCACATTCATTACAGAAGTGACCAATTAGGAAGTCTGTGACACACGACGCAGATCAGAGCCATTGAGGAGTTTCTTCTACAAATCATTATCTTATTGACCCATTCCACAAACATTCGAGGTTCATACTATGAGCCAGGCACCCACAGAACCTATCCTACTCAATGGTGTGCAATAAATGTTCTTAGAGACAGTAAATAAAAGAAGAAAATAATGAAAATAATGATCAACCAATGCTTCAGCAAGTCTCACACATCCTTTGGCACCACAGCCTTCTGCAGGTAATTCCTTGTCCTTGGCTCATATGGGCTCCTTCTTACTTAATCATTAATAAGGAATCTTAAATTCCTTATTAATAGTTGGAAGTTAGTAAAGTAGATATACAGGACTTTGGAATAGTTGGAAGTTACCATAACTTCCAACTCTCATGAGTTATACCAAGTGAAACCAACTGACTCCAGTCTATTAATTTTGAGGAATCTGAATAAAGGCAGGCTGTATAATTTCAAGAAATAAAATAATGATCTTATTCTCAATTCTATCACTTGAGAGCAAAATGGAAATACAAGTTTTATATTGCCAAATACCACAGAGACAGCAGATATCTTCATTAGATAGTTCTGGTCATCTATAAAGAGAAGTGTCCCTCACACTCAGCACAACACCTTTCTGCTGTAATAAGATATGCCCCACGCATGATGTGATCGTGGCATCGGTGCTCACTCAGGAAGCTGTCTGTGACAGTGGGTGGGATACCACCGTAAGTCTTGACACAACTGTCCTCGGCTGTCTAATGATATAGCCAGGCTCATGCTAAAGTCAAATTTATAATGCAAAGGGCTGACAGGATGGGGAATGCCACAGGCTGAAGGATGCCACTCAAACACAGGCCCATGCCAGCACCTGGATGCCACTTACCTAAAGAAATCCAGAAGGTATTCTTCCAGAATTCACCCCATGATCCATGCTGCCCCAGAAGCCAGGGTTTAAGTAATAATAATGAACTCTTACATACTGATAGGTATATATACATTCTTAAAACTCCCCAGGCCGCTCTAGTGAGCAGCCAAGCCATAGCATCACAAAAGTTTCAATTCTTCCTCTTCCCTCCTCCAGATTCCGTCATGAAAATGACAGATTCTTAAAACATAAAGGTCACTAGATGAGGGTATCTGGCAAGACCTGCCTAAGACTAAATGCTTAGAAACATGCTTGTCAATCGGAAATAAAGGAGAAAAATTACAGAGTAAAATTGACTGATCAAGGCAGTGGTGAAATGTGGCCCATCCCCTAATGAAGAGAATAGTGTGATCTCTTTGGGGCTCTTCCCCTAAGTTTTTTCCCCCTGTGGGGGAGAAAAATACTTTTTTTTTTGGTCTATCTTAGGTTCATTGGTTGAGCCCTGTAAATTAGACTGACAAACAACAGGTTAACAAGAGAAAACCAAATGTTTATTAACACGTGCATTGCACACACGCGCGCGCGCACACACACACACACACGGGAGTACATAACGATAAGTAATTCAGAAAGAATTTGGGCTTATATAGCATCTCAACAAGAGAATAATAAATTTTATAGAGAAGTGACAAGACAATGGAAAAGGGCTCTAGGCTTTTAGGGGTGACAAACTGTGAGAAGGTAAATACATGGGGGACACTAATGCAAGGTAAGGGTTGTTCTGGCACAGTTTGTCATGCAGAGTCCTCTGGTGCCTGCCATCTCTCTGGATCAAGAGAGATCCAGATCAAGAGACTCTAGAGTTGTCTCCAGTGATTAGGAAGCATTGTGCCTTTCCTGGTAAGGAGGGGCAAGGCAGAGAGTTTTACTTTTCTCTGTTTTTTAAATTGCCTTCAGCTTAAAATACTCTTTACGCCAGACTGAAGTATTTGGCAGTGGCATACTCTGAACTCTCACACCCCTTCGAGACTGTTTGATGAGCTAGAAAGCCCTCTGTGAACTCCCCACCAAGTTTCGCTCTCATCACCCAGTTGATTTCTTCTTTGGCACTTGTCACTGAGTAACCAGTAATTACTTAGTATATTAGAAGTGATATTTTCAAAATGATTTAATTAGCTTTTCTTGCTTGCTTCTGTACTAGCAGGCCCAAGGTGCCATCTGCCATGGGGGAGATTTGGATTTGTGGTAAAAGTAACAAAGAAAACGGATGAGGGTGGTATCCATTTCTGACATGCAAAATAGGATTATGCAGCAAAACAATAGCTTTACTAGCCAGACATTTGTTGAGAGGATTTTCCAAAGTCCTGTATATCTACTTTACTAAGGGATAGTTAAGGAGCTAAGGAGCTCTTCTGCTGTGCTGAGAAGCTACCCCTAAGACAGGAAGGCTGCTGAGGCTTGCTGCTCAATGGGAGGTGGATGTAATGCAGGTAGTTAAAGAACAAAACCAAAAAACAAAAGCCTGGAGAAGACCTGTGGAGTGGAGAGAAAGAAGAGAGGAGAGAGAGCTGGTAGACCAGCTTTGAACTGAGAGGGTAGCTGATGTAGATAAAGGACAGTGAGGCTAACACCTGGGCAAATGTGAGCTTTTGCTCCCACCTTCTGTTAAGGCTCTGGAAGAGACCACCCAACTGAAAATTGACCCTGAAATGTCACTGGGCTGTGAGCTTGAGTTTTTTTGAGCTACTCTCAGTTCCGATTTAATAACATTCTGATTTAAGAGCAAAGAAACTTGACATTTTGGTTAGCATGTGCAGCCTTTCTGTGGATACATGTACCATTTCTGTCTGATTTATTGAAATATTGAAACTAGTTTTACAAAGGAAAACTGTGGTGTTTGTACCCACTTGAGTCAATATTCTGCAGGATAAAGAATCCTAGACACCCAAGCAGGAGTTGGGGTCCTTTTCCATCAAGTACCAACATTTCCCCAATTCTCAACCCAGTAATTACATGTTTGCTTATTTAATCGATCGTTATTTATTGAGCACTGTGATGTACCAGGTGCGGGGACAGAACTGTCCTCAAGGAGCTCACATGCAATAGGAAAAGATTATAACACTGTTGTGAATTAAGTAGTGTCTCCCAGAAAGACTGTATCTCAAAATATGACTTTATTTGGAAATTAGGTTCTTGAAGATGTAATCAAGTGAAGGGTAACAGAATATGCCACCCCAAAATATGACTATAGGAGTTGAGAACATGTCACATCAAAATATGCCACTCTAGTATATTATTTTGAGCCAGAGGCACAAAAAAACAGTAGATGCAGGGAGAGGCTTTCTCTGAATTTCCTTATGTGCCTAAAGACGGACTCTCCAAAAGGAACTTGATTGTCATAGATGCCCTCCTCAGGCGTTTCATCCACCAGGGAAGATTGTCTCTCATCATAGGAGAGAGGTCTAGAAGTGGACACAACACTCATAGAAACATAGTCACAAACTATCATATCTCCCATCTATTCTTCTAAGGTGCATTAATCTCTCCTAAAGATCATTTATTCTCCCTTGAGTGGCTAGCATTTCTCCCCTCCTCTTTCCCTGTTAAGATGATATTTAATCCTAAATTCTAAACCACTTTCAAGAGTTATTCTCCCCTCCCCACCCCAACCCTGCCCCCGATTATCTTCCAGGTATACATGAGGTATACACCTTTACAAACTTCTGTTTTTCTCTGTTAATCTGTCTTTTATCACAGGAGTCTCAGAATTCAGAAAGGTAGAAGGAAAATTATTTTTTCTCTCGTATACAAGTTACGATGAGGTCATACTGGAGTAGGATAGACCCTAATCCAATTTTACTAGTATCCTTAGATGAAAAGAGACACAGACACACCCGGAGAGGAGTCCATATGAGGAAGTAGACAGAGACTGGAGTTATGCTGCCACAAACCAAGGAAGACCAAGGATTGCCAGCAACCATTAGAACCTAGGAGAAAGTCATGGAACTAATTCTCCCTCAAGACTTCCAGTGGGAAACAACCTTGCTGACACCTTGCTTTGGGACTTTAGTCTCCAGAACTGTATAAGAATAAATTCCTGTTGTTTTAAACAGCACTGTTTGTGATGTTTTCACAGCAGCCCTGGGAAACTAGCCTAAGTAGCATGTGAGCAGTGCTTCAATAAGACATCTGCACAGTACTAAGGAGCACAGTGGAAAGAACCAAGACCCTCAAAGGGAGAGCCGGCCATTCTTCCTGTCAGAATGGTCCAGAAGTGGTCAGAGGCAGCCGCTGCATGGAAGTTGCTAGCTCACCCGAATCATGCAGGACATTTCTCCATACTCAGAAAACCAAGCCTAGGGTGGACCAAGATGGAACTCAATCTTAAAGTGTCTGACAAGAAGCTTTCCAATTGTACAGATGAAAAAAAAAAAAACGAGGAATCCATGACAAAGCTTGAAACAGGAGCTAGAACAATGATTCTCTAATTATGTCTGAGTTGCTTTAGGCCCTTAAGTAAAGGATCCCTAGGAAATGAGGCATCAGGGAGCAATGAAAATTCATCATCTGTAGATGCAGTACTGCTGGCCATTAATGCTCTATGGAAAAAAAGGGGATGAAATGTTGCCCAATCTGTTTCTCAATGAGATATTATCATCTTTATTATTATTACTTCTACCAAGTTGACACTTTATCTACCAAGCTGAGATTTCAAGAAAGGCTTTCTTAGTTGAAATGGATTTCTATCTTTTTCTACCAGATTCTGAAAATAAATAGATACCCCAGAGAATGTGTATTTGGAATTCCAAGGAGTTTTCTAGGTAAAATCTACTTTGCCATCTTTTAAAACAAATGAGTTCAGTTGCACAAATACATTCATGCCAAAACATTTCTAAAACAAATGCATTTTAAGCTCTATAGATCATGTTTGAGTTTTTATTCCAATATTAGATGTCATTGTAAATCACAGAAAGAATAGAGGTGAAAAAGCTTGAGTTCCTGTTTCACATTGCAGAAAATGTTATTTTTTTCTAATTCCAGTTTAATTGAAATTATTTACCTTGCAGGTAAATGCAAAAAAAGATTTTAAGATTTAGGCAGGAAGAAACACACATTTTTCTTAATCAGACTATTGAGTAGGATCTTTGGCAAGTCCTGCTGAAAAAATATATTAACATTCTATTTTTGGAGACTGGTTGTCCAGGTCTGTCTTCCTTCTCCTCCTACTGACTGATGAAAGTCAGAGAGGAGCTGGGTGAGTCGAAGGAGCTTCCAGGTCCTTTTCAGTCCTCGTTCCTGGTATATTTGCATTTTAAGCTTTAAAGGGTATTTCTTTCCGAAAGAGCTATTCTATGTGTGGCATAATATAAAACCTCAGCACCCAGTAAACAATATTCTCCTCCTCTTATGGGGAGGCCAGCTCTGCA
Organism: Pteropus vampyrus; assembly: GCF_000151845.1. Classification (NCBI taxonomy): domain Eukaryota; kingdom Metazoa; phylum Chordata; class Mammalia; order Chiroptera; family Pteropodidae; genus Pteropus; species Pteropus vampyrus. The sequence continues at coordinate 3,091,365 of NW_011888828.1, forward strand.
AACCTAGGAATAAATGATATGAAAAGAAAGAAGCAAAACAGAAAATTTACATGCAATTAAGGACCCAAAGTCCAAATGGCTGGTTTTGATTAACATGTACCCTTTTCCTAATGCTAATTCATTTGTTCATTTATTGGATTTCAAATTTGTACCCTATGCCCTCCAGCCTCGGCAAACAAAGACATAATTTAAAATACCAAGACACAAATGTGCTATTTATTACTGTGTAAAAGAGCCATTATTATAGTGACTTATTTTTTTTTTTTTCATCAGGAAACCAGCTCTTTTCAAGTTATTTACCATGTTGTCAATTATTACCATCATTAATAATGATAATGATAATCACTGAGAACTAGCAATGTGTTGAGCACAGAGCTAGGCATGGACCCAACGTAGTAAAACAATGGTGATCTTGTTTCACCCCAGATTTCACAAAGTGAAGATGGCAGATATCAGGAAAGTCTTTACCCATTATCCACCCCCCATCTTTTTGTTTCAAAGCTCCTCTTTTGCAATTCCTTGTGCATATAGAGCGTGTGAATTCACTGTCGCCCTTTTCTGCATGACCTGGCACATGTGCACCCCAACACTTGCAGTTCCTCAGGCTCACACCAATTGCCAGATTCCCCCCAGCTGAGAGGGGCCGGATGTTAGTACCACTGGATGCACTATTTGTGGTATCTGTTATCAAGTCACAAGACAAGATGGCAGTCTGGCACCATTCTGCAAACTGGAAGTGCGTGAGGGAAACACAGACGACCTGTCTGACGATGAATAGCTAAGCTGTGAAACCAACTGACTGGGCACCTACTATAAATTAGCCTGTCAAAAATGACTGCACTGTATGACACGGAGCATCATGTGTTCGTGTGTCTGTCTATTTGTATGCACGCACTTCCTTCAGCTTCATAAATGCATGTGTTAAATATACAAGGAGAATAAATAATAACCAAAATTCTTAGGCACTATTTTGCTTCGATTCATGTGTTCTGATAACATTCTGAATATAAATCTAAGTGAAACATTAAGGGGAAGAATAGGAATTATATAATAGCTCTTTTCTAAAGAGTAATCTTTTTGGAATAATTTAGTCTCACTATTTTCATGGATGCCTAAAATGAAATATGTAACTTATTTTTATAGTATTACAGAATTTGACTTAATACAAATTCCAAGGTGCACCCCTCCTCACAAATGTCAATGCTTTTCATTCCAAGATGCTGAAGCTTAATTTTAAACATGAGGATTAGGGCTATGGAAGAAAAAGGTAATAGCCCTTTTTATTTTCCTTTGGCCCCCTCCTTGGCTCAGCCACCTGTAGAACTAAGCAATGCTGGTGGAGGGAAACATCGGTGGAATGTACCCAGTTGGTGGCATTTCTGTTCATGGCTCCATCTCCTATTTATCCCATTTTCTGGCCACCTAAGGACTAATCACAGAGGATCAGAAGTGGATCTCCATGTTAACACACACACAGAAAAACAGATATACACATACAGATACACACACACATACACACCCACATACCCCTAAAACATATTTTTTTCTGAAAGCCACAAGTAGAGATCATTTAAAAAGAAAGAAGATGAGTACTCATCCTCTTGGCCTTAATTTCTACCTAGTCACTCAGTTCTCAATACCTTTCTTTTCATATGTAGTGTCATTAGAGGCACTGAAAATCTAGACATCCATACAAACACTATGTACGGCTATAGAATGCATGCACACATGCTAAGGATTAACTTCTGCCCTTGAGAAAATACACATTATTCTAAGATCCAAATACAGTCCTGGCTTTTGTATAATTATCTCAGCAGGAGTTATCTGTGTGTATCAAAGGGTGAAACTTGGACTAGGCTAATTAAGTTTGTTTTCCTTTTATCATTTAGACATAAGAGTAATATTTCTAAAATATGTTATGTTTTTAAGAAAGAATTTTTCATACATACACTTATAAAAGTGCTATGGGTAAGGACTTAGTTGTCAATAGCTTTCAATTTTTTCTTCACTGGGAATTACAGACCAATAGCAAATTATTTCTGACATAGATGTCATCCTTCAATTTTTAGAAGAGGAAGAAAGTAGAAGGAACATTGAGCTTTTTATTTAAATGATTTGAGATGTATGTCTTTGAACTTCCAATTATAGAGCACAGAGTTGCTGCAGAACCTTCCATATGCCTATCGGTTAAAAGCCTGCGTAGTTCTATGGCATGTCATCTCACGCCTCTGATTAGCAAATCGCAGGCCAAGTTAAAACACTTAAGCAGTGCTGCTGCTCGTCTCATTTTGGAAGACTATATCACTACAGTTTAGTAATTTAGATAAATCCTTGCAGTCTATACTTCTTCCTTCTGTAGAGATCTGTTGCACAGAGAAGGCACTCAAGGCCAAATTAGGCAATACATTTTCCTCATAAGAAAATGCCAAAATTTTTTTGCATTGATGTAATTAATGAGGGTTTACTGCATTCACTACCTAAAATTATCTTGTTCATTTACTATTTTTGAGTTGTCTTCTCCTCTAAAATGTAAATTCCATGAGATCAGAAACCTCCCCTGTCTTGAGCACTGCCGTATCCTTAGATCATTGCTTGGAGTTCAACAAATATTTGTTGAATGGATAGATTCATTCATTCATCCATTCCTCAAATATTATAGATGAGAAAATAAGTTCCGTGCCTTTAAGAGGTCCACAGTCTTTTAGAAGAGACACAAACACTAAACTACTACCAGGCGTGTACATGAGCCTACAGGAGGGTAGTGAACACTAGTTGTTACCATTAAAAATGTAAGCTACAGACTACCTTCATGTATCATATTTTTCTATGATATGAACACAGACATATTCACTATATTACCATCGCACCCACACACACTGAGTAGTTATTCATTTAACAAATATTCATTGAGTACTTGGGCAATGCTGCCACCTTTGTATTTGAAACCTTGCCAGAGCATGAAGGGGGCAGTCCCAGGGCAGAGGCAGCTTAGAGTCAAAGGTAAGCCAGGTAGAGTCAAGGCCGGTAAATGGCTTGGGAGGCCTCCACAGTCAATCTAGTCATTGGCTGGGGTAGGTAACTGGTACTAGAATATTTGAAGTCAGGAAGATATAGTTCAATAAGTTTTTTAAGTCCTCGGTTTTTGTATTACATGGAAAGGCCATGATGTCTGAAGCTATTCGGAGATATCCAGAAAGTCAGGAAGGCTGATTAGGTAATAATTCATCCCTCTTTCCCTTGTTGTTTCCCAGCTTAAGGTTTCTACTTTTTAGGAGAGAATCAGGACGTGGCCCAGAGCCCTAACATCAGAATGTCTTCAAATATTCTCACTGCAGCCACCCCAGCTTAAGGGCATATGGGACCAGGGACACAGACTGGAGGCCCTTTAGATAATGAGACATCTGGTGTTGAGACAAGTCATCTCTATTTATTATGTGCAAGTTTATTTTAGCACAGAAATTAAATTACATCTGTGACTTCATTTGGACCCTGAATGATGGATGATTCGATGTATGGTTGAAACAGTTGCTTTGTTGTTTAGTAGCTAATAACAGTAATAGCTAATATTTATTGAGCAGTGATCATGTGCCAGGGCTTCATTGCAGACATTTCCCGTTGACTAATTTTTAACTATTTATTATCCATAACCATCTTATATGGTAAGGAAACAGGCCTAGAGAGGTTGAATACTTTGCCCCAAATCACATAATCCATAAATGGTAGGATGAGACAGAACCCAGACAGCCTGGTTCCATAGCCAGGAAAACCCCTAACCACTGATAATTGCTATCATTTACTGAATGCTAGCTATGTTCCAGGGGCTTTATGTTTATTTTTATCTCTGTAAGTCTGTTTCTTACAGCACTACTGCAAGGTAGACATTATTTTCTTCATTTTGCAGACAGACAAAATGATGGATGGTCGAATAAGTTTCGGAATCAGGGTATGAACCCTGTCTGTCTATCTGTCTGTCTCAAAGGCCTCAGCTCCATCCACTGCTCAGTGCTTTCTCTGTGACCCTCCTTTCCACTGAACTTGAATAATAGTTTACCTCATTCTTGCTTTTCTATTCTTGCTCTATTTAGTTTTTCCTGGTTAAAACAACAATGAGTTCTAGTTGAGTGTTCACTGGGAGGTCCTGTATTCCTTTCTGTGAGTTATAATCTTTTACATCCATATACCACTATGTATGTTTCCAGTAATGTCCCTTTACATGCCCTCATTTGATCATCACAACAGCTATGCATAGGGAATGCAGTCGGCATTAATGTAATGGCCAGGTGGAGAGCGAAAGGAAAGAAAGAGCAATCAGGGGGATCATTTTAAACTGTATATTGTCTAACCAATGTACTGTATATTTGAAACAAATAAAAAAATAAAAATAAATAAAATAAAATAAAATAAAATAAAAGGTGGATGTTATTGTCCCTCATTTCTGAAATGAACAACCCCTATGAGAGAATGAATAACATGCCCAAGGGGCTTGCACCTGTTCCTGTTCTACTTTCACTTACTTGTCTTTGTTTCTACTTTGCGTAAACCTCCTGAAGCAAAGCTTGAGAGGTAGGAGAATCAGACCAACAAAATGAAAGCTGGCTCTCATCTCAGAGTCAATATGGATTTCTACAATAGCTTCCCTACCTGAAATAAAAACATCTAAAGAGATCAGAGGATTCCAGTTAAATACAGAGGACTAGACACATGTATTTACCATTACTTTTTTCTGAAATTATATAAAAATAACAGAAGATGCATAAAACCACAATAATAAAGATATTGAAAAATAAGACCTAGGAGGCCCTACCTTTGAATAGAACCCCTGGAAAGAGAGAACAGAGAGCAGTTACCAGAAAAATAATTCAAAACTTTAATCCAGAACTGAAAGATGGAGATGGTCAGTGGAATGCCCAACTCAAGAGATGACAAAAGACCCAAAGAGTCAGTTATGAAACTTTGGAACACTAGGAATAAAGAAGATCCAAGAAGCAAGAAGTATCTAAAGAGAAAACAAACAGATGACATAAAGGACTGAGAATCAGAACGTCATAACATTTTTCAATAGCAACATTAAAAACTAGAATGGAATAATGCCTTTAAAAAGTCTAGAGAAAAAAGAAAAAAAAATTCTGGGTGAAAGTTTTCCAATCTAGAATTTTAAACCCATCTAAATTATCAATCAAATATGAGATTAGAACAAAGATGCTGCCAGATACGCGTTTCAAAAATATTTACTGCCAGTGTGTTGTCTCTCATGAAGCTACTAGAGAATGTCCCTTACTAAAACAAGGGAATAAACCAAGAAAGAAAATGCAGGACAGGAACAAGGAAATAAGAGACCTAACACATTCACAAAGTAAAGGGCATCCCAAGGACAGTCATGACAGGATTGTTCAGGAAGACAGATGCACATCAGGACCAGAGAGCAACCAGCCCAGACTGGAACAACAGGAAACAGAGGGTTCCAGAAGCATGCCTCTAAAACAAAGATAAAAATGACAGGCAAATATATGTTTGACTCTACTGAGATGCAATTTACACTTAAATTAAAAGTTTAGGAATAAATTAGGGACATTTAAAACTAAGCAAAGGGAAAGATAAAGTAATGGGAAAAAAAACAACTGTTAACCTAGAATTCTACGATCAGAAAAAAAAGTAATAATGAAGCCAATGTAAAACTTTTTTTGTTTACATATAAATACTGTAATAACTCATCACAGGCAGACCTGAACAATAAAAAATGCTAAAGGAAGTCCTTCAGAGAGAATAAAAATGATAATAGGTAGAAATATGTACCTACACAAAGAAACAAGCAGTACTGGAACTGGTAAGTAAATGGATAAATTTATTAAAACATACTTTCCCTTTAAAATTAAGAACAAAATAAGAATGTACACTCTTATGAGTTCTATTCAAACTTATCCTGGAGGTTCTAGTTGGTGAATGACACAAGAAAAAGAATGCATTTGGACTTAAAAGGAAGAAAGTAAAACTGATTTTATTTGCATATAATACATGATTGTCCATGTAGAAAATGTGATGGAATCTACAAAAAGCTAACTCGCCAACAGTTGCATTTCTGTAAACTAGTGACAATCAGATATTAAAAATTTAAAACAACACTATTTACAATAGCATCAAAAATGTAACAAACAGGGATAAATATGACAAAATCATGCTAGACATTACACTGAAAACTATAAAACTGCTGAGAGAAATTGAAGAACTAAATAAATTAAACAAGACTCAATATTTTTAAACATCAGTTTTCCCCAAATTAATTTATAGATTCAATGCAATCTCAATCAAAATCTCAGCAATGTTTTCAGTAGAAAGAAACTGATTCTAAAATTTATATAGAATTGAAAAGAACCTAGAATGAATGGTCACACAACTTGAAAAAGAAAAACAAAGTTGGAGAACTCATGCCAACTAATTTCAAGGTTTATTGTAGAGCTATTATAATCAACAGTGTTGTATTAGAGTAAAGATAGACAAAGAAATCAACAGAACGAAAAGAAGAGTCCAGATATGGATCCGCATGTACATAACAACTTTTTTTTATAGTGGCACAGAGGCAATGCAGTAGAGAAATGACAGTCTTTTCTGTAAATAGTACTAGAACAACTGAATATCTACTGAAAAAAATTATTTTGATCCATATCTTGTATCATATACAAAAATTAACTCAGAATGTATAATAGACTAAATGTAAAACCTAAAACTATAAAACGTCTAGAGGAAAACATATGAGAAAATCTTTGTGATGGGTTTCAGATTTATAATTTTCGAGTTCCTCTTCTATAATGCAAAAACACTTTTGCACACAGTGTGACAGCTGGCTTTCATCACATTGCCCTGAAAGACAAGGGTAGGATATAAGCAAATCATGCAGTTATAAATAACTCTGCCTCCAATCCAAAAACCTCATGTTTGCTCTCAGGAATATATATACATATATATCCCATCTCAGGTAACTCTATCATTCTCATGGTCTTAACAACCACTTATCTTCTTATGACTCCCAAATTTATATTTCTAGTCTAGACCTTTTGGTTTTCAGACTGGTATTTTCCACTTGCCCTGCAGTACATCCACTTAGATGTCTCACTGACATCTTAAACTCAATGTGTCCAAAGCAGCACTTAATATCCTCTCCCACACATCTGTTTATTTTTCTATGGAGGCATCATCTCTGCTTAGTCACCAATGCCAGAAACCTGACAATCACCAAACTCATGTGCCAATACAGAAGAGGCCAGATTCACATATAATTTCAATATTTGTAGCCGGAATGACAGAGAGTAGTTTATTAACAGAAAAATGTCCAGTAAAAGAACATTTCAATCAGGAGGAAAGATGCTGTGATTGTGGATGTTGATTTCAAGATGCTGGCAGGCATCCAGGTGGAGATTTCTAGCAGTCAGTCGAAAATGACACTGTACATGACAGAATGCTGATCTTGGTTACAGAAATGAAAGCTCAAGAGCTTTTCTGAAAAGTTTAAGCTGTGGTTTGACAGGAATCATACTGTTCCTAAAGCTGAAAACACTCAGAAGCATTCAGCTGTGGAGGACAGAAGATAGAGAGGAAGAGAGAGAGAAGAACACCGAGAAGGAAGAGTGGCATTTGGAGTATGCTTTTCTGGTCAGTTGAAGGACAGGCAGCACAAGTCAAAATTTCTGTGGTCAGTCCTTTACTAGAGAGTTCTTGGATATGTGCCTTTTTTCTCCCTCTCTGCTTGTTGAAATCTCTTCCCTCTCTTTCCTGCTCCCTCCATTACCCTGTCTTTTTCAAGTCTAGAGTGCCTGCCTGGGGGAAGACAGCATGGAAGATGGGAGCCTGGCTGTAGGTTTTCCACTCCACTGCGTTCGGAAGGCAGACAGTAAGGAACAGGTCGGCAGGAAGAGCTTTAGGGATCCGACTGCCCTTTTAGATCTGTGCATTGATGTTGTGGAGTTGACAGCCTGCCTGAGAGAGGCTGCAGAGACCTGTGTTCTGCATGTCTGGAATGTACTCCTTTGGCTCTGTAAGATGTGACACTGCATAATGGCCATGAAGAAGTAATTTTGATTCTGTGACTGTCTCGGCAGAAGTACCAGAAAGACATATGGACCTAATCTTCGGAACGTTTGTAGAAGACCTTTCCCTTAGGGACTGTCTTTGCAGTCTTGCTTTCACTTCCGGTCTTATGGCTCTCACCTTAGCTTTATTCTGTTTTTACTTAGGAGATGAAAAGCTAAATTGTATTCAATTGGAAGAACTAAAAATATTAATGTAAGAGCAAGTCATCATTATGACACATATCAATTTCTCACGTCTGAGGCAATGCGCTGAGAGCAGGGCTCTGGATACTCACCCAGCCAGGATTAGGAAAAAGGAGGTCTGGGTAGATTCTGGTACATGCTGTGAAAACAGGAGTTTTCACCATGCCGGAGTCTAGCACCTTCAGCTATTAAGTTTGCAAAAAAGTGACATGAACAAAAAAGTCTTCCAAGGGGTGATAACTTGCTTAAATATTATTCTGCAAAAAGCTGTTGTGTATCTAGGATCCTACACTTCAGGTTTATTTGAGGAATTACTCATTTCTCATTGGAACAGATTTCAATATATATTTTTATATAAAAATGGTTGCAATAGCATAATAAATTCAGCTAAGTTTCCACTAAGTTTCTGTGTGTTTGGGAAGAAATCACTTGCTCAGCTTAAACTTCATTTATGGACTTCATCTAATCCCGGTCCTTGTTTATTTCCTTGAAGAGTCTGACTAATACAGTGATTTAAAAAAAAAAAAAAAAAATCTCAGAAAATACCGAAGCTCAGACCCCAGTCCATGGAAACTGTCTGTGCCTTGCCATGAAAGTTGCCCTTTAAAGCTAGCTCCCAGAAGAACACCAGTTAAGAAGTCTGCCAGGAACCAATCTTTATTCATTTACTAGTGTTTTGTGAATCCTCTCTGAGAAAATTCTTTGGAGTTGTACTACTAGGAAAAGGAGAAAGAGACTGAAACTGTGGAGACAAGAGGTTCCCTGGGGGATGAGGTCTTCTTTGCTTAGACCGAAGTGATTTTCCCCTAAGGAAGATCTCAGAATCACATTGCTAAAAAATTGCCTTGGCTGATGGCTAGCCTTAAAGGAACAGGTTTTTGAAATCTCAGTAGTCACTGCACTGTCGAGGTCTAAGCAAACAACGGTTCTGTTAACCTTGGCTGAGAAAAATAAGTAATCATGCACTCTTCTGTAATCTTGCATATTATGGTTATAGATGAAGTCAGTCTTGCAGAATCTGATTACAGACTCAGAGAATTACAGATCTTGAAAATGTTCAAGAGGTCATCTGATGCAGCCTCCTCAGCCCCAAGGCCAGTTGCTAGTAAGTGCCGGGGTGCAGGAACACTAGCAGGCTATCGGGCCCTTAGATGATATCTGGGGCATAAACAAAATTCCCACGCACATGGCTCAGATACAGTGGTGAATTGTTGGGCACATCCATGGCTTTCTTCACATGGCTAGAAATAAGATTGCTGACAGATCCTAGTTTTAGCCAGTTGAACAAGTTTCTTTTCTTAGTTATGGTGCAAATAAACTAGGAAAGTGTTCTGGCTGGTCTTACATGGGTCAAATATTCCCTTACCTGGAGACCCAGTAAACCATGGCTGTGTGTGTGTGCGTGCATGCATGTGTGTGTGTGGGCGCGCGTGTGTGTGCAGAGCAGGCCCAGCTTCATGGGCACGCCACCTGTGTGGCTCTGCACAGGGATCTACACTCTGAAGGATGCTATGCTTAGCTTAATGCTCTTCTGTAGCCATCTAGAAATTTTTTTAAATTTTGAACACGGAATTCTGCATTTTAACTTTGTACTGGATCCCGTAAATTATATAGCCAGCCCTGGCAGAGTCCTAGCTCAGCTTGGCAAATCCTAACATAGTCATGCGGATGGGGTGGGTGAGAAAGGGAAAATCATCCCCAGGAGCAGTGTGTAGATGGTAGCCAGTACAGCTAGCATAGTTCTGAGAACGAAAAGGATATGAAACATGAAAGATGAGGTTCTTGTCCTCGAAAATCTCAGTCTAGTAGGGCAGATACTCTTTTCAATAGTTTATCTCTGAAATACCCACATATCCAAACGAATATATTTATCTTGAATGCTAATGGGAACATCCAACTACTGTAGGAAAGTAGAAGTTCCTCGAAAAATTAAAAATAGAACTACCATATGATCCAGCAATCCCACTTCTGGGTATATATCCGGCTAAGGAAATGAGATCATTATCTTGACAAATATCTGTACTCCCACGTTCATTGCAGCATTATTCACAATAGCCAAGGTATGGAAACAACTTAAGCATTTATTGATGAATGAGTGAATAAGGATAATGTGATATTTACACAAAATGAAATAATATTCAGCCTTAAAAAGAAGAAAATCCTGCCATTTGCAACAACGTGGATGAATCTCAAGGGCATTATGCTAAGTGAAATAAGCCACTACAGAGAAAGACAAACACTTCATGGTATCACTTATATGTGAAATCCAAAAAAAAAAAAGTCAAACTCGAAAAAACAGAGAGTGGAAAAATGGTTGCCAGGAGCCCTGGAGTAGGAGAAGGAGAAGCGGTTGGTAAAAGGGTATAAACTTTCAGTCATAAGATGAGTAAGTTCTGAGCATCTAATGCAGAATGTGGAGACCACGGCTGCTAACGCTGTATTGTAAAACTGAAATCTGCTAAGTGAGTATGACTTAAATGGTTTCGCTCCCCCTCCTGAAAGAAGGTAAATATATGAGGTGATGCTAATGTAAGTGAACTCTATTGCAGGCTCCTTTTACGATGTATGCATATATCAAAGCATCATGTTGCACACTTTAAATATCTTACAATTTTATTTGTTAATTATACTTCAATAAAGCTGAAATTTTTTCTTAAAAGAAATAAAAATATAAGGAGAATGTCCACCTTTGCTTCTAACATCACAAATACTAGCTGTTATGAAACTATAAGCTAGTCTATGATTACAGGTGGAATTAGTCGTCTCTTGTACAAGAGTGACACCATTCTAGCAGCAGTGACTTAACTACTACAGACTGTTAAAAATATTCTTTCTATCAAGATCCATAAATATCTTGGCCTACATGTAAGAATAGGCAGATAAGAATACAGATTCTCCGTTAGGACAAAGTAAACCTTAGAATGGTGCCTGCAGCCCAGTAAAGACTAGTGAATAGATGGAGAATGAATAGGAGAAGGAAGTTGAATGGGAAAAAAAAAAGAAAGAAAGAAAAGAACGGAAGGGAAGAAGGGAGGTAAGTTGGCCAAGCTCTTTTTCAAGGTAGTCAGGGATGGAAACCATAAAAATAAAGGGTAAGCCATCTCTAGAGCAATAAATTTTATGAAATGTTAATTGGGTTTACTCTCAGAACTCTTCCTTTTATTATTATGTTTAACACCAAACACTAAAAAATTAATCAGGAAATACCATCTGGCCAACAATTTTAATTTATGAAATTTCTTTTGCTTCAGAAGATTAAAAGCAATCCTCTGAGTAAACTGAGCATTCTCAGAGAACCCCAAACAGCCCTGAACAAAGACTCAAGAGTGTCATTGCCTTTATATGTTAACATCTTTGAGTCACTCGTAATCTATAAATAAACTTACATCTTACAGAAATGGCTGTACAAGAAGCAGCACCATGCTGGAATTCAATACCAAAGGCTATTTTTAAAAGTGTTTTGATTTTTTTAAATTAATTATAGGCCCTAGATAATACAGGAGTTATAATTTGGCTTTGCTTTACTACAAGTTTTATGTTGCTTAACAATTCTTTAAAAACAATTCTTATATATCTGTGCTTTAAGTGCAAGTCGATGTTAATTGAAAATTTTGTGATTATGGCTCCTCTGTTCTGTATGGGAAAATGGAATCACTAATATCCTGAAATCAGTAATAAAAGTTGTTTACCTTTAAAAATATACGCTTGGTCTTTAGAGCCTTATGGTTTCCCTAGGTGTAACATAAGAAATTACCTGACACCAAAATGAATCTTTGAAACAAAAGCCCTCCATTTAAACACATATAAAACAGAAAAGCAGGAGAAATTTGGGGGCAATGTTTACCCTGGTAGAAAGGCATGTTCGACTGTAAACCATGAAAAAAATAACATCATAAAATAATGAAAACTTCAGACCTAGATATTTTTGTCCAATTGAACTTTTTAGTTGAACTTTTTATATCAAGAGATAGGAGAATTCTTGACATAGATAAGACATATGTGGAACCACACACCTAGGAAACATTCTGGCCTTTATCTCATATCTAAAGGCTTGATGTAACGATGTACAAGTTGTAGTATTTAGAAATTTTAGGCCTCAGAAAGTAAATGTTCACTGCTCTTTCAAGACTATTTGGTTTAAAAGTATAGGAAGAGAAGCGATTATTTCTGCCTCTATCTTAATTAACAAAGAGTAAATACCTATTGCTTTTGCTCTAGAAAAATAATCTTTGGGTGGTTTTCATCTAAGAATTCCTTTGGAGGACAGCAGACATGAGCTATAGTAACCAGACACAGAACAGGACCTCGGATACATGACTCTTGTAACAGAAACCAATTGATTTTCCATAATTTGGCCTGTCTTGTCATATTATATTTCAGACAGAATGAAAATTGCCACTCCAAGCTTGCTATTTCTTGACAACTAAAAATAAGTAGCATCATGTTTTGAAAAAAGAGAAAACACAACATTTGATTCAATGGTACCATAGAAATCCAACCAAAAACACATACTCAGTTATATTTTTCACCTCCATGAATGATAGCTATTAACTTACACAGTGAGAAGCACAGTTCATGTGATCCACTGTACAACAGAACCAATGCAATGGGATATTATCACTTTGAAATGAGTAACACCTTAGATCGCTGTTGGGCAAAGGGAAAACAAGGGCATAAGGATAAGTCTGATTGACATTTCTGTAAAGAGATAACAAATAATGTAGGCTGACAGCAAAATATCCTCGGTCTTCCTTGGGGAAGTGAGCTACTATTAGAGTAAACAGAATTTCTGTAAGAGAGGTTGTTACGCAGCAGCTAACGTCCTCTTGTCATAGATCTCAAGAGAAAGTCCCCAGGCATCTAAAATGGTTGCTAGCCTAGAGAACTAAGGAAGACAAATAGTTTCGTTCCTAAACTCAAGATTCTTCATTTTGACATCTGCTAAGGACACTAAACTCTGAAAGACTGTGAAATGTCAAACTGACTCTCATAAATCGTGAGAACATTTCATTAGATTTTGTGAGTTTTGGTATGTCAAGTAGAAGGTACTGTATTTATTTAATATATATAAATATTTTCAAAGTCGTGGGCTCTGAATCACTGCAAAATGTTTCCCAGAGATACCGTACCAATGCAATGTGGCAACCAAAATAAAGATAGCAGCTTTAGAGAATATTAGGCTAGATAGGCCCTTATTTGCTAGAGTGGCATTTTATATCATCTTTCTTTTGCCTTTTGAAAAACTTGGTATCGAGTTCCATTCTTAACATTATTTCTTTTAATTTTACTACATGTGAGAGGAGTAAAAATGCCTTTTAGTAGCAAAGCTGGTCTAAGTGTGGAATCAACATCAACTTGAAATCACTGTTGGGTCAAGTTATCAAATCCTATTGGTGAATTAGAATCTAGAGTCAGACTCCGAGGAGACATGAACAATGTCTATGCTGGTCTTTCCCTCTCTAATTAGTATTCATGAATTGCTGGGAACTTTTTTCTGTCTTTCTTTGCATTTATCTCAGTAGTTGTATCGTTTGATTGCTGTTGTGTTTGAATTGCTTGATTTTAATTCAATCTGGCATCTCTTCATGGAACACTAAATTTCCTTTCAATGGCCATACATTAAACTGTGGTGAACCCTGAAGGCTCTGCCACCAATAGATTTCGGCCTTTATTGCTTTGTGCAGCCCATCCATTCTTGGTTCAAGGGCAGCCTAGATACAGAGATCTCAGTTCAGATACTCGCTGGTAATGACACTGATTACCTGGCAGGATGTGTGAGATAAGCCTTCCTGTTCTCTTTTGTACCACCCTGGTGGACTCAGATACATCTTCCCTTTAATTATTAAGTAGTTCATTTGCTGAGGAAAACGTGTCATCAAAGCTCATGCATCTTGGCGGCTTAGATCTTTAACACCAGACTTGTGCTCCTCAAAATCTTTAGACTTAAAATCAAGAGAACCATTTAACATATAAAAATATTATGTTTTTAAAACTCAAAGTTCTTGATCATTATTTGTGCATGATCTTAAAATAAAATACTGCTTAGAAGTTGTGTGTGTGCATGTGCACACCTGTGTGTGTATAAGCTCTGTAATTCCGAAGGCCAAATACTCAACTCCAAAACACAAAAGACAGAGCTTCTTAGTGCATAGCAGGAATCTGACCACATGCTAAACATAGCTTACAGGACACAGAGCTGAACACATTCTACGACCTGTTACTTTCGACTGAGGAGTATCTTCTATCAAAGAAGTGGTGAGTCATGGGGATGTGTAGAGTGGGATTTCTTTCTTACACATAATTCCAGTTTGCTTCCAGGATTAGTCAGATTTCTAGAAAAGAAAAGGCCTGGGAAAACAGTAAACCATCCCTTGAGACCAGATAGAAGAAGACAGGATGTGGAGAGATTACAGTTTATGGGCCGGGCAAACCTATTAGCAGCTGTGTGCTGGCCTCATCTCCCCCAGATGGCACTTCATCTCTACAAAAGCATTGGACAGGGTGTTCTATTCCCTGCCTTGGAAGGGAAGAAAAAGTTATAGATTTCTTTGCTTCGAAGCAGTCTTCTAGGAAGCAATTGTTCCCTCCACATCAGTATTTTATCAGAATCAGGACTTAATGGTAAAATGAAAGGAAATGAATCCTGTTCCCCCAATTGCCCAGCATGTACATATTCCCAGTTTTTCTTCTTCCCATAATGACACTTAACTGTGTCTTAAGATGTGGTTTTTCTAAGAAGGAGCTTTATGTTTTTAGAATGCTTTTTCAAAAACAGGGCTTCCTCTAGTGCTTCCTATATGAAAATAATGCTAACAATTTTTCTTGTATGTATACCATCTTAAGTGTTTATTTTTTCTTTTTCCAGAGAATTTATATTGACCTAGTTACCCTCCCTTCCTCCCCACATGACATGAAATGTCAAGACAGCAGGCTGGGTGCTAAAGCCATAGAATAGATAGAAACTAACAGTCCCATAGAGAGACCAAACTCAAAACTGTGTTAAGAAATACTAAGATAACCATCTATATCCAGCTCTGTTAGACTGCAAGGGGCACTTTATTAGCCTGCTAAATGTCTATATTAAAGTACTGTCTTTGTTTCTATAGGGCAAAAGTAGTTCATCAAAGAATAGATTAATTAACACAATTTTAAGATTCAAAATTGTATATAAATAGACTTTTAGATACACTGCCATGATACATTATTAAAATGATAGAAACTATCTCCTTTTAATATTACTTGAAATGTAAATGTTTCCATTACAATTGTTTACTTCCTTTTAAAAAAATGGAAACTTACAACCACTTGCATCCTTCCCTCACATTTTACCCTTGTTACTGAAGATGCTGTAAATCCTAGACTACCATGTTTTTATATCATACCTCCATTCCCAAACCAGGGAAAGAATGAGAGAGGGAGTGATTACAATTAAACACAACTTAGATTTGGGGGGGAATGTTTATATAGATAGCTCTGAATATTGAGTCAAACACAGAGGCAAGCCAGTGCATTCCAACTCTGATGTGCAAAGACTCTCTGAAGAACACTAAACAAAACCAAGCATAATACTTTAGACATACTCTTAACTACTGCTGTTATTATTATAAATAATAACTTGAAACTCTGCTCTCTTTTTAAAAAACTTCTTCTAAGTTTATTTGTATTGTGTCAATTATATGAGTAAAATAAGAGCTGAGAAACTCTCCCTAAGAAAATGTTTTTGCTAGAAACCCTATCCTGCTACCTTCTGAGCTTCTTGAAAATGAAAACCTCTGTGTCTTCCAGATGACAGCCACCTTTTCGGTGGAACCAAAATAGCTCTCTCAGCTAGAAAGCTGTCTGTCAGCAAGAGCTCTGACAGGTATCAGACTTGGCATGCAGGAGGAAGGCAAGAAATGGTCCCATGGTAGATGTTTCGGTGAGAGCACCTGACTAGCTAAGGAGCAAGGCAGGAGGGGCACTTGGAAAACAGTGCACTCTTAGGCACTAGATCAAGCCCGAGGAAACCAATGGACATTTCCAAAAATGACAGATGACCTTAGGGGAAAAGGGAGCCATTAGTTCTTACGAGATTTTGAAAGGGTTGTGCAATATGCATTGAACTAGGTTTCCATTTGTGAAAGGAATCAAGTACACTTACATGCACAGGAGTTTCTCTCCCTCTAGCGGTGGGGTGGGAGCCTTTGAAGTGCTATGCTATCACTGTGCCGCGCTGCTTCATTAACAGGTGAAGTGCATTTTGCTCATGAAACTTCGATTTTCATTAGTTATGCTGCTGTTTCTTACACGGGTTTTCTAAAACACTCCTGACTCCTCCCATCAGGCAGGGATTTGCCTCTTAAGTGTGCAGATCACCAGCAGAAAGGTGGCAAGGAGCCCCCTTTCCTTTCGGCCCAACAACACTCACGCTCACTTCCAAGAGACAGGATTCCCCTCTCCTACGCAGTCCTGTCAAAGGTGGAACCAGTTGTGATCAGAGGCAGCTTCTGACCCCCAGTCTGGACCAGAAAAACCTGAGGAACTAAATGAGAAAAAGCAAGCAAGCTTACCTAGAGTAAAAGTGGGAAATGTGGACACTTAGAGGAGAGAAACTACTAAAGGATCTAAAGAGTGATCTGAACCTGATAGAAAGGGCAGTAATGAGAGATAAATATTGGAACAAACATCCCCACCTTTACTTTGCAGACTCTGTCATTTCTCTCATTTTCATTTTTGGTCATGTGAAAATACTTCTGGTGTAGCAATGCTGATCAATGATAGTGAATGCAAAAATAAAATTAAAAAGGATAGAAAATGTAAACAATGACAATTTTAAGCAGAGTAACTAAAAATGCCTCCATGGAGGAATTAAATTGCATAATATCAAAACTGTACTGTAGTCTTAATGGGAATGGATTGTAGGTTACAGCAGTCTAATTAATAGGTTATTGATCAATAACTGAAAACCTACCAGTGTGAAGTATGTAGAGTATGCAGGTTTTTTCTCCTTCTCCACACCCAGGCATCAATGATGCCTACTTGACTTCTCTTGTATGTCTCCAAGGCAACCAAACACATTTTCTCACAAACCTGTTTCTTTTCTAATTTCCTTATCTCAGTGAATAATTCCATCACTCATCCGGTTGTACAAGCCAGGAATCGAGAAGGTGCTTGACCCCATCTAGTCTTCCACCATCATATCCAATCCATCGACCAAGTCTTTCCATCTTACCTCTGTAATCTATCGCATGTCGATTTTTCTTTGCCTCCATCCCCACACTATTTCATCATCTTCCTCCTAAAAACCAGTACTCCAAAGGGCATCCACTCCATCCTTTGTCAAATGCATTCTCCACACTGCACTGTCATTCAACGAATATTTCTGAGGGGCCTACTTAGTGCACTGGTAATACTGCGTAAAATAAGATGAATTCCCCATAAACATCAGATAATCATAAGCAGTATGTAGAGAAGTAAAATAGGGTGACATGATAGAGTACGGCTGAATGGCTGTTTTAAATTGTGCATGCAAATGCAAGAAATCGGTGAGAGTTTGAACGAGGGGTATGAATTCCGAAGCAGGAAAATAAAAGAAGTCGGCTGGGATGATGGTGTCTGCTACCAAGGATTCCTCGCATATAAGAAGACCGTTTGAAATACTGGCCAAGAACAGAAAGGATAATACAGGCATACCTGAAAGATACACCGAAGGCTCCGTTCCAGATCAGTATAATAAAGCGAGTACAGGCATACCTCAGAGATTTTGCGGGTTTGACCACCGTGATAAAGTGGAGTATCGCTGCGAGTTGTCATCTTTTTGCTCCTGGAGGGTCTTGTCTTCGGTTTATAAAAAAACACAACACCTGTTAAGTGCAATAAATCAAAGTGTGACAATATGAGTTATGCCTGTTGTAAAATGCACCCAAAGTCTCAACCTACGTCTATTTGAGACCCAAGGACCGCTGCTTAACCATAGCGCTTAACATCTGTATGAAAGGATCCCATTTTTGTTAACTTTTCTGTGTGTCTCCTCTCTCAAGAATGTAAGCTCCATGAGCATGAGGGCCATATCTGTCTTCCTCACTGTTGCATCCCCAGTTCCTAAGAACTGTCTCCGGCATACAGTAGGTAGCAAATAAATATTTGTTGTATTAATGCACAAATTGGTGTGTGAAGTGGCAGAAGAGAGAGAAAGTAACTGAGTGGGTGTGAGGGTTCAGGAAGTCTTTGGGAGAGCTCGAAAGGTTAACGGGTATAAAATCCCGGCCAGGTTTAGCTCTCACTCAACTTCATACAACATGCTCACAAGCCACGAACCTCTCCAGTTCCCCGCTAGGAGGAGTCACACCTTCCGACCCGGAACCCCGCCTACGCTCTCCTCTAGTTCTCCTTCCCTCCCCTCCCCGCCAGGGTTCCGGCAGCCTTCGATTCGCAGTGCTCACCGGTAATAGTAGTCTTCCGGCCGGAGCTTGTGTCAGTTTACCCATGTTCAGAACTACACTTCCCAGAGAGTCTCGCGGCAGAGGACGGTTGTGTCACCTGACCAGGACCCTGGCGCGGCAATGGCGGCGCCCGTACTACGCTGTTGCTGTCCTGGAAGGCGTTGGGCTTTAGCCTGCATTGACCGCGGTTCTCGCCACGGAAGAGGGGCTCCACCTGGGTCCTGGTTCTGCGGGAAAAGGGGACAGAGATCAGTGGTTCAGCAGCTTCTCAGCGCGGCCCAGAAGCTGAGGAAAGGGTATACTATTTCGTACCATTACTCCCCACTTAGTGTGGGGGTGGAAGACCTGCGGGACTGGGGAGACGGTGGCCTCTCCAGCCCAGCCTTCAATTTAGGCGCTTTGATGAGGGGGTGGGTGTTGGGCTCTAACTTGCAGCCCTGAAAGCACAAAATTGGCAACCCCGCCAATTTGTCAACCCCGCCCCCACACGTAAACTGCTGTCCTCAAATAGGTATATTGGGGAATTCGCAAGTGTAAAATCGCACATGTTTTCTTGAATCGAAAGCCACGCAGACAGAAGAGTGGATTCAGTCACCTTACTAAGAACACCAGCAGTGCGGTCGGTGACACTAGGAGCGAGATCTTACTTGGCTACCATTTAGCGCTCCTATGGGCCAGCAGTGTTCTAAGGTAGAAAGGAAGCCTTTACCTACAAGCTCTGGATGGTGGTGCCTTAATATCGTCAGTCAGAAAACACCACCCATCTGTGGAGTCGCTTTGTATTGAATATATATATCTAGACCTAAGAGGATGCAGCCAATACAAGAAACCTTCCCTCTGGTTGTGTAGAGAGTTTTGCTTATTTAGCTAGATGTCTTCTGAACAGTTGTTTAGACTTAACTATATAAAACTTAGTTTCTTTTTAAATACATAAATATAAGGCACTTCTCCGACATTCTGTTTATCCTTCAAGATAGTTAGGTTGGCATTACTTCTGCTTTTCAGTTGGAGGAACAGAGGGAAAATGTCCCGAAGCATTCAGTTTCTTTTCTTTTCATAAATGAGATCATCTCACCATGAATGGGAAATATTTTTCTCTCATGTAATGAAACTGCAAAAATACTTCGGATAATGTTGTAGTGAATGCAGAATATCCAATGAGTTCTTCGTTTAATTCTTCTCAATTACAGGCAGTGCTTCCAAACTTTAAAAAGAAGGAATTCATCTTTTCACAATATTATAAATATAGAACTTCATTGTTGAAATGATTGAAACAAAATCCAACACATGTCAACAAAAGTCTAGATAATATAGAAAATTGTTGGAGAGAAGAGCGGGATAGGAGCAGACAAAATATGAAGACAGTATGTGTAACCAAGCTATCTGCAAATGGTCCAGGATACATGGGTTTCAAAGGGACACTTAGAAGAACCTGGAGAGGGCTGTGTATGGAATGTTTATAGGGACCCAAGAGAGTAAGAGTGGCTAGATAAAAGAGATTATTACAGCAATTAAAAGCATCTTAGATTTGATAGCAATCAAGCATAAACAAACAGCAAAGGAACCTGAAACTAGAGCTCTGGAATTGAAAGTGATTTGGGGGCCCAAAAAAGGCTATATCTGCTGGTTTAGTGTTTTCTTTTGCACAAAATTACCCGGAAGAGTATCATTTACTAGTGACCCATTATATCTGTGTCACTCTGGTAATTTTATTTGCAACCCATTGTTATAAAATGAATTCCAAACATGACAATTACCCCTTCTTTTCAAATAATAGAATATGCAACTTTATTTACCAATATTTCTCTAGTTACAGAATGCTGATGTTCATGTTAATTCTAAAAATGTTCGCATTTTTAGACAGTTAATTTAGAAAAGGCCGCTTTTCACTGAAGTCAGCCAAGCAGTTGCCACCTGATACCCATATCTAAATTGTTTTAAGATGCCAAATTATTCCTTTCTCTATCACCTTCCTGTTTATACAGTGAACTCTCCTTATGCCATATTGTTAATGAATTTTATATTACCTGCCTTGTAGGTGTTCATTTTGAATTACTTTTGATTTAGTCACGAATACAAACAATATGATACATTATTTAATGTAAGGATATAAAATTTTAATAAGTCAAAACAAATAGGAAATTAACATTTGTGGTTTAGGCTTATAGGAATTTATGTATGGTAACAGGTCTAACCACGTCTTTTTTTTGATTTTTTATTTTTTTAAACACCTATAGCACCTCGCATTCCAAGGTGGTCTCCCATCCAAGTATTAACCTGGCACGACCCTGCTTAGCTTCCAAGATCAGGCACATTCAGGATGGCATGGCCATTGCTAACTGCTTCTTAACCTTTATCTTTCTCTTTAGTGAACGCGAATGGACAGCTGTGGTAGGTTTGGAAATTCATGCCCAGATTTCCTCCAACTCTAAACTCTTCTCTGCATCTAAAGTCCACTTTGCAGCACCTCCAAATTCTTTGGTATCTTTTTTTGATGCATCTCTGCCTGGAACTTTGCCGGTAAGTTTTTATTTAATGCTGTTTGCATTAGAAAATATTTATGTTTTATTGAACATCGATAATGATTTCCTTATTTTAATATCTTGGCACAGTTGTTAAGAAATACTTGTTTAGGGAATTTTCGGATGAAGTAGGGTAGACTAAATGTTTTCTAAAGACTCATCACTATAATTTTGTTTCTAAGTCTAAACATCATCTGTCTATTCATACATTTGTTCACTCATTTCACACACACATCTTAGAATGTCTACCAAATATGAGAAACTGTGAAATAAACTGGAAAATAAAGGTGACCTATGATTCTTGCCTTTGATGTCAATGACTGGTTGGGGAGGTGTGTCTTATAAACAAATAGAGTGCTGTATGGTCACTCCTGTGAAGGCATTATGCAGGACATGGTTTTGGAACTCAGAGAAAGAAGGACACTTAATTTAGTGAGAGAAGGACTATTATGAGAAATCGGGGCAGGGATATGGTTGGTTAAGGACAGGTCGTTGGAAGAGGTGGTGTATGAGCTATCTGAAAAACCAGGTAGGAGTTAGGCAAATAAATGAAGGAGGAAAAGGAGCCCAGTCAAAGAAAGCAGCATAAATCATGTGATATTACAGTGTAAGGTCAATAATGATCGCAGTTACTGAAAATTTAGCAGTGGTCAAAATGGAGAAAAAAGTCAACCACAGTATGTTTTAACTACTCATTTACCTACTCATTTTCACTTAAACCCAAGGAACGACTGGGTCAGTGTATTCATCAGCAAGATTTTTAGCTTACATTTTCCTTTAGTTGGCTAAATTTTGAAGAAAAGAATGGAAGGAGCAACGTGACTATTTATGCTAATAAATGGCTCATAGTCTGTTTAGGACCCATAGTATAAACTGTATGTGGTGGTTCCTGCCATCCTTGGATGAAAACAAACAAACACACACACACACACACACACACACACACACACACACACACACGCGCGCGTGATGGGGGGTGGGGGCGGGAGGATCGTCACAGGTGAATTCCATACTCTCTAACATTTAAATACAACTGAAAGCTGGTTGAACTGGCAGGCTCTTAGAGCCAGGGGTTTGCCTTTCTCAGGGTCGCTCCCCAGTGTGGAAAGTTGTGGGCAGTGCTTCCAACATACCTGCCATACTCGGGGCAGTGTCTCTTCCTCAGAACTTTTTCCTTACTTGTGCTTTTGTCGTGGAGGACCCCCATCCCTGCAAACGATATCTAAGGTCATCTTTACTTGCTCTTGGGTCACTCTGGGGAAGACAAATATGTATAAGGGTGTCTGTCTGTCCTTCCCTCCCTCCAGCTTAGAGTGTCTGTCTCTGGAGAGATTGTTTTTTTGTTTGTTTGTTTTTGAAAAGAGATGATTTTTCAGTTATAAATGTATGAGTTCTTTTTTGGGGCAGGGACTCATATCATAGAAATACAGTAATATCTACTCAGACAAGTGAAATGGAAAGCAATTCATCACAGCCTTTTTGCCTTCTGAGTGCAAAACATTTTTTTTCACATGTTCGTTCATTATCAAAAGACTGGACATAATCTCTGCATTCTTTCTAGATTTTTCTAGCTGGGACTATAGTATCTAACAAAATATTTATTGTAGTTAACATTTAGAAACATCTATTTTCAGCTGGGCATGTTTTCTATAAACAGACTCTTCAGTTGTAGCTAAATGTAGTCAAATATCATAGACAATTCGAAATAACTAAAATATCAACATGCTTTGAAAGAATTCTGATTATGCACCGAAGAAGAAGGTACTTGCCAGTGATAACCATCTCAATAAAACAGTGAAGGTGTTTGGGATATTTGAGCATTGAGAGCTTGGCTTACATTAAGTGATTGCCAAGGCTAGAAATCCAGTTTTGCTTGAGCTGGGGTTTGTTTTTCTTCAGAGTCTACGGCCCTCATGGTCCAAGTAGCCTCATGGGTTACTCTTTCAACAGAGCTAATCTGCCTCTTTTTCAGACCTATTTTAGAATGTGAGCAAAATTAAAACCAAAACTACCAGAATAAAACATTGTCACTCCCATAGTATTTCAAAACCCTATGATTTACCTCTGTAGAGATTTAAGATATGCTGAAACCTTTAGACAGTTGTCTTTCTCTAAGCCCTTTGGAGTTGATATATTGATATTCTGACTCTCTGTTTGGTTTATTTTGTATAAAAAATGATGACTGGTTGTCAGATACACTGATAAGAATATAGAAAAAGGTGGCCAAGAGAATTTAGGTTATAGTGTAAAGTCTTTCTGTAGACCAAATTTGGTCTCTCTGTAATTTCATTTGCTCTGCTGGCCCATTAAAGAAAAAATATGACAATGTGTATCTTTTTGTAAGCATTCGATTCTCCCTCTCTGTGTGTCTTCAGTTACTCCACTGACACTTATTGGGTGCCTGCCATGAGCTGGCCATCATACTTGCGCTAGTGACGTAGCTTTAAACGCGGTAGAAGGTAGACATGGGTCCTGCCCTCATGAAGCTTGGCCAGATAAGCAGACAGTTTAATAAACATGTTGGTGGTGGACGTACAGGCGCCCTAGGAGCACATCGTAGGAGCATTCAACACAGATATGGGGAATTTGCAAAACTGGGTAAATAAAAAGTGAGTAGGATGCACAAAGATCAGAAGAAAAACAGGATATGGCTTGCTCTAGGAACTGAAAGAATTCCCAGGCACTATAGCATAGAACTTGAACATGGCCATGGCAAGAGGTGAGACTGGTGTGGGAAGCGTAGTCTGTACCATTTAAATACTGCTAAGGAGTGTGGATCCCATTTATAAGGAGAACGTGGAGTCAGAAACTCCAAGGAAGAGCGTTTTGAGAAGGAAGGAGTAGATCAGTGTCATGTTACTGAGAGGTCAAGGTGAGGACTGGTAAGTATTCATTGGACTTATCAACAGGGATATCTTTTGCAAGAATAGTTTCAGTGGAGTAAAGGAGGGAGAAGGTAGGTGGCAGCAGATTGAGAAATTCGAGAGTGTTGAAGAGGTGAAAGCGTGGACAACCGTTTTAACCGTTTGACTGTGAAGGAAGAGACTGTAGGTGAAAGACAATGAAATCAAGGGAAACGTTATATTAGTCCTGATTTTCTTAATATTCGAGAGGCTTGAGAACGTTTAAATGGTAATGAGTTATAGTCAACAGTATTGTATCGTACACTTAATATGTGTTTTAAGAGGCTAGATCTCATGTTAAGTGCTCCTACTGCAATAAAATAAATGCTGGTGAGAAGGAACCAATGAAGAAAGAGCAGTTAAAGAGGCATTTGATAAATATGGCAAATCGAACATATATATTTAATCTGTCTCTCTCCCCACCCCAAAGAAACCTTACTGAAATAATGGTAAAAGAATTTAAAAGTCATAAACCTCCAAGAGAACAGGAGAAGAGACCAGAGTGCATGAGAGGTGGTGGATAGAGGAGGGCCTGACTTAGCAGAGCCAGGTTCACTGTTACCTAAAAATAGGACCGAAAGTCTACAGAAAGAGACACTAGTGAGAAACAAGACGTTGTGCCCTATGCATCCTCAGAAAGAGTCGGGATGGGAGCTTCAGGTATTGTGGAAGGCTGGGGGCGGGGTTGGGGTGAAAACAAAGAGATTAACTCAGTATACAGAGCAGTTAGACCTAAGGTCCTCTCCCTGACCTTCTGTAGCTGCTTCACCCCCACAGAAATCTATAGTTTGGGGAGAAATTTAGCTGGTGACACACTCACCCTGGAGACTCCAGGCAGAGCAAAAGGCACTGGTGTCAGACAGGTTCCGAACTCCGAGGCCTGCCCAGCTCCTTTCCCTGCCCTGTTCGAGGAACTCAAGTAACTTAGTATGTCCTCCTCTCCCAAGCAGGAATCTTCAGGAATTTGTTTGGAGATTATCTGTCCCTAGAGGTAAGAATTTGGTGGGGGGAGGTTGTCTCTCAATAAAAAAGCTACCTGGTCACCTGACTGTCCTAGAGTGAAGGTCACCAGTCAGTAAGCCGTGGATATTTACATAAGCTTTTTATGAAAATTTTATTTCCTTTAAAATATAAATTGACAGCCAAAAATCACCACACATTTGAGGAGGTTCTCCAACATAATGGACAGAGCCAAAAATGAAAAGAAAACTAAAAGAAATAAGAGGCAACAGATGATGCAGAAGGTAAAAGAATACTTTAAATAGTAAATGCTTTTATGAATATCCGCAGAGAGATGAGAAGGTAACTGCATACTTGAAATAAGAATATGATGCTGCTTTTTAAAAACGAACAATCAATTAAAATGAGCTCTTAGAAATTAAAATCGTGATGGCCCCCCAATCCAAAGATTTTAGAAGGTGAAGTCAAGAAAGTGTTCTGGAGACTCATACACACATACAGAGAATTGCACAATAGGAGGGAAAAATAGAAAATGAGAGGACCAATCCAAGATGTCCGCCATCTGATTAGTGGGCATAGCAGATATCTAATGTAAACTGGAGCCTTTGAGAATAATAAGCAATAGGTAATAAAAAGTGAAGTAGAGGATAAAATGAAAGAGACCTGTTAACTCCAGGGAATACTAAATGTTCAGGAAAGGAAATGTCATAGTATATACTTAACAGTTTAGCAGAGAAACATATTTACGTAATAATAATAAACACCAACTACTGATTTCACACAAACTGATATAACTGAGATATTGGGAAAGAAACTGAATTCTTAACTACCATAATTAGAAAAACATGTTCTACCTTGATAAAGCAGGAAAAAAGTAATATAAGAATATATGCTTTGGGAAGATTTTTCAACCAAAGATTAGGAGAGGTCTCTCTTCTTTCAGGCCCTAAGTTGGTTGATTGATTTTTGTTTTTTGGCTGTTGTTATTTCTTTTTGTTTTTTATTTTTAAAATAACACAATGAGTGAAAGATTTAGACTCTCAAGAGACAGATTATTAGTCAAAGGGTTTTCAACAAAATTTTTATTACATACAGATAATATTAAGTAATAATCAAATATTACCTCCACTGGTACCTCAGCCTTCTGTTGGTGAAATTTCTTTTTAGTCCCACAGTTCAAGCAGTGACAGACCCACCCACCCCTACCTGTAACTCCCGCCCTTACCTTGCTCTTCGGAGAAATAGGCTCATCCGCATTCTAGATCATTCACACCCAAGGTCACGCAGGTGGTGGGAGGCCCTGCTTCTGGAGGTGAAATGACTTACATACCTACCAACCTAACTTTTTGGACTTCTAACTCAGTTTATCTTGGAGTTGTACTTAGGGAGTGGTGTATTTTGTTCTTGAATAGAAATATAATAAAGTAGCAATATGGATAAAGTCTTATGAGACAGAATAAGATATAAAAGTATCTCACCTTGTAACATATAAATTATCTCTTGGGAATGGAGAGGGCCAAGTTTTGTGGCTCCATGTTCTAAAAACAAGAACACTGTGTCATTGGGACAGTTTATCAAGTCTTTTTTCCAGATTACAGAAGGATTGTGACAGTGTAAATAGCCACAAGCCTTGGCCAGCAGGTGATGGATTTTCCAAAGGTCTCCTGGCATAGCATAGTATTTAAAAATAGAAAAATGAATACCACACAGGACAGCTCAAAGATCTGAAGGCGGTTGCTGCCAGGAAACAGGACTGGAGGGGAAGGTGGTGAGAATGTCTGCTTTGCATTATAAATTATTTCAGGATACATGCCTGTAATATTTTGTTCAACAATTAAACTTAGGTTTAAAGGAGTAACACATACGGGAGAAGAAATTATTAATTGAATCAGGTTCCTAAGAAAGCAGGAGGTGTCCCCAGAGCACAGGGAAGACAGCTCGCCCACGGTCACCTCAGGAATGTGCCCCCTGCTCATGTGTAAAGACACATTTTTAGGCTGGGTTGTGGAAGGTTCCGGAGGCTCCCATCTGATTTCTTTTCTAGCAAATACTGTTTCTTCTTACTCTCCTTTTTGGAGCTCTTTCTTGCCTGTGTATTTCTTGCATTCTTTGTCGAGGGATGAGGCACTTTGTTCGCTTTTATGTGCCTCCAATCATTTCTGTTTCTCTCTAGCTCTTGAATGATAGTATAGAATTCTAAGTTGACAGTTATTTCCCCTCAGCACTTTGAAGACATGATTCCATCGTCCTCAGGCATCTATTACTGCTGATGAGAAGTCTGCATCCTTTGTAGGTAATCTGTATTTTCTCTCTGATAGCTTTATCCAGGAAATGTTTGAATGTGGGTTTGTTTTTATTTATTCTGCTTGATGCTTGATAGTCAGTGTGATTTTTGTACTTGAAGACTGGGGCCTAGACAGGGGACGTATCTCTGCAGGATGAATTTATGGTGGCCTCTGCCAGGGCCCATTGGGCTTCATTGAACAAATAGTTTCTATGTTAATTTTTCAGCCCCCAGCTGTCACACAACTTGGATAGTGCTAACATTCAGGCCCCACACCCAAGCCAGGTACAAGGCCAGGGGCTCTGATTTCACAAGACATTTTTCACCCAGGGCCCGAGGTGGGTGACCTCCTCTATATAAGCTTCTTCAGTTGGTGGCCGAAGATTTTTCTGGCTGGGCTGAGTTTGTGGCTCCCAGAGACCTACCCCAGTGGGCTCCCAGCCTTGATTTCTGCTGCCAAGGTGCTTTAAATCACCAGCATCGGGTGTGTCTCTTCAGCCTGGTTAACAATGATAGTAAAATCAACTGACATTGAGTGCTTGTTATGTGCCAGGCACTGTTCAGGTGTTTTCTTTATATGTGTTAACTTACTTTAACCTCGTAACAACTCTATGAGGCAGTTCCTATCATTATCCCAATCAGAAAGTAAGTGGAGAAGCCAGATTCAAATTCGGTACAGGCATACCTTGTGTTGTGCTTTGCTTTATTGTGCTTCGCAGATGTTGCATTTTTTTTTTACAAATCAAAGGCAAGACCCTCTGCCAACAAAAAGATCACGACTAGATTTGTTGCAGTGGTCCAGAACAGAACCTGCAGCATCTCCCAGGTATGCCTGTAGTCTGGCTCCTAAGTTCACACTCTTAACCCCTTTGCGGGTCCTGCCTCTTGCAGTTCCCCCTGAGTAATAGGTGGCGTTAAACCCCACTATGGCTGTGGGCCCCAGGAAATTTCCTTTCTTGCTTTTGAGCTTGGCTGTTGTGTGTTTGTAAATTTATATGCATATATAAATGTCTGTGTTTATAGATGTAATACTCGTTTTCATCCCCCTTCTCCACCTCCCTGCATTCTGATTAGTGACCCTTCTTCTGAATGTTTCTTAAGACCACAGGCATTTTATCTTGTTTTACCTTTAGTTTTAGAATTATATGGACTCCCATCATAAATCTTCAGACTGAAAAGGTCATTCAGCCCATTTTCCTGCTTATAGGCAGGAGTACAGCCAAACTAAGAACAGTATTCTTGTTTTTTATAACAGCAGGGATTCAGCCTCACTCATTGTTTTGACCTAGTTTAAAACAACAACAACAACAACAAAAACTCTTACTCTGGTACAGAATCTTCTTTAATTTATTAAATCATTATTTGTCTGCAAAACTATGGGTAGGATCCTAGACTATTTTCTTAGTTATTTCCTTTATCAATGTCATTCCAATTTCTCTACTTTCAGTACTTTGTATATTGATGTTAAATAGAAAAATAGGAAAGAAAATGTATTTATTTGAATAAACGTCATGGAATTTACCAGTCTGTTTCATAATTTGCCAGTGTTTCCAGTAATTGTGAGATTTCAGCAAGGCATCCAGATAGTTTGAAATTCATGCATGTGCAAACCTGCTCGCTCGCTCTCGCTCGCTCGCTCTCGCTCTCTCGCTCTCTCGCTCTCTCTCTCTCAAATACACTCACTCACTCACTCTTATTTGAAATGCTCCCCACTCTGGGTGCCCGTCTCCTATGCAGGGGGAAAGTGAAGAGAACACCGCTGTCCATGTCCGTGTGGGCTGGTAGGGTGCTCAGCCGTAGCCAGTAGGTAACTTCTGATAGCTTCAGGCTGTGCCACAGTTAGGTTAATTAGAAACTAGTGACTCTGCCCATGTTTTGTTTGTCTGGAAGCTCTTATCTGCAGGTAACACGGAACCCCCTGCTAACCACGAATGCTTATTTCCGGAACTAGGAAAAGCTTTCTAAAAGCCCTTTTCCAACAAGTATGCAAGAATATTCACCTCTTTTCTCAGGATCGGCCTGCCTTAAAAAGCACTTGGGGCTTTTCATATCAAAGATGTTTTGAATTGGCACTGGCAGCTGTGGAATGAAAACTAAAACGTTGTTTATCTCATTCTACAGAACTTTCTTTTATTCACAAATTATATACCATGTTAGCAAGAAGAAGGGGAATAAAGAGGAGAAAAACATGATGTGAATAAATCTGATGCCTGCCCTCTGGGAACTGACAAACAATGCAGATACTGCGCTTTATGCTAGAGATTCATTTCTGAACATGTCTGCAGATTGTACCATAAGGGATCTTGCCCCTTAAAGAAATGATAATGTGAATGCTTTTGTAAAGTACTTTGAGATTAATTTATTTTTTAAATTTCTTATGACAGATTTATTTACAGATAGGTAAATCCACAATATTCTAGCTCTCTGAACACAGCAGATACTGGTAATAACAAGGACCTAATAGATTTAGATATACTTGACTAGTTACAGAGAACATCAGGCTGAAACGCTTTCCTGACCCTTAATTCTGAACGTTGTTATAAAAGATTTTTTTAACTCAAAGCTTCTAAACGAAATGGAAATTCAAGAAAACGGCAATAGGGAAAAGTGTTTAAATGCATACATTTATAATCAGATCTATATTTACCTCTCTGTCTATTTATACTTAGATGCTTTGTTATTTGACTAAGAAGACAAAGTGTGATAGTTTTCTAATAAAAATTTTTTCCATTTCAATGATTTGCTTTAATGTAATCTGTAGAACTTGTAATTGCATTGTGTTCTCAGACTTCAGTCTTGCCAGTCACTCTTTGAGGCACTTGCATGTAGTTTTCTTTCATTCTTTTGTAGAGTGGGGTGGGTGTTCCAGGGGTGAGGGGTTTTACCCTTTGACCCTTGCCCTTTTAAAAGAGGTGGGTCTGTGATTACGTACACACAAACGTGGGAAGATTCCCTGTCAGCCCTTAAACCCTTCTGATGGTCCTAACTTGCCTTATGGTGTCATTGCCTGGATATCTCCCATGAACTCAGATGACTCATGATGATGATGGGCTTTCACGTTCAACAAGCAGCATGACCTCATCTCCCCTCACTGTGGAAAGCATTTGACTCCTTCCCCAACTTTCAGTGGATCCTTGAAAGCCTCCTACACAGCCATCTTCACTTCCCCCACCTCTATGCCAGTCTCACATGCAGTATTCCCTACGTGAAACCTAACTATTACTTATAATGCTGTCACTTTACTGATATGTATTTATTTCATACAGTTGATGGAACATCCTTTTATGTATGTTTATAAGGATTTCTGTGTTTGATTATAAGGTTCTAAAAGTAGTTGTGGATCTTTCTTGGGCCACTTGACAGTACCTTTCATAGAGCATGTGTATTAACACCTTTAAGAAATATTTCTCTATATAACTGCATACACTGCCATGCACATGTGTGGGGAGTCTGTATGAAAGAATTTTCCAGGTGTCTGAAACCATTTTGATACTTTTTTAACCTCTTTATAGAACTCTTTCCAAAATGATTTTATACTTTCCTGCTTTTAAATAGGATATGTTGAACATAAGCCAAGCTTTTCTTATCTCGTCAAGATTATCAGCAACATCAGTTATTGTTCAGTGTTGTAATATAACGGTACCTTGAAGGGAAGCTGAGGTGTGGAAAGCTATCTGATCCTATAGTCAATTGCTAATGAGAGCCGTTCTTTTTAAGCTTCACATTATAGTCATTTTCCTTATTAATACAGTCTTCCACTCCTCACCTCTTTTAAGCTACTGTCAGTGTATTTGATCCTAGGAATCCCTTCTTGCTCATTTTTCACTTCTCAATTATTATTTCTGATCTGCTATAACCCAGAAGGCCAGACTATTATATTTATTAATGTAAATAAGAACAAGGCTCTGAGTAGAGACCTGTTCTAAAAATAAAGTACACAGATGGCACAGAAGCGAGTTAGCTTCTTGAAGCTGTATAAGAGTAGAGTAGGAAGAGGTCCTGGAAATCATTCATTTAGTCCTTGTCATTTACAGATGAGAGAACTGCGGTGTGACTTGCCCATGGTTGTGCAATTACTTAATGTCCCAGTTGGATTTGAAATTGTGTGTTCCTTACTCCCAGTTTAATGCTTAGTTTCCAGTCTGTGTTCCACTACAGTTGGGAGTTGCTGCAAGTCCGATATATGTAGGTGCTGTTATTTTGCAAGTGTGTGTTGTGTGTGTGTGTATCTCTCAAAACAATACCATTAACATCTATATACATGATATGTTTAAAGATGTACATCTACGTGCTTATACACACAGAGACATCGACTGTCTAGCATTGACACTGACCATATGCATTGTTTATTACAGTATCCACTAAGTGAGCAATCTAAACCTAGGGAGAGAGAGAAGGAAAAGAGTACTGAACCAGAAAAAGAAATGGGTAAAAGGAACTCTAACCTAATTAGCCACCAATTCAGTGCCCTGGGCACTGGATTCCCCCAGACGCACCATTAAGAGAGCATCCCTAACTGTGGGCAGCTTTCAGCTCTACGTGTCTCAGTGCAAATAATGGTCACAACAGAAAATTCTTTTAGGATCTTTTCTCTGTGCTTCCTTCTGGGAAATTTTCTCTACACTTTCTTCTAGTTCACTAATTCTCTTTCTTAGGTGTGCTCTGCTTTTTTTAACATATCCATTGAATTCTTTATTTCACCAAGAATACTTCTCATAACAATTCTGTTTCTCTTAAATCTCTCCTTTTTGGGAAATACCTTATTCCTTCTTCACACATTCAGTTTGTTATCTCTTTAATAATTTTAAATCTACTTATTTTGTATTCTGTGCTCAGAAATTCTATCACCTGAAGTTTTTGGGCTCCCCTGTTCTGCTTTTGGTATGCCTGCCGATTCTGGCTAATGGTAGATGATCTTATGTATTTTTAATTTTAGATTACAAAGTCATGTTTGGCAGGGCTTTATTAGTGAAAATTTTGTGGCTGCTGGGTTGAGAGTGAGTCTCTCCAAAGAGCTATTATATTGGCTTTTGCCAGATGCTCCAGGTCAAAGCCAGGACCACTTTCCATGTTTTTCTCTTAGCTTGGGGGTTCCTGGACCACAAACTTAGTAAATTTGGACCCCAAGCATGCCTCAGAGCAGAGTTATGACAGTTATTAGACTTTTTTGTTTTGTTTTCACCTAAAGTCTGGGCCAAGACTCTACTAAGATTGAAACCTTACAGAAGGAAACAGAGAATGTTACCATGTAGCTGGGGCTTTGGCCAAGGCTATCAATGTGGATGACTGAGATTCAAAATGGGCCGGGAAAGGCATCTTTACACCTCTCTCTGGCTTCCTTTCCTTTGCTATTAGGATACACCTCCCTTCTGATTGCAATTCTTCTCTGTTGTTTTGTGTTTGTTGCAGTTCTGCACATCAGTTGAGACTGAAACCTTTTACATTCCAGCTTATCTTATTTGTCCTCCTGTCACACACAGAGATCAAGTGATTGAACTCTTTCCAAATTCCCCTGAGCTGTGCAGGGATGCACACTCTCACCCATTGCCTTTTAAAGTTATTTCCAAAAAAGGTTTATCCTTAATGAATCATCCCCTTCACCCCTATGTGGAAATGATGGTGCCATCTTGTCCCTGCCAAGGAACAACAAAAAGAAATAGGATAGAATCAATCAGCTGGTTATGGTGGGGGGAACCCGAGGGACCTTGTCCGGCCTTCTTCCTCAGTGACTCTCTTGGGCCTTTAGAGCATCTCTCTGACCTGGCCCTGTGCTCCTTTCCTGATAAAAGAACATCTCCAGGCAGCCTGCTCCTCTCCCTAGAGATTCATTTCTGAGGAAGAAACCTTCAGTATTGTGTTTGGAAAAGGTTTTTTCTCACATTCCACATCCCCTCATGCAGGTTTGTTTTTCCCTCAAAATATGCACTTGGACGAGAGATGGAGCTCAATAACAATGGACCCTTGGAGGAGAGAGTGCCATACTTAAAATTCTTAACTGTTTAAAATGAATTTGATATACTCCTGCACCCAAAATTCTCTAGTACTAGAAAGTGAGGTGGGAATGTGTAGAAAATAAAATATCAACACATTACAAAAGATGTCCAGGAGGACGAGAGCTTAGGGGTCTTTTGTTGATATAAATATGTAGTAGTTTTAAAAAAATTACCTAACAGAGTTCTGTGACACTGTTTTTTCTGACATTCAGGCAGCTCATACAGGCTTTGTTTGGGTGATTTATACTAGAAGCCTATAATAAAAATGCAGCCTGAAATCGTGCAGCTGGGTACCATTCATTTTTCTTCGATGGACAGTTTCAGAACTTAAAAAACTGCAGCAAACCTCACAGGAAATGCATGCCTGGCCATGGCAGCTGGCCCTCTTGGTTTCTTCTGCTTCGTGAAGCCATTGGTGATGCTGCGGGGGTTTCTAGATTGGCTTTATGAGTACTAGAAAAGAGTTTGCAGGAAGATGTTCTGTGGTTTTAGGGAGTAAATAAAAATAATACTTTCTTCCCCTCTTGAGTCAGAACCAATTGAGAAGTCAGCATAGAAGTCAGACAGATGGAAATGAACATAGCAGCTTTATTACCAATAATAGCTTGATTGAAAAATGCAACTTGATATATAGCAAATGGCTTCTAGTATTTTCTACCTGAGTTGAACTCAGCTGCCCAAAACAATGGGCCTTCCACTTGGAGAAAGCTTATCATGTGGCCAGAATATCATGTGGGCATGCTGATCAGAAAGCGCTCATGTAGGCTTTGTTCTGATGATTCATACTAGAGGCCTATGATAAAAAGGCTCAGCCAGAGGGGCCGACCCACATGTGCTCGGTTCCTTTTCCCAAAGTCACTAGTCAGAAGTCAACTCCTCTTTTGGAATACAAAAGAATATGGAGTTGAGAGCAAAATCCAGCCACATGGAAACATGGAGGCAGGAGAGTGGAGGATTCCCAGTTGTGCCCTCAAAAGCATGAACCAGTTTTACTGTCTACATTGTGTCCAGAAGTAGATGTGAGCTACTCTTTTGCAGTGGGCTCTGTGGAATTTTTTCTCCACAGCACAAGGATATACACTTGTTATCTGAGGCCATTGGGGTGGGCCTTTCTTACTTGGTCATTCTTATATGTGTTTTCCACTTCACATTTAGTATTGCAGGAAGGGTTAGCTATTCTCTCTGCTGCAGCATCATGGGTAATTTTTTTCCTTAGCTCTTTTTAAATCTTGGCAAAGTTAGGAAGTCATTTTGCCATTGACATCCCAGATATGGCAAGCCTAGCCTTGGTGATGACGGCGGTTAGTGTAGTCAGGCTGGGCTCCTCTGAAAAGCATTCTGTTATTCATGGCAGAGGGTTCCTGCTGGTGAGCCTTCATGTTTCCCAGCCTTTCACCACTAGTTATATCCTTATCACAAGGCCTGAAGCTGGGGCCTAAGTGGGAATCAAAAAACATTAGTGTTCCCAGGAGCCTTTATTCCAAATTTTAATGTATGAACCTCCTTTTGCAAGTATAAAAGTGAGATGCATAATCAATCAAGGGTCTTTGTCATGCTCTGCAGCTTTCTTAGAAAATGCAGACAGGCAGTGATTGTCAATAGTGTCTTGAATTTTCAGCGATCTTTGCCATTTCTTAGGCCACCCCAGTAAGCAAGGTCAAGGGCTCCAACTGGTAGGAGAGAAACTGATGGCCTTATCGACTTGCCCAAGGACACAGGGAGGTCAAGGCCCAGTTAAAACAAGAAATGAGAATTGCCTGGTTTCCATTCTTAGCATAAAGCACCAGACTGCACTCCCTTCTGCAATATGTGCTAATTGTTCATTTCCGACGGAAAACAACAGGGAATTTTTCCTTTAGAGCTGGTTGTAAACATTTAAGATGCCTACAGTCACTCATAACCTTTGTTTACTTATCACAGCCAGCTAGCTATCTCATTTATCGTATTGCTTGTTCTCTTCCATTTTTACATCTCTGCAGAGAAGTGAAATGTATATGAAAGCACTTCATAAACTCAAGAGGCACATAAATGCTATTTGATATTATTATAATAGTCATATTCTTCACTTTGCATCATTAAAATACAAATACAGATACTTCCATTTCATAGCGGCCAATAGGTTTGGACAGAGAGTGTTACTTGTGTATCACTCACCTGAAATAACTTAAAATGGCACATATCTCAACAGCATGAGTAACAGTTAAGATGAAGTTCT
This sequence comes from Pteropus vampyrus, assembly GCF_000151845.1. Classification (NCBI taxonomy): domain Eukaryota; kingdom Metazoa; phylum Chordata; class Mammalia; order Chiroptera; family Pteropodidae; genus Pteropus; species Pteropus vampyrus. The sequence goes on from NW_011888828.1 coordinate 3,126,927, forward strand.
CAATCATAGCTGTCTTTCAGAGAAGCACAAATTAAGAAATTACATGTACATTTACATAGACAAAAGAATGGAAGCATTAATAGAAAACAAGATACATAGACAACTTTGGGGACCGATAAAAGTATTTTCAACTAGAAAAGATGTAATTGGGGAAAATTATTTTTAAACCAGGTAAAAGAACAAATCATCTTTTCATATTCTTGATTTTACTTATAGATAGGTAGGTAGGTAGATATTACAGAATTCCCTGTTAACTCATTTTTCACATGTTACTGAGGGTGTACTGTACTTCATTACCTACACACAGGGCCTTAATATGTCTTGTCACTTCTGATGGCATAGGAAAGTTTTAGATATAGTATATAGAAGGTTTAGATATAGTATATAGAAGGTTTTCTTTTTCTACATCTGGTTTTCAGCAGCACTGAATGGAAGCTTCTGATCCATATGTATGGTTTAAGACTTAGCATCAGTTTAAATAGTTCCAGCCTCCTCTAGGCTCTCTCTCCCCCTTCAGGCTTGTAACATCTCACATCCTCTCAGGTAGGAGAATTTTCTACAACTTTCTTTTCCCCCCTCCCCCACTTTTTATTTTGAAAAAAATTCAAACTTACAGAAAAGTTGAAAGAATAGTACAGTGAACATCCATCCTGCACCTAGGTTTTTTTTACCCTTTGGATGAGCCATTTGAGAATAAGTTGCAAACATCATGGCATTTCGTCTCTATATAGTTCAGCATCTCTCATAGAAGCAAAAATATTCTCTTATCTAATCACTGTATAATTATCACTCTCAAGAATGCTAACATCGATACAATACTGTTACCTAAAACACAGTTCATATTCAACTTCCACAGTCGTCTCAGTATTATCCTTTATTTTGTTTTCCTCAACCCAGGATCCAATCTAAGATCACTCGTTGCATTTAGTTGTCATGACTCTTTAGTCTCATTTTATTTCTTTTCCCTTCCCTTCCCTTCCCTTCCCTTCCCTTCTCCCCTTCCTCCCTTTCCCCCCTACCCCTCTTCTCCCCTTCCTCCCTTCCTCTCTCCTTCTCTTTCTCTCCTTCCTCCCCTCTCATGACATTGACATTTTTTAAAAGTCTAGGCCAGTTCTTTTATCCACTCTTGAAGAAATCATAATGAAGGATATAAGGGGCTTTGCCCTGTGAAAGTTTGGCTTTTTTTTCTTTTTAACCTCTCTGATTTCATGGCTTGCCATGAAGCCTCTAAGAAGATGCTCTATTCCTGTTAGATGCATAAAATTGATGATCATTTTTCTTCTTAAAAATCTGTGTCCTATAGAGTCTTCCAAAGGTTTGATCCTCAGGACATTCCTGGAACTGATGTATATGGCAGGAGCATTTTTGACAGAATGGCATATGTGTCTCTACGGATTTGCTTTTGACATTCACAGGCCTTGTTCCACCAAATTCTCTATCCATACCAATAGCGAATACCTAGTTAGCATTCCATTGATTCAAGCCAGTGGCTTTGTTTCTCAGCAATAATCATCTTTCAACTTAATATTAATCTTTTGTATAAAGATGAAAGTAAATCTCATTCAGGATCATTAGAGCTTTTCACTCATGAAATCAGTTGTTTCTTATCACTATCACTGATTACTCTTGAGGTTTCAGTAATATAAAATAGTTTGTCATTCCATTGAATCTTCAGGTGTAGCGTCCTGTGAGTGAATTTTAGGTTAGATTAGAAAAGACTTGGCAGTTCCAGTATGGGGGCAATCTAAAATAAGTGGGTTTGCATGCTTTAGCCTTTTTAATATTGGTATACTTTGCATGTCTACTTCATGCATTCCTGCATCTCTTCTCTGCAGACTTTCTTTGAATTTAAAAAGTAGCTGCTATCTTAGAAGACAGGAAGTCATAGAAGTGTGGTGGGCAGCGATGAGGGGTCAAAATTGGCTCAATTAACTAGTTTATAACTATTCGACTTGTTAGAAGGTAGTTTCTTTCTCTAGAGGGTGGGGGCTTTTTCCAGCCACAGGCAAGCATACAATGTTATCTGAGACAATTTTGCTTCACTATAAAACAGAGAAAAGGAAGTAATATAAGCTTCCTGAGACATTAAGAAATATGATCTGTATTCCACTGGAGATAACACACTAAGTATCACAAAAGGTGTTGGTTAAAATTTAAGGGGGAAATATTATGTTGATATAACACATAATTTCAGCATCTGTTGTGCCTTACTTTGGATTGTAAATCCAGCCTAATGGATCTGTAAAGCTGTTTAGACCTTTCTCATTAGATTCTCTTTGTCTCCCAAAAGCTTGCTTATGAAAGATTCAGTTGAGATGGGCATTTTGCATTTAATAACACTTTAGTTCTGAAAATAGTATTTACTAAATGTCTACCATGCGTTGAGTAATTTTATTTAATTTATGGAACAATCCTCCAAAATAAGGAGGCCGAGACTGAGAGAGGTTAAGTAATTTGTGCAAGATCACATAGCTAATAGATAGTAAAGTTTTGTCCTAGTTTGTCAAAATTAGTAAAAGTCTTCTCAGAGATCAAGTTAATTGTCAGTGAGTAATGCCAAATTAGTAACTGTTGGAACTGTTATGCGAAAGAGGAATAGAGGCTAGTTAACCTGCATACCCAATCTTAGTCTTTATTGGCTGCCGACTACTCTCAAACCCTCCTCGCTAACTGTCCAAGTACGAGGCTCCACAAATGAACATTATGATTGTTGGACCATTGGCCTCCAACCCCAGTGAAGTCCAAGCAAACCAGGCTGTGTGTCATGTGGGAACTCTTTTTACCTAGGATAGAGGCAGGCCTAGAGCTGACAAGGCCAAGGGCTTTTCCTACAAGCCCAGAGATGAATGTCAGATCTTAATGTTCCAGTGGCCCATGGAAAACGAGAGAGATTGCTCTAGTGCCAAAAGCTAAGCTAGTCTAGGCTCTGCCCTCTCCAGCCCTATCCGATGGTGACTGTGGGTACCAGCCATCGGCCACCTGACCTTGCCAGGTAGGCAGAGGCAGGAGGAGAATGGAATCTCAAATGAGAAGAATGGGCTTCTGCCACTTTGGACCAAGGACATATCCTTGCCCTTGATCTCAGCCAGTCCTGGGGAGTGCGAGAGGGCTGGGAATAGAGAGGAGCATTGGAGCTTAGGGACAGCTGAAACTGCCAAACTACATGCCTCTTCTGTTGAGCAAGAATTGTTTTCTGTGAAGTGGACATTTGATTTTTTTTCCCTCCATTGCGAAAGACAGATTTAAACAAAAGCGAAAACGTAGCATTCACTTTCAACTTTTCCCTAGGCAATACCCATGTTTAGGCATAAAGAACATATTTATGTGGGTATATCTATATAAATCATTAATATATGCATAAAACTAGTAACTTTTGATGGTAAAATCCCACTTTAAAAAAATTATCTTAATTGACCAGTTTTAGCAAGCAAATTATCATAGCTCTAGAGTGTTTGTATTTGTTTTGGGTAATGATACAAGTGCTCAGTGGTGAGAAGGAATGTGGGTGAGGAAATGAGAGAATTTTCTCTACCATAATGAAAATTTATCTGTGTGGTAACTTTTGCTTTGAATATGAATCAAGGGGAGTTAGTTCATGCTTTGAGACAAATTTATGGGTAGCAATAAGATAAAGTCCCATTTATGCCTTATTTTTCCTTAATAAATCTTAATTACTTTCTCTTCATAAATTAAAGCATTTACCATGCCGTATCTTAATTATCAGATTTGTCATATATAGCATTAGTTTCACTGAATAATTGACATTTGGGCTTTTTGTAAAACATCACCTTACAGTCATTGTTTTAAGCCCCACAGGAATTGCTGACTGGATTTTCAGTGAGCACACTAGTTTTGCCATGTTGCCTTGGTTTTTTAATGAGGTTCTGATACCCACAGGAGCAGCTCTGGGTATCATAGCATTGTGGGCTTGCCAGTTGAGGGTAAAGTAAAAAGGGGAGAGAAATGATATGAATTACAGACTATTTTCAAAGATTTCAGTTTTATTCCTTTGAAGTACATCACAAAATATTTCCTGGGATAGGTCCCAGAGGCTCACTCTAGTAAATGAATTTATTTGTAATTAGTAGAATTTCACAAAATGTGCTAAAATGTTAGGAAATATTTTATTGACTGACGTAGATTATGCAGTCTTCTTCATTCTGTTGTTTGCCTATTAGCAGATCCTTTCGTAATAGTTAATGTAGACTTAGAGTTCAGTCTTACCCAAGTGATGTTATCACAAATTCTCCTTATAAATAAGTAGCAGTTAGTAATTCTTGGCTCCCAGTATGTGAAAAAGGAGTCCACAAAATATTCAATTTTATGTTGTTTGGACAGGTGTGAGAGTAGCATCTTTTTATCGATTAGCTATTTATCAAAAGGAAAAAGTCACAGAAGTAATTATAAAAATGTGTGTGTGTGTGTTGTGCAGCCATGGCCTGAGTGTCCTCATGGTCCCCCTGCTCCTCACGGCTGCAGTTCCTAGTGCCTGGTCAGCTGGCTTCTGACTGGTTAGGCAAGCATCAGGCCGTAATTAAAGACTAGCGGTGAGGAGAAGCGACAGGATATTTCTCCTTCCCTCTCCTCCCTTCTCCTCCCTTCTCCTCCTCCCCTGGCAACATCTCTGGTAGTGAATGGCTTTCATCTGGGACTCCAGCTATGGGGAGACAGAGCCACCTTGTTCCCAGCAAACTCTGGGTACCCCATCCCCTCGCTGTAGCGACACTCTGGTCTCCAGCCCAGTCCCTGCAGCCTCCCTGCTTTGAGAATCTCCTAAGCTGCCTCACTGGGCCCTCTGACATCTCAGCTCTGCTGTCACATGTGGGGTAAAGTCTCTGTGTTAAATGTGTTCTATTTTATATACTAAGAGTGGTTTCTTTTTCTTGACACATCTATCTTACAGAACAATTTTGCTTTTATTTCGTAGCTTATAGATGTTGATAAAAGAGAGGAATGTTAAATTATTCATTACCTCAGTTAATGTTTAATGAGCTTGGTACTGCATTTAGATAATAGGGCAAAGAAGAGTAAGATAAAATGACTCGACTGCCCTCAGGGAGCTCTGTCTCCACAGGGGGACAGTGCCTTGCCAGAGGGCACGGAAGCCGAGAAGGAGGACCACTAGACGAGGGTGGTGGCGGGACATCCAGGATCTTGCCAGGTGCTAAGATCTTGCTCAAGTGGTTGAGGAAAAGGCTGTTGCCAGGAAAAGCAGCAGATTGTACAAAAGCATGTCACACGCATGGCTGCTTGAGAGTCGGTTGGGGCAGAAGAGGAAAAGGAAACTAGAAAGGTAGTGAGGCTAAATCACCAAGGGCAGTGAAGACTGCACCAAGCGCTTGGACTTCACCCATTCAGTGATGAGGAGCAGTAAGGAAGGATTTTAAGTACGGGAATCACATGAACACGTGATCCTTTAGGATAATGCCGTTGAGTGGGTATGGAAGACAGATTAGAGGACTAAACGTGGAGGCAGAGAAACCTGGCCAGATTTTAGCCTTGGTTGGAAGGCATGCTGTTTGATTGGAAGCCTGAATTAACCCGGAGGATTTGGGAGGAGGGGAAAAGTCAAGATATACTAAGAAAATAGAATGTGTAGAACTTAGTGATTTTTATTTTTGGATGTTTTGGGAATTGTCATTATACTCAGAGATCAGGAAGTGTTTGGTTAGGCTAAATACTGGAAGACTGCGTCTCAGACTGGGATTACAATGTGTCCTTGGAGGTCTCATGCATGTTTCCGGGCTGTTTGTGCTATGCTCTGGATGTATTTTAGGTTCTAAACAAGTTATGGTTGCAGCACTACTCATATTTTACAAACAAGCCAAATGAGTGATTCTTTTTAAAAACCATTCACTGTTTCTCGCGCCACTCTACCCTCATATCCTTCTCCTGGCCATGATCTGCCCAGTTTCTCTCTGCCAGTCATGAAGTTTGTTGATTATCTCATCTCCTGCTTCTACCTATCATACCTTCCATATCTTCTGATTAAATAAAAGAATTAGACTCTTTACTTATTCAATAAATCATTTTGTGGGTGCTTGTGTCTGGGGGTTTCTGAAGGCTAGCCATAAAATATCCCCCGCTATTTGAGAAAACCTATAAGTTTGCTCACTATCAAACCTCCACGTGCCAGAGACTGTGTACTGAGTATTTTTGCAAAGTTAAAGGAACACATGCATGCCCCCCAGGAGCTCAACTGAAAACAAACCTATAGAAATAGAAACTGGCAAGAAGGAAATATTAGAAATAATGCCTGCCTTAAATTTTCTACAGTAGTATTTGGTTTGAGTTTCTGCTCCAGAGTTATGGCCAGATGTTAGTAGTCTTGATAGCTAACACTAGCACTCTTTATATTTTTGGAGATTTTAAGATAGAGTGTAATAGTTGAGAGCCTGGGTTCTGGGGATCTGGCTTCCTGACTCTGCCTCTTATATGTGTCACCTTGGCTAAATTAATCTGATTCCCTTTATTATCTGTATAATGAGGATCATAATAGTGTCTGCCCTAGGATGGCTGAGAGGACGAAATGGCAGATGTGTGACATGCATAGCACACCTCCCGACACAAGGCTATGCATGATAAATACTCGTTCCTGAATGCAGAGTGAAGCTTCTTGAGGCTCGGTTGAGAAAGGTGTGCTATACCAGTTCTAAAAATCATTGCTTGCCTTCCGTGTGGAAGCCACTGTGGCTAACCCTGAGATCTTTTGTAGTCGTGTTATGTTAATTGCAAAGAAAACTCTGGACCATGCTTTCTTCACGACAAATTAGTCTTTTGAATTTTCAACTTACCCCTTTGATCGCATCATACGTGATCGGTTGTTGCCTCAGGGCGCTTCCAGAAACAAGTTTGAAGACCAGTAGGTGGCAGGTAACACCTAGAGGAAATTCAGGCATTGCTGCCTCTGAAAGCTTCCCTTGATATCCATCACCTCTCTCCTTATTTGAGTTCAACACACATTAATTGAACACCACTATTTTTAGTTCTATATTAGGCTCCAGGGATACAAGGATGAACAGATAATTGCCATCCTCATGAAACTTAGCGTAATGGAAATATATGTAAATGAATTCAGTGCACTGTGAAACAAACACAAATGGAAGTGTATAGAAGGTCAGAGAGATACCTAGGAAGATGGTAAGGAAAGTTGCACAGATTTGGTGACTTCTTAGTAGATTTTGAATGGGATAGAATAGAGTCAGCAGATCAGCATGGTTTGTACAGGAAAACTGGACAACTTGTGTGGGAGGATGTGGTAGGAGATGAAATTGAAGATGTGGGCAGGAGTTGGATCATGTAAGAGCTTGCCTTTGACATTGGGGGCTGTTTGGTGATTTTAAGCAACAGAATGTTGTAAGATTTGCATCTTTAGCAGAATCATCCTAGTATGCAATATGAACTTGAGAAGGATGATGGAGATGCTGGCAGGTTCATGTCCCCACTGTGGATTCATTAAGACCAGTCACAGAGTCCTATTTACTTCTGTATCCTCAACACCTAGTATTTTATAGACATTTAAGAAATGTTTTGGAATAAAGACAGCCCAAGTTGAATTTCCCAATTCTTCATCCTGTCTTCAGAACATGCTGACCTAGACCTCCATCTGTCATAAGCAGCTTGACTAAGATCATAATAAATTCTTTTTTTCTTGGCATTCTTTTAACTGGCACTCTATTTACTAGCCTTTCTGTGAAACAGTAGTGTGGTGATGATTGATGCTTATAATTCTGACCCCGAAGTACGTCAAGCCTTCTAAATCATCCAAAGAAGATTAAAGTATATTCAACATCGCTATAATGTTTGTGTGTTTTACTGCATTCTTATTTTTTGAAAATTGATGGTTTATCAAGTGCCTATGTACTCGTTTGCAAGTAGGCACAATGAGAGCCTGTGGTCACCTACAACTCTCCACTCCCTCATAGTGCCTGCCAGGCACAGTGAGTTTATTAGCAATGTATGCTTAGCAATAAGCAAGTAAAACAAACCTGCTTCTTGTCATTCCTATAAGGAAGCAGGTTGGCCCCAAAGAGGCAGATTGGGTAGAGATTAGAGAGAAAACAGTGGTTAGAAAAATAGTAGGAGTAATAAAGCAAGAACTGATACAGACTAGTGAGTCAGGCAATTTACAAGTGAGCCCACACTGTGGCCCAGCCCCGGAAGCGCAGGGCCCAAGGCAGAGACACCAGCATGACAGTCTTTTGTGCCTTGACCCGAATCATCAGGCCTGAACTTGGCAGCAGTCTCCACCAGCCATATTTGTATTGCAATGACAACTTTTCAGGAAAATGCCAAACATTAGCAAGTGAAAACATCAATAATTAGAGCATCCTGTTCCCCGCCCCCCACCCAGCCCCTTCCACACACAAACATATTTTTTCATGAAAACCATTATTACTGCAGAACTGTCAGCATTATTCAGCTCAGTATAAAGAACTCTAAATAGAACCATTTTGTAACATGGCTTCCAGAAAAAAGGCATGTGATATTTTACCAGGAGGGAGATTGGCTGTTTGGGTTATCTTTTGGGGGTCATATGTTGCAGTAAGTAGAGATGCCTCTTACATTTTGTTGTATAGATTTGGTTTTGAAATCTGTTTGCCCATGTCAGGTGCCACGCTTATTGTCCCACCCATGAGAGCCAGTCCCCAAACCACAGAGATTCTGTTTGTTACTCTCTAGTCAAGGGCACGGGTAGACTGTGGAGATAGTTTTACCATTTGCCAACTCTGTATTTTGGGTGAATCTCTTAGTATCTCTGCGTCTTAATTTTTCTTTTTCTGAAATATTGGAATAATATAAAGTCCTTCTTTACAGAGTTGCTGTGAGGCTGAAATAAAATGTGAAAATGCTTGCTCACCTGGAAAGCCCTCTGTAAATAATAGTATACTAAATATACTAAAGAACCTCATAAATATAATAAAAAATAGAAATGTGTTTCATCAGCAAGCATGATATCCTCAAAAATTTCTCTGAAACACAGTGGGGAAAGTGAACTATTTATTGAATTCCTGCTATAGAGTAGATGTTCTAGCTGTTACTTTATTCATTCTGCAAGGTAGTTATTAAATCCCTACTTCAGAGATGAGGAGGCAGAGCTTCTAGCCACACAGCTATATACATACATAGCAGAAGTGGGATATGGACCTGACTCTAGAATTTACTGCTCTTTCTCCTTGTCTCTGGTCGTCTATCTTATTCCACTACCACTACCACCCCCAAAAAAGTTCTTAAAAGCTGTTCACATCCTTTGGGGCAGAGTGGGATCCAGAAGGAACTCCTGAGCTCTAGGATTCCCTGGAGGGACCAGCAGCTGAAGGACAGTCAGGTGTAGGGCACACTCACACTCCACCTTAAGGGAGTTGGCTAGGCCTGAACTGAAGGCAAGGAGGCAGGTGTGCCACCTTCTCCAGCCCGTGAAGAATGGCAAAGGCCCTCAGGTTTCCAGAAGTTCATTCTTTCTCTGTCAGAGTGCTTTTTTGCAATCTCGCTGAGGTCGTTTGCTGAGCTGCTTCTTGGATCTTCTCAGAAATCAGTGTCTGATTTCTGAGCTTTTGGGGGACCCTCCCTGTTAACTTTAATGCAAGATGTTGAGGGAAAAGATCCCGGAGGTGGCAGTTCATTAGCTGCCCAGTGGGACCCACTGCTGCATGCATTTTCTTTTTTCATGCTAAGTTTTCCGGGTTCCAGACAGACAAGAGTTGTCTTGTGAATGGAGCTGCCCACACAGAGAACCAGAGATAATGCCCATTGAAGGGTCGAATTGAATATTCAGGGAGGATGTCAGTGTGTGGGAGAAGCATTTGTTCAGACTGTATCTGAGAGGAGCTATGTGTTGTGTTTCCCTAGGTTCTCAACAGGAGGTGCGTAGAGGCGGCGGTGATGACAGGCCTGGCACTGAACTGCCACATAAACAAGAAGTCCTTGTTTGACAGGAAGCACTACTTCTATGCAGACCTCCCTGTAAGTATGCTTTGTGATTTGCCCTCTGTACATTCTCAGAGCTGGGGGCTTTGGAGGCAGGGAGCGGGGCTGTGCCTCTTACTCTCTCTGTCAGAGCCCTGTCCATCTCAGCAGGAAGTTCTGCCCGGCCCTGATGAAGGCAGGTGCCCCCCGATGTTTACTAGATTATATGCAGTTGTCCTGATTGCTGACTCCTTGCTTAGCCTCATGCTTCTGGTGGCTCACTCATAATTGAACAGGGAGTAGAAGAAGCTAGTATTCCCAGGCTTGGCCCAGCTGTGGTGTTTGGTGCTAATTGCCTGTTAGGACCAAAGCTAACTCTGGCTGATGCAACAGTAAATGCGGACTATAGCTCCGTAGACATAGTGAGAGCTTCCCTCTTTTAAGTTGAAGTTTCAAATAATAGGACTGTCACCTTTGAAGACACTTCTGTCATCTCCTAAGGAGCAGGTAAGTGGACGACAGTAAGCAGAAACACGAACCAGAAGCCTGGACTGAACAGTAATCGGCTGAGCAGTAAACCCAATATAAACCTGCTTTTTCTTTAAAATTAGAGTTTTGTTTTGTTTTGTTTTTCTTTAAGAGAAGCCAATATGAACTAGAGCCAGTTTTTCATATTATTCAACTGAACCAAAACTGTAACGTTGAATGGGTTTCTCAAAATAATGTTTTATTTGATTGGAGCCTCTGATAGTATGGCCCCTCTTTAGATTTAGAAAAACAGTGATGATATTGCTTCACGCTCTTCCTCTTGAACTAGAGATTGAGGTGAGCTGTTTTTAGTGGGTGAGAACGGGAGGGGAATAAAATAAAAAATTCTAGAACCTGAATTCTCCAATTGCTGCTGCTTTTCCTCTCTAGCTGCCAGCCTTTTAGCAAATTGTACTGCTTGGTAGGGTAGAGAGAATGAACCTGCATTTTTTTCATCTTTTAAGAGTGATAACCAGTTTAGTTAAGATGGAGAGTTAGCAATATGTGATTAAAATGAAATGTTTTCATTATTTGCGGCTTTCTGTTCTTTTTGGCCCAGGTGGCTCAGACAGTCCAGAGTTAGTGTTGCCAAATATTACATGGGACATACTTATACTAAAAAAGTATTCGTTATTTATCCGAATAAGCAGTTCATCCAAATTAAATTCGAATTTAACTGAGCATCCTATAATTTATTTAGCAGCCCTTCTTAGAGTTTAATTTTTACAACATGAGACTTCCTATTTCAGCACAAAGAATGAGTTGGCCCAATGTCGTGGTTCTCAAAGTGTGGTCCCTAGGCCACTAGCATCAGAATCTCCTGGGAACTTGTTAAAAATATAAATTCTCAGTTTCCTCGCAGACCTGCAGAATCAAAGTGTTCAGGTGGGGCTGGTCTGTGTGTTGAGCATTCTGCCAGGTGATTCTGATGCAGCTAAAGTTTGAAGAACACTGGCTTGGTAGCTAAGAGCACAGACTGGAGCCAGACCATTCTGCTTCAGATCCTGACGTTGGTACTTACTAGCTCTGTGGCTTTGGGCAAGGCCCTTAATCCTTTCGTGCCCTGTACCTCCCTCATAGGGTTGTCATGAGGATTAAAAGCAGTAAAGTACTGAGAACAGCGTGCCTGGGACCCCAGCAAGCAAAGCAGGTGCTTCTGCTGTGGTTATTCTCTGTTCTTCTCCAGTTCTCTGTATTGACCTGCTGCCTCTTTAGTGTGTGTTGATGAGTGTGTGTATTTGAAAGTAATTCTTCCTCTCTACTTGGAAGGAAGTGAGGGAGTCCTTGCAACACCCGTCAGTATTTTAGTACTATGTGCTTTCATTAGCTGACTGTGAGAGTCCCAGCACTTTCTGGCTAGAAGAACAAGGTAAGTTGGGTCAGGGAGAGCTTCTGGCGTGATCGGTTAGCTTAAAGAGCAGGAACAAAGCAAGCTTAAACACACCAGCAACTGCTGTCAGCTGTGCTGAGAGTAGATAGCAAAATGCTTAGCCAGCAGTTCGCAATAAGGAGGGTCTGTCAGGAGCCCAGTAATCAGATGCAGGGTTTAGGCTAATGAGCTAAGTGAAAACAACATATTCTTTTCTTAGAAGCCTCTGACAGTGAGATTATTGTAATTTCCCCAAATGGTACTTCCGTAGAGAAGATGGGGTTCATACTGTTTATTGCATCATTATTGGGAGTAGGGGGATCCAGGGAAGGTAACGAGGGATGGGAACAATCAGAAGAGGCCAGGCTAATTGTGGCTGCAGTACATAAACTAATTTTTCTTCTTTTCCTTTTTTTCTTTTTTTTTTAAATTTATTTTGTTATGTTTTTAAGTAAGCCTGTAGTTTTCTGACATTAAAAGGAATAGTAAACTGGATCCAGCTTTTCTATATGGACTAGTGACCGTGTAACCCATGTTTGTGTGCAGGCAGGCTACCAAATTACCCAGCAAAGGCTCCCGATCGCCGTGAATGGGAGCTTGGTGTACAGTGTCTGTGCGGGGAAGAAGCAGAATCAGGTGATCAGCAAGACGGTGAGGATCAAGCAGATCCAACTGGAACAAGACAGTGGCAAGACCCTCCACGATGACCTGCGGTCTCAGACACTCATTGACTTGAACAGGGCAGGTAGGCTTGGAGATTTTCCGTTACTTTTCCTCCCAGCCACCTCTCTTCCCGTCCAGAATTTACTCAAACCAGCTGAGGACGCAGGCCCTGGGGCATGATAGATGGAGATCAGAATATCATCGTTGGTACTGGCACAGTTGGTTAGAGAGCATGCCTTGAACTGTGATTGCCTTTGGTTTTTCTAACAGCCCACCCCTAAAACGAGACAAACGTAGCCGCCTAGGCATGGATCCAACAGCTTGATATCCTAAGCAGACTTTACAAGAAATGAATCAAAGTCAAAAATCAAAAAGTGAGGGGGAAAAGCAAATCAGAGGCTAGGACCTACTTTGAGAATTTTTTAGTAGTGCAGGGTTTTCCTAAAACTTCAGCCTAGTTTATATGCTGCTCAGATAGGCTGACTCTGCCTCTCGTTTGGTAGGGGTTGGCCTTCTGGAAGTGGTCCTGGAGCCGGACATGTCCTGTGGAGAAGAGGCGGCAACAGCAGTCAGGGAGCTGCAGCTGATACTTCAAGCCCTGGGGACCAGCCAGGCAAATATGGCAGGTAGACACCACACAAGCAGTGTCCCTTCTTCTTTACCTTCCCCCTTTCTGCTTCCTAGGTCTCTTTGCGCTTGAGTTTCGTTCCCTGCATCAGCTACATTGAGGCGGTTTACATCCTTTTTTCAGCTTTTCGCATCCCTAGTTGTTTTTTTTTCCTTAGAGTTTTCCTTGGATGCTTTTCTGAGCCCCCAGCCAAAATAAACACACTAACATCAGCAGTGCAGATGCCCTGAGCCCAAGAACGCGAGATTAGGAGCCAGAGGAGTAGATGCTTTCTCCTGGCTTCGTGCATCAAAATGTTAGGAACATTAATAAAATTGTATGTTTGAAAATTTCTCCTTTCTCAGCAAGAAGACGCTTTTATCAGAAGAACTCAGTTTGTAAGTGCTATGTCTGTGGCACTTTATTAATTGATACTTTTCCTTTGGGTCTCTCCCTTTTTTTTTTTGTAGAATTTTCATCCATGTACAGCTGAAGCTAAATTAAAAGCCAAAGTTATGATTTCCTAAAACTTTGAGGTAAAATTTTAAGTTTAGTAAAAATATAGTAGGAAATTGAAATAAACACTTATATTCTAGGGACCAAGCAAACCATACATTTTAAGTGTTGCAAATGAGATGTCAGGATTACAAGCATTGATCAGACTCATTTTCTCCGTGGCTCACGCCCTTGGCCCCTTCCTAACGCTGCTTTGCTAGCCCCGAAGTCCCTGAAAGCTAGTCTCTCCCGTGGTTTTCCCTATTTTCTGTTCCCAGGGTTTTGTTTTTTTTTAAAACTTCTGCCACCCACACATGACTCTCTGCCAGAGTGGAAAAAGGGTACAAATTCTGCATGTACAGTTGTTAATCCTTAGCTCAGCACAGTGGTATATTAGTCAGAGTTCTCCAGAGAAACAAAACCAATAGAATGTGTATGTATGTTATACATATATGTGTTTATATATAATGAGATTTGTTATAAAGAACTGATTCATGTGACTGTAGAGACTGAGAAGCTCCAGTCAGGAATCTCCAGGAGAGCTGATAATATAGTTCCAGTTCAGGTCCAAAGGCCTAAGAACCGATGGTATAAGTTCCTGTCCGAGCCCAAGCCCAAAGGCAGGAGAAGACTCATAGCTCAAAGACAGTAAGGCTGAGAGAGCAAATTCTCCTCTACTCTGCCTTTTGTTCTACTCAGATCTTAAAAGGATTGAATGAGGCCCACCCACTGGTGGGAAAGGCAATCTGTTTGACTCAGTGTATGGATTCAGATGTTAATTTCATCCGAAACACCCTCACAGACAAACTTAGAATGTTTAACCAAATAACTGGGCACCTGGTGGCCAAGTCAAGTTGACACATAAAATAACCATCATAGGAGGTCACAGGGGATACCAATAAATACAAGTGATGGTCATGATTCATCTCCCTGCCAGTTTATAATACTATTTACCAACCTTTTTATGGCACACGATATATTTGCATGCTACAGAGGGATGTCTGAATTTGTAATGCCGCATTTGCCACATAGGACATCTTACAAGCAACAAATTGTTACATCAGAGCCCAAGTACAAGTTGAATCTGAAGACAGAACTTACCAATTTGCTATCTTCTTTAAGCTGAAGACTGGAAAAACACAGCCACGTGAGTCTGAGTGGCATAATGGTTAGCTGCCTACAAGCTTTATAGAAATGAGGCTCTGTTTTAGAGTAAGAAAACTCTCCATTTTCGATTTATGGCTCATGCTGCTTTTTTACCCACAGAATATAAATGAAATATGGGCAGGTTGGATGGTTATCCGTTTATGCACTAAAGTGTTTATTCTCTATTGCTTTAAAAGAGTTTTTATTATTCCATTCTTCTTCAGAATAACTGTGATTTCTACCAAACCTATGAAATAATAAACAGGCCACTTGTTAGCTGAGAAATAGCCCTATCTGGGTCCTTGCCAAGAGATAAACCATCATAGCAAGAACTCATCAGTTCAGTGACAGCTGAGAGGGTTCATTAAATCGTATTTGTTGTGACACTTTTTGTTGCTTTTAAATACAAACCCAACAGCTTTGCCCCTAGCACAGCAGCAGAATGGCTGTGGTGATTCTAAGGTGCTGTGGGGAGGAAAGGCCTGCCTGGGATCTGCAGGGGGCCCGCTTTTTTTTTTTTTTTTTTTTTTTTTTTTTTTCCGTCTATCTGTTCAATCAGCCCTGACCCCTTTGCTCATTCTTCTGTCCCATCACCATAAGACCACTGCGTAGGCACTGGAGACCAGCCTGGGGACTAAGGGCCATGCCACGAAGAACAGTGGACCCCCAGAGTGCTTTTGGAATGCCTCTTAATTCCTTGGAGCTGCTGTTCAGTGACTTCCTGGTGGTAGTTTTGCTGATGAGCGTAGACCTCTCAGCCTGGGTTCCGAGAGCCATTTCCTTCTTGGAACATGTGCCTCTGTGGGGAACCTTAAAGCATTCCGTTGAGCTGAACACATATCGATGTAGACATACAGAATGTTTCAATGATGGTAATATCTGCCAGTCTGAACATTTAGCATATGCCCATCGGTTGACAAAGCATTTTTTTTAAATTAATTTATCGTCTCATGTAAACTTTACGACATTCCTGAGAGAGAGGTTTATCATGCCTGATGTACAGGTGGGGGAAACTGAGGTTTAGGGAGGTTGGGTTATTTGCCTAAAGCCCGTAAGAAGTGACTGAGCTGGGATTTGAGCCCAGGTATGTCTGACTCCGGGAGCCCTTTAAGCACTGTGTCACATTGCTTCCTACTGGTGGCCACAAGAGTGTCATAACTGCCATAGATAACAACTTTGAGAGGGAGTTTGGTGGCACGTGGGTGCTGAGGGCACTGAGGTCCCGTGCCTGGCTTGGAATCCTGTCCTGCCACTTCCAGCTGTAGGAACCTGGGCAAAGTGTTTGACTTCTCTGAGCCTCCCTTTTCATACTTACAAATCAAGTCCCCAAATAGTTGTGTATGGAAAGGGAAAAGAAAAAAGAAACCAAGGAGGAAAAGAAGTCATGTAAGTCTTCAGTGGAGTTGGGACAGCTGGATGGTGTCCTGTTTACTGAGACAGAAGACGGGAGAGGAGTGGCTTTGTGGGAGAAAACCTGGGTTTCCATTTTGGATATGTCAAGTTTGAAATGCCTGAGGGATGTCTAAGTGGATTTGCCAATAAAGCAATATTCTAGGGAATGTATGATAATATATATAAAACTTATCACAGGTCCTGGCAAGTAGCCTGTGCTCAGTAAATCTTAGGGATTTTTAACAGTAATAAGTAGTATTACTTTTATAGAATTGCCACTCATGTTGGATGAATATGCTTTGTGAAATATGTTTGATAAAAAATTTGGTCACTTTTTGCCAAACCTTGTTATTTAAGTTCTGGAGAATATTCAGTGATCAGAATGAGATAGCTTAACAGACCTTCTCACTAAATCCTCAGGCTCCTGCTGTTTACAGAAACAGTTTTCTGTCCTGATGTTATCTTTCTGATGTGTGAATGTGTTTTAGAAAAAAAATATATAACCACACCATACCACTCTGCTCAGTGGTATAGTTCTTTCGCTTTGCTGTTATAAATTTCTACTCCTAGAGGGAAGAAATTGAGCTTGATAACATTCTCATGACGTGTGGACGAAGGCCCTCCCTCAGTGTTGCAGAATGCATTGAAGAAAACCAGACTTGGCGAGGCTTTTGTGTGCTAGAGGCAATTTAACTTAATTTGTTTAAAAGGTATTTTGTCTTCACTGGATGGAATGTCTTTTGTTAGTGTTCGATACTGTATTTGAATCCAGGCTAGAGAACTCTCGACACCTCAAGGTACTGAATAATTCCTCTCAGACATTGTGTAGTATGGTCTTCTTTGGGAGAGACTGAAATTCATGCTTTTATTCCTTTTCCAAATTAGAATCCGAAATTGTGAAAGATGGTTTTGTTTTTAAAAGCAAGTGTGGTCTCATTCAGGGTTCCCTGAGTTCCAGCCGAGTTGTCTCTGAGCATTGAGACTCGGTTGAGTGGGGCTCACGCAGCATACCTACTTTGGACATTTTCCTTTGAGCTGAACGGGCCTTTCCGATGATTCCCACCATTAATTAGTCCAGTGCAGACAGAACTTTAGAACATCTCAAGAACTTACTGTGAAGCAGTAACTAGTCTGCTTACTCATTGCTCAGGAAAATAACAAGAGTTTTGGCTCATTAATTTATTGACCAATGACCACGTGCCAGACCCAGATCTGGATTCTGAATATAGCAATGAAAAAACATCGTTCCTGCTCCATAGAGCTTATATAAGTTCATGAGGGAGAAAAATACAGTAACAAATAAAACAAAAACAGTTGAAGTGATAAGTGCATTAGGAAATAGGGTGCCACGTAAAAGAATAACATTGGAAAGTGAAGGCCTCTCAGAGGAGGTGACATTTATTTGAGACCTAAAGAATAGCCGGAGGAGCCAGCATAGTAGCCCTAGGGGTTAAGCATTCCAGGGAACCGATAAGGCAAAGTCTGAGATAGGAGAAAGCGTAGAATATGCTGGGAGTTAACAAAGGTAACAGAAGGCCACCACAGGGAAAGCCTAATGAGCAGGAGAATGTGGCATCAGGTAGGACTGAAAAGGTAGGCATGGGATAGGTTACTGATGATGGTAAGCAGTGGGGTTTCATTCCAAGTGCAGTGGGAAGTCATTGAAGGGCTTTTGAGCAAGGGAATAACATAGTCTGTGTAATGTTTTAGAAAACCACTCTGGCTGCTTTGTGCAAAGTAGATTTCAAATGGGTGAGAGGTGAAGCAAGGAGACCAGTTATGAGGCTTCTGCAGTACTTCAGGTGGAAACTGACACTGTTGTAGACAGGGCTGGTGTCAGTGAAGACGGAGATCTCAAGATGGGTAGATTCAAGAAATAACAGGATTTGTTAACGGGCTGGCGGGGAGGTCGGGGGCAGGAAGGAATCGAGGATGCCTTCAAAGAAGCTTGAGGAGCTCGGTAGTGGTTGCTCTTTACCGAAATTGGGAAGACGAAGACAAAAATGGTTTTGTAAGGATGTAAATCAGGATTTACTTGAAGCCATTGGGATACTTTGGAGACTTCCAAGCAGAGGTGTCAGGTAGACATTGGAGGTCAATGTAGAGCTCAGAGTAGAGGTCTAGTCAAGAAAAATATTAAGGAGTTATCAACACATACATGGCATTTAAACCGTGCAGAGAGAGTAAGTAAAGAAGACAGTCTTGAGTTTGGATGGGAAAGAAAGTGCCAGCAAATGAAACGGAAGTAGCGTGTCCAGGGAGGTAGGAAGGAAACCAGAAGAGTGTAAGGTCACAGAAACTGAGAGAGGGAGGTAAGAAGGAAAGGATTAGTTCGTGTGTCACATGCTGCTGAAGTGTCCCATAGGTGAAGGTAGACTGTGTCCAGTCTCTGTTGGTGTTGGCAACTGGAGGTTGTTGGTGACTTTGACAAGGCATTTTTTGAGAGGTGAGGACAGAAGCCAAGATAAAGCAAGTTTAGGAGTAAATGGGAGGTGAGATCATGAAGACAACATGTGCGGCAAACAAAATGGTTTGAGAGGATTTGCTGAAAAGGGAAGCAGAGGAACAATAGCTGGATTACTGCTAGAAAGAATTGGGTTCAACGGAGTAGATTTTTGGTTTAGTTTTTTAAATGAGAAATACTATCGCGAGTAGATTTTTGGTTTAGTTTTTTAAATGAGAAATACTATCGCGTTTGTTTATATCAGAATTAATGCTAAAGAGAGATTAATGACTAATATGGGAGAGAGGAGATGACCAACATGTCCTTGGGAAGGCAAGAGGTGTGCGATTTAAAATCTGGGCCCAATCCTCAAGGGCTTTCCATTCTGGTCTTAAAGATAAGATTAATTCAAAATAGACTGTAGACATGCTAGATTCTGTGCTATGGATTATGTATATTCTAATAGTTCAGAGGTGCCACTAGTGGAGACTAGCCTTTCCATGAGGGTTTTTAGGAGAGAGAAGGTGGGACCTTGAAGGAAGGATAAGCAGAGGTTGGTTTAGGGACAGTAACACTGATGAAGAGAGTGTATGGAGAGCGTATAGAGGAGCTTTCTCATGGAGTGCTTAGTGGGAAAATGTGGGTCGTGTCAACCAAGACCAGATGAGGGCCCTTGAACATCAAGCAGGGGAGACGAGACGATCCACTAGGAGCTGGCTCTCCACGTGAGCAGGCACTGCGACGATAGTGACGAAAACCACATTGTGGCAGGGTGAAAGTCGGAGCGGCATCGTGGGTGGCAGGACAGGGAGGGGCTGCTGTGGCAAAAGTCAGGATGCGGTTCTGTAGCCTGGGCCTGGAGTTCCAAGTCCTCGGGCAAGGGTGGCGGCAGTGGAAATGGAGAGGAACTGACAGGTACGGGGTATATTTGGAGGGAAGAACTGGTAGGATCTGCTTTTCAGTTTGGATATAAGAAACAAAGAAAACGGAGAAGCAGATGATGACTTAGAGTCCCTAGATCAAACATCTGAGGATGTCAGGAATATCTGGGATTTGAGATGTGTGTAAGCACAGATTGTCAAGAAAGGGGCTACAGGGTTCCTCAAAAGTATCAAGATGTCAGCACTAGAGACATAGGGTAATTTCCGAACTGAAGGGCACCTTCTCCCTGGCTGTCACGGGTGGGGTTGCAGTCCCAGAGCGGGTGAGGTGAGCCCTTTTCCTGAGGGAATTAGTGGCAAGCAGGGCAAGCAGCGGCCAGCCATTGGTCTCAAGCTTGGACATTGAGCCCCACAGCACAGCACTGGGGGAAAGACAGAAACCAGTTCCGAGGGTCTCCTTTCTTGGCATGGAATTAACTTATGTCACTTTATTATTTCAATATGCTTTCGCTGTGGAATCTGGGGAAATTAATGTCTTTATTCAGCCGATCAGAACATTAGGTTTGGCAGATTTTTTAATTTAAAAATCTGCTTAGGAAAATAAAATTCCAGCATTTTATCTTCTCATCCTGTACTGTTTTAAATATTGTAAATGAGATTGGAGAACAGAGAATTTGAGCTATACTTTGTAGAGTGTAAAATCTGAGTATTTCTTACCTTCATCTCTCTATGTGTCTTGGGGTTCCCCCCTCCCCCCGCCCCGGGAGCCTCTTAGTCCTCTTCAAGTTAGTCTAAACCACCTGCTTCCTTAGGGGTTATCACTCCCAATCTGAAGCGGCCTCCCCAGATGGGGACAGACTCTCCCCTTCATAACAGCTCTGTCTGCTGCAGCATATCCTCAGCAGTCGGGAAGGGTTCAGAGTCCTGTTTGTGGCAGGAAGAGATCATCACAGTACCTAGAGGAAGGGAAATAAATGCCCAGGTTTCTGGCTCTTGCCCTTGAGCTGTAGATTCTCAAGGATTCTCTTATAAATCTTTCAGAACTGCTGTTGGAAATCCACGTTCCACTGGACAGCAGTGTAGGGTCAGTTGTCGGGTAGTCATTTCTAAGGCCTTCCTGCCACCCCAGCTCCAGCTCTTTGAAAAAACTTCAGAATAAAACTGCAGAGTGAATCTCTTTTTAACAGTGTTGTTTTTCTTATTTGACACAAGAGAAATGAGATTTCTTCAGCTGGTCTATCCAGAATTTCTCCTCTCTTCTGCATGTGCACAGAACATACACACAAATACACATATACACCCCTATACACTTTGGATGCCTCAGGACTGGAATTCTCTTAAGTGGACAGAAGTAGCAGCCGTCTACTTCAGAACTAACTGTACCATCTCTAAAGTTAAGTTGCTATAACTAAACAGCAAGTAGAGTTAGATGTCGCTTGCCTGGACACTCACTCTCCTTAAAAAGACCATGTTGTCTCAGGATTTCTAAAGAATTGTCTTTTTTCTCTCCTTCCAGAGGGCCAGTTGAGAGTGGATGCTAATATATCTGTGCATCACCCTGGGGAGCCTTTGGGCGTTCGAACTGAAGTAAAGAATCTCAACAGCGCCAGGTTCTTGGCCAAAGCCATAGGTAAATGTCAGCCGTTACTCATAATGTACCTCTTTGTGTCAGTTATCTATTGCTTTGTAACAAGCCACCCCAAACCTTAGCTACTTGTACAATAACCATTTCAGGTTTCACAATTCTGTGGATCGGGTGGTTTTTCTACTGGTCCTGCCTCAGCTCATTCATGTGGCTGTGGAAGCTGGCAGCTCAGCTGAAACAGAGGGTATAAGATGTCCTCACTCATGTGTTGGGGCCTCGGTGCTGGATGTCTGCTAGCCTTGTCTATCCACATGGTCTTTGTTCATTCACTTGCCTACCCTGGGCCTTCTATGGCAGTGAGAGATTCCAGAAAGATGAAGGCAAAAGCCTCAAGGCCTCTGGAGTCCTCAGCTCTAGAAGTTACACAATGTTTGTTCCAATACATTCTGTTCAAAGCAGATTGAATTAAAAGCAGATTCAAAGGGAGGAGAAATAGACTCCACTTCTTTATAGGGAGTCTGCAATATACTACAGCTCTGATTTTTTATTTATCACATGCTTTCTGCCCAGTCTGAAATTATGGCCAATAGCTAATGAATATATAAAACTTTGAATATATAAAATTTTGTAAAGTTTTATATATTCATTTGCTATTGGCCATAATTTGATCTTATTGGTCAATGTATTTTTCTAGTTTTTACTAATAGATTGCATGTGCCTATGTAACCAAATCTTGATATTATTTTAGCAAGACGTGCTGTGGGTATTTCACTGTCAACAAGTGTATACTAATAATTAAAATAGAACGGTTGAGCAAGATAAACATCTGGGGCAGTCCCATAGAATGTAGATGACTATGAATCTGAGGGGAAGACATTTCAGAAGAATAAAAATATTTTTTAAAACCAAAGATATCTTGAGAGGAAAAAAGAAGGGTGGGTGATTTAAAGCGCACCCTCTCAAGGATGCACAGAGAACAAGACAGCTGAATGCATTGCTCTAGCCCAAATGTTGAGTAGAGTCTTGGGTCTTGTCAGGAAAAGAATTAAAATACAGAAAAGATTGTCTAGTCTTGTATAAAACCTTATTATTCTAACCTGAAATGTCAACCAGCCTCAATGAAGGCACTC
>NW_011888828.1:3149331-3152379 GCF_000151845.1 Pteropus vampyrus
CAAGTTAGTCTAAACCACCTGCTTCCTTAGGGGTTATCACTCCCAATCTGAAGCGGCCTCCCCAGATGGGGACAGACTCTCCCCTTCATAACAGCTCTGTCTGCTGCAGCATATCCTCAGCAGTCGGGAAGGGTTCAGAGTCCTGTTTGTGGCAGGAAGAGATCATCACAGTACCTAGAGGAAGGGAAATAAATGCCCAGGTTTCTGGCTCTTGCCCTTGAGCTGTAGATTCTCAAGGATTCTCTTATAAATCTTTCAGAACTGCTGTTGGAAATCCACGTTCCACTGGACAGCAGTGTAGGGTCAGTTGTCGGGTAGTCATTTCTAAGGCCTTCCTGCCACCCCAGCTCCAGCTCTTTGAAAAAACTTCAGAATAAAACTGCAGAGTGAATCTCTTTTTAACAGTGTTGTTTTTCTTATTTGACACAAGAGAAATGAGATTTCTTCAGCTGGTCTATCCAGAATTTCTCCTCTCTTCTGCATGTGCACAGAACATACACACAAATACACATATACACCCCTATACACTTTGGATGCCTCAGGACTGGAATTCTCTTAAGTGGACAGAAGTAGCAGCCGTCTACTTCAGAACTAACTGTACCATCTCTAAAGTTAAGTTGCTATAACTAAACAGCAAGTAGAGTTAGATGTCGCTTGCCTGGACACTCACTCTCCTTAAAAAGACCATGTTGTCTCAGGATTTCTAAAGAATTGTCTTTTTTCTCTCCTTCCAGAGGGCCAGTTGAGAGTGGATGCTAATATATCTGTGCATCACCCTGGGGAGCCTTTGGGCGTTCGAACTGAAGTAAAGAATCTCAACAGCGCCAGGTTCTTGGCCAAAGCCATAGGTAAATGTCAGCCGTTACTCATAATGTACCTCTTTGTGTCAGTTATCTATTGCTTTGTAACAAGCCACCCCAAACCTTAGCTACTTGTACAATAACCATTTCAGGTTTCACAATTCTGTGGATCGGGTGGTTTTTCTACTGGTCCTGCCTCAGCTCATTCATGTGGCTGTGGAAGCTGGCAGCTCAGCTGAAACAGAGGGTATAAGATGTCCTCACTCATGTGTTGGGGCCTCGGTGCTGGATGTCTGCTAGCCTTGTCTATCCACATGGTCTTTGTTCATTCACTTGCCTACCCTGGGCCTTCTATGGCAGTGAGAGATTCCAGAAAGATGAAGGCAAAAGCCTCAAGGCCTCTGGAGTCCTCAGCTCTAGAAGTTACACAATGTTTGTTCCAATACATTCTGTTCAAAGCAGATTGAATTAAAAGCAGATTCAAAGGGAGGAGAAATAGACTCCACTTCTTTATAGGGAGTCTGCAATATACTACAGCTCTGATTTTTTATTTATCACATGCTTTCTGCCCAGTCTGAAATTATGGCCAATAGCTAATGAATATATAAAACTTTGAATATATAAAATTTTGTAAAGTTTTATATATTCATTTGCTATTGGCCATAATTTGATCTTATTGGTCAATGTATTTTTCTAGTTTTTACTAATAGATTGCATGTGCCTATGTAACCAAATCTTGATATTATTTTAGCAAGACGTGCTGTGGGTATTTCACTGTCAACAAGTGTATACTAATAATTAAAATAGAACGGTTGAGCAAGATAAACATCTGGGGCAGTCCCATAGAATGTAGATGACTATGAATCTGAGGGGAAGACATTTCAGAAGAATAAAAATATTTTTTAAAACCAAAGATATCTTGAGAGGAAAAAAGAAGGGTGGGTGATTTAAAGCGCACCCTCTCAAGGATGCACAGAGAACAAGACAGCTGAATGCATTGCTCTAGCCCAAATGTTGAGTAGAGTCTTGGGTCTTGTCAGGAAAAGAATTAAAATACAGAAAAGATTGTCTAGTCTTGTATAAAACCTTATTATTCTAACCTGAAATGTCAACCAGCCTCAATGAAGGCACTCCGAGTCTGCAAATTTTCAGAAAAAAAGAGCATTAAAATGGTCAAGGGGAAACTTATGGAGGAAGAAGGAGTGGGACTTCCCACACGAAGACATACTTCCATCTCTAAAAGGAGACACAATACATGCTTCTGAAGCCATGAAAGGTATGGGTGAGAGAAAACCCTGTATAACCCCAGTTTATGAAGGGAAAGCTTGCAACAAATGGAAGAAAGTTCTACTTCACCTTGTGGGTAGTAAGTACTGGGACTCATTCTAAGAGATGGTGACAGTGACCTTAAAAAAAAAAAGACAGCAATATTTTAGGTAGATAAATCTATAATGAGTGATGAAGGAGACCCTTGCCAGTTTTTTTGACTGTCCCTAACCTTCTGTTGTCCTGACGTACCCTTCAGAACAGCAGTCTGAGACAGAATTCTCCCTGTGGTCTGTTCAGACTGGAAGAACCAACACTTTACTGTTATGGGCTTAATTCACCAAGTCTTTAGTTCCTGACCCCCCGCCCCGCCCCATTTTTCTACCTCCTTTGGGTCTTTTAGCCATCATCTCATGTCAATCAGAGAGCATCACAGTGGGAGAGTTGAGCAAAAACTGACATCTTTGATGTTGCTGCTGTTTAGCAGCAGAGATAAGAGTTTGGATTCCGGCAAGGGAAGGTAGTGTGGCAGGGCGGGGAGTTGGGGGCAGGCCAGAACTGTTTCCATAAAGAAGCTTAGCAGTCATGGCTGTTTTGATTACCACAGCCTGCCTTGTTTGATGAGGAGGGAATGTTTCAGAAAGCAGTGGTTCTTAATCATTTTGGGGTCATAGATCCCTTTGAAAATATAATCAAAATTCTGGACCCTCTCTCCAAAAAATGTACATCTGTGCACACCCACATCTTGTATATAATTTCAGGAGATACCAAAACCACTTGGAGCCCAGTCATGGATCCCAGGATAAGAACTCCTGGTAGGCAGCAATCCTAGATCTGGAGTCACTCAGCCTTGGTAGTGGGCCCAGCCTTTCTGCCAAGTTGTATAATCTTACTAGGTCACTTAATCTCTCTGAACCCAAGTTTTCTCAAAAAAGGAGGGAATAGTGCTTCCTAAAAGACCCTTTCCAGCATCATTATTATT
>NW_011888828.1:3155619-3158833 GCF_000151845.1 Pteropus vampyrus
TTAGCAGCAGAGATAAGAGTTTGGATTCCGGCAAGGGAAGGTAGTGTGGCAGGGCGGGGAGTTGGGGGCAGGCCAGAACTGTTTCCATAAAGAAGCTTAGCAGTCATGGCTGTTTTGATTACCACAGCCTGCCTTGTTTGATGAGGAGGGAATGTTTCAGAAAGCAGTGGTTCTTAATCATTTTGGGGTCATAGATCCCTTTGAAAATATAATCAAAATTCTGGACCCTCTCTCCAAAAAATGTACATCTGTGCACACCCACATCTTGTATATAATTTCAGGAGATACCAAAACCACTTGGAGCCCAGTCATGGATCCCAGGATAAGAACTCCTGGTAGGCAGCAATCCTAGATCTGGAGTCACTCAGCCTTGGTAGTGGGCCCAGCCTTTCTGCCAAGTTGTATAATCTTACTAGGTCACTTAATCTCTCTGAACCCAAGTTTTCTCAAAAAAGGAGGGAATAGTGCTTCCTAAAAGACCCTTTCCAGCATCATTATTATTATTCTATGATGGCAGCAAGAAGAAAATACAGTGTACAGTAGTCCCCCCTTATCCATGGGGTATATGTTCCAAGACCCCTGTGGATGGATTCCTGAAACCACAGAACTCTATAGATAATATATTTTTTCCTATACACACATACCTGTGATAAAATTCATTTTAGAAATTAGGTACAGAAAGAGATTAACAATAATAACTAATAATAGAATAATTATAATATACTGTAATAAAAGTTATGAAAATGTCTCTCACACAGAATATCGTATTATACTGTGTTTACCGTTCTCGTTCTTGAGATGACATGCGATAATAAAATGGCTAAGTGTTGAGATGAAGTGAAGTGAATGACATAGGCATGGCGATGTAGTATTAGGCTACTGTTGACCTTCTGAGGATACTGTCAGAAGGAGAATCAACTGCTTCTAGTGATCCTGGGTCATCGAGCCATGATAATGGCAGCAGTTGAATGTCAGGAGCAGACAATGTCTTTGAGGAAATTTAATGTTTTCACACTGTGGTTGAATACAGATAAAACTAGAGAGTGGAACCGTGGATAAGGAGGGAGTACTATATAGGAAAGAATTATTTTAAACAACTGTCTTGATTATTCTTTTTACTTAAAGATTGAAAAACATTTCTGATTATTGCTTGACTAGTTGAATCAAAAATATACTAAACTACTATATTTTTCTCTTAGACTATGAAATTCAGAGGCAAATCAATGAACTTGAGAATGGAGGTGAAATTCTGAATGAAACTCGCTCATTCGATTACAAGCTGGGGTGAGTTTGCATCTTGAGTATAGCTGGGTGGGGTTCCAGGCTGAGTTCACCACAGACCAGCCATGTGACCTTGAAGAAGGTACTTAGCTTCTCTGTACTTCTGTTTCCTCGTTAGTAAAATTCGGAAAATGCTGTCCCCTACAAGGATATAATATACCCTGTAGGGCTGGTAAGAGATTTAAACTGAACCAGACTTAAACATAGTGCTTACTCTTAGGTCCTGGCCCTTCTCTTGCTTCCAGATTACCTGCTTTGCGGCAAGAACTTTGACTTCCTTAAATTCCATCAGATTTAAGCTCTACCAGTTTAAGCTAGAGGCAGAAGGAAGTTTAGAGCTGGTTGTGGAGGTGCCTTTTCTTGTTTAGGTAACTTTGACTCTAATTTTCTAAGAGTTTTAAAGATTTTTTACTCTTAGCAGAAGACTGAACAAAGCTCAAAAGCCTAGAGTTAAAGCTAGTTAAAAGCTGGAATCATTGAAACAATTTCTTTTTTTTAATTAGCATTCTGAACATTTATTTTTTAAATATTTTTTAATGTAGTCACAAAGTGCCTCCCAAGGAACACTGATGAGCTTGCATTTGCTTGTGTCTCTTATTGGTAAGGAATCTCCTCTCTGCATGTGTGCTAGCCAGTGCTGCGTGCAATGTTCGCTTAATGCTCTTATTTAACTTTCATAGGTGCACCGTGCCAATGAGAGACAAAGAAGGAAAACAAGACTACAGGTGATTACTTCTCTTGTCAAAATAGCATTATATATTTGGGGTTGGGGCATATTTCAAATCTACTTACAGATCAACCTGATGATCCCGGATAGTTTTTAGAAACCACTTTTTGTTATTGCTGCATGGTGGAAAATCTAGACTGAGAGAAAAAATATATTCTTGATTCGGTAGCCTCTTGTTAGACAGGATTCAACTGTTGGAAGACACTTGTTCACTCCTCTGTGTGACAGTTGTTGTAATTGAGCTAAGAGGATGGCATTTGAGGATGGAGCCTATCCTGTTCCTATTCTTACATTCAGTTACAAATTCAGTAAATGAAGTTCCTTGAGAAGAAATGTGTGTGTTCATGGCATTTCTCTTCATGCCTCAAGTCATGCTATTAATTGATAAACAAGTTAGACTTAATATGAGATCCAGAAATAAAGCAGATGATAAGGGCAGGCTTAAGGAAACTGTATCCTTTCATTTTTTTCCCCATGGAATTTAGCAGATTGCAAAGATTGAAATTTTAATGTGTTAAAGTTGTTGAGATGAGCCCATCTCTCCTTTGTGAAGTGCGAGATGATGTAAGTGTAGCTGTTGCTGTCATTGAGGAACAAGTGTAGCATCGTGATGTGGGAAAGCAGCAACTCGTAAACCCTTAGCGTGAACTTCACCTCAAGGATTCCTCTCATGGTGTCTTTCAGAGTCAAGATTTTTTTAATTGTGATCTTCTAGGTCCAGTCCGTTCTTCCCAAGAACATCTTTGTCCTCCAGTGTTGACTCTGTTTGTGCTGCTTTCTCACTAAGCATAGAGGAGGCTTTTAGTTTGGTTGGTGTCTTCAGCTCTATCCCTCAGGTTAGTAGATGGGATTCGGAGAGCCCCGCTTTGATCCCTCTTACCTTCAGAAGTCAGACTGATTCGTAGCATAGATTTAGCGTCGAGGTGGTGGGTTGCTCACACTTCTAATCTATTACCTCGGAGCCACTGTTTGTTCTGCATTGTTCTGCTTCTACATAAGCCTCTGACAAATATAAGGAGAGAAAAACGAGTGATGCTGGAATAAAACAGAGAACAGGACATCTTTGTTTAACCCATTTCCCGTCTGTGCCCAGAATACTCGCCGGTGGCACTTGCGCTGCTGCGTTTACACAGATAACTCGCGGATCACAATCCTAACCCTACCCCCTAAATTTGCCACAAAATATCTCACTTTTGTTATTATTTT
>NW_011888828.1:3158883-3159714 GCF_000151845.1 Pteropus vampyrus
TTGCGCTGCTGCGTTTACACAGATAACTCGCGGATCACAATCCTAACCCTACCCCCTAAATTTGCCACAAAATATCTCACTTTTGTTATTATTTTGGCGTCACTATTGTATAGCAATAGTCTTTGGAAACAAGTGGCATCATTCTATTTATACCATTCTGTTTTTAGTAGTGGTATTTCCATTTACAAAATATAGTAATTCTTGATCACTTAACAATGTCGAATCTTGAAAAACATAGCATTCCTACGTGTGATGTTAACATTGTTCTCAAATAGTTGCTAGCCGAAGATTCATTTGATGATTCTGATTTATGTGTGCATTTCTGTTACATTAAGATTAGAGATAAGTTCTGTTTAAAAGTAACTCCAAGAAGTTTTATATTTTATTTTCACATTGAAAACCAGTCAGTTTGCTTCTGCCTCAAAGAGTATGTTTATGTAAAATTAAATTAATGCTAACAGCAAGCTGCACTTTTTTTTCTAAACAGGAAATGAGTTAATAAGATTATTTGCAGTGAATAAAGTCATTAACTGACTTTATTTTTTTTATTGCAGCTTTAGGCTTCCAGCAGAATTGAGAGGGAATTACAGAGAGTTCCTTGGTATATAACATGTACTCCCCCTGCGACCCTTGATTTCCCGTAATAACATCTGACATTAGTGGATAGCGTGGTACTTTTGTTACGATTAACGGAAGTTGACACCTTATTATTAACTAAAGTTTGTAGTTTACATTAGGGTTCACTGTTTATGCCATACATTCTATGGGCTCTGATAAATATATAATGACATATATCCACCATTACAGTGTCATACAGAATAATTTCACTGC
>NW_011888828.1:3159764-3188522 GCF_000151845.1 Pteropus vampyrus
GGGTTCACTGTTTATGCCATACATTCTATGGGCTCTGATAAATATATAATGACATATATCCACCATTACAGTGTCATACAGAATAATTTCACTGCCCTAAAAATCTGTACTCTGCTTTTTCATCCCTTTCTCCCTCCCCAACTAGCTTCTACATTTTATTTAGGCAAAATCCATTCATTTCTTCTTCTCAAGAAAGAATGTTTTCTTATTTGACTTTCAATTTATTACACAAATTCTGCTAAAAATAGTGGAACTTAAAAATGGGGGAAGTCATCTTCCTCCCTGATAAGTAAATGTTCTCATTTGGTCCTACTTTTTCCAGCACATATCTTTAGAAATACATACTTTATCCACAATTATGCATCATAGTGTGTCATGAGCCCTATGTTGTGCCTTTTTCATCCATCACTAGTTCATAAGCACAGAGTGGCAGCTTTGGAGTTTCAAGCTATAGTTTACACTTGTGCAAAGGCTAGCTCCTGGAAAACAGAGAATCGATATTGTAAGACATTAGAAAATATTTGCAAGTAATATGGCCTCTAAACACAGAAACTTTCACATTGATAATAGGGTATTTTTCTTATTAAACTAAATACTTCAGAGTCAGGCCCTGTCTCCTTTCTGGCCAGGTTTATTCCTGAACCCAACCTTCCGCCTCTGGTACTCTACGACTCAGCGTCTCTGCCTGCCAACGCAGACCCACAGCAAGTGATCAATATCGACCAGATTCGAGAGCAGCTCCCTGAGCTCCCCAGCGTGACCCGGGAGAAGCTCGTTCAACAGTACGGGATGCTGCCGGAACACAGCCTCACCTTGCTGGTAGGTATTGATCAGAAGCTCAGATAAATCCAGCTCAGCAGGTAGGATAACATTGTACGGTGTGGGCTCTGAGTGGAGAGGGTAATTGTACAATAGATGCTTCTGAAAAGAATTTTAAAGTGTGATAAACTTCGTTCGCTACCCTTATTGGTAGATGCGCCTCATAAAACCGGAAGCAGAATCTTGTCTCATTTCATCTATGTAGAAATGAACGGCTGCTCACAGCATCCATGGAGGCTTCTTGAAGACAGTCCAGATGTTATGGATGAGTGTTTTTCCATGTGTCTGCAGAATAAACAAAAATCCATGTATAGGGTTTTAGCAGTATTGAACCATGACAGGGTCTGGCAGGAAGTTAGGTTCTCAAAAGCCAGCCAGTCGTTTTTACCAATAAATGTAGAAGAAAACATTTATTCCACACAAAATGCTAAAAACTGACGAAAAGCGTCAGTCCTTTGAGGCTTGAGGATGCATCTGAACAGAGCATTAGAGAATCTGACACCACTGAGATCTGTGTAGGCATTTTTCCATTTTTTCTCAAAGCTGCTTGGGGCTTTGCAGTTTTCTTTGTCATGGCAACATTAAAGTGATCCGGCATCAGTGAGTGTAGCGTTGTATCACAGTTGTCTTCGACTTGTCCACTGGGGAGGAAGCGGAACGTTTTGCTGCTGTGTCTTTCAGGGACTAGGCATATGCCACACTTTTGGAGCAGCAGAATCTCTGGAAACTGGATTTTTACATTTTAATTGACCAATAACAAATATATGGGGATATTAGGATATACATATTTAAATGTAAATGTATACAGTTCAATAATAGCAACCCAGCCATTTCTTGTACAAGGTAGGCAATTGAATGTTTGTTGAATAAATGATTTTTCTCTTTATCATCTGTAAATCAGCTAATTTGAGAAGTATCCAGTGAATCACACATGAAACTCCTCTTTTGCTATCAGAAATGATTAAGCATGATTGTTTTCTCATACTTGAGGCAGAGCTGATCACTGTCTCTTATGGGCTGCCAGGGTAGCTTATTGCTACCTCTGTGGCACTTCTATCACTGTATTTTAGTTATTTATTAGTGTATCTTGTTCAGCACCTTTAAGACAAGGGTCGTTTCATCCTCTTGCTCTATTTCTCAGCAGAGACGAGCACTGCAGCAGCGCTAAAAGCCAGATCTTTGTGTGAATCAGCCAACATCTTGTACAAACATCTTTAACCCGTGTTTTTCCTAGGTCGATTTAACAAGACTGCGTTTTAGTCTTACACATCTTCCCCACTATCTTGACCACTTGAATTTCCAGCCCACTAGAAATAAATTCCAGAATAAATACTAAATGCTAAATTCCAGTCCTGCATTTTAGGACATATCTGCCAAATTCTGTAGGGAATGGAGGACAGGGACCAAGGCTAAAGGTGTCAGTTAGCTCTCTCCACTCGCAGTTTTACCAGGCAAACGAAGGCCGCTCTTGGAGGTAGTGAATGATGAACCTGGATATCTTGGCCATTTCTTTGCCCAAGACTATGATTTCTGTAAAGAATCCACTAAATAGAATGTTAAAAATTCTTTTTGTGTATCAACTTTCTTCATAAGATAAGTGAAAGGACCTTTCCGAATCCCCTCCCAAGAATATGGCTATTTCTCTTCAGAGCACTGTCTGAAAATAGATGTCCCCTTCAGAGAGCATCTCTATAGGATTGTCACACTTGGCCTCTGACGAGCAGGGAGTGTCTGCCTGCCCTGGTTGTGAGTGAGTTCTCTGAGAGCAGGGGCACACTCATAGCCATGTTTGTGTCTCGTCACCACTCATGTGCCTTTCACAGTGTCGGTACCTAGGAGGCCTTGCGTGAATGTTTGCTGGGGGGTGGAAAATACATGAGTTTATGTTTTCATAGTTTAAGTTCCCCTTTAGGATACCTACCTTTGATCTCGTCAGTTTAGCACTTTTATTAACATCTCTTACGTAGCAGGTGCTGAGACAGGGACAGAGTTTTTTGTTATTACGATGTTTTCTTTGCTTTCGAAGAGCTTGTTTACATGAACACAGCAGATACTACAATTTAACCAGCTCTTCGAGCAGATTGCAATAGATAAATGTATAACACAGGAGAGGAACCCAGAGCGGGTAGTGATTGCCTTGATTAGAACAAGTGGAGAAAACATCAAGACAAAGGTGGTTTTCGAGCCATTTTTGAAGAGACCCATTTTTTGATATCTTAAAAATTTACTTATTTTTATAGCTTGAAGATAATGTATTAGGGGATTGGTTATTTTTTTTTTTAAGGGCTAGTACTTGAGATCGCTAAGGTGAGTGAGAAGAGAACTTGATAGGAATGGAAAGGGAATGATTTAGACAAATTGTTTTCCTGAAATTAGGCATCCTGAGCTTTTTATGGCTTTTCATAAGCACAGAGTGGCAGCTTTGGAGTTTCAAGCTATAGTTTACACTTGTGCAAAGGCTAGCTCCTGGAAAACAGAGAATCGATATTGTAAGACATTAGAAAATATTTGCAAGTAATATGGCCTCTAAACACAGAAACTTTCACATTGATAATAGGGTATTTTTCTTATTAAACTAAATACTTCAGAGTCAGGCCCTGTCTCCTTTCTGGCCAGGTTTATTCCTGAACCCAACCTTCCGCCTCTGGTACTCTACGACTCAGCGTCTCTGCCTGCCAACGCAGACCCACAGCAAGTGATCAATATCGACCAGATTCGAGAGCAGCTCCCTGAGCTCCCCAGCGTGACCCGGGAGAAGCTCGTTCAACAGTACGGGATGCTGCCGGAACACAGCCTCACCTTGCTGGTAGGTATTGATCAGAAGCTCAGATAAATCCAGCTCAGCAGGTAGGATAACATTGTACGGTGTGGGCTCTGAGTGGAGAGGGTAATTGTACAATAGATGCTTCTGAAAAGAATTTTAAAGTGTGATAAACTTCGTTCGCTACCCTTATTGGTAGATGCGCCTCATAAAACCGGAAGCAGAATCTTGTCTCATTTCATCTATGTAGAAATGAACGGCTGCTCACAGCATCCATGGAGGCTTCTTGAAGACAGTCCAGATGTTATGGATGAGTGTTTTTCCATGTGTCTGCAGAATAAACAAAAATCCATGTATAGGGTTTTAGCAGTATTGAACCATGACAGGGTCTGGCAGGAAGTTAGGTTCTCAAAAGCCAGCCAGTCGTTTTTACCAATAAATGTAGAAGAAAACATTTATTCCACACAAAATGCTAAAAACTGACGAAAAGCGTCAGTCCTTTGAGGCTTGAGGATGCATCTGAACAGAGCATTAGAGAATCTGACACCACTGAGATCTGTGTAGGCATTTTTCCATTTTTTCTCAAAGCTGCTTGGGGCTTTGCAGTTTTCTTTGTCATGGCAACATTAAAGTGATCCGGCATCAGTGAGTGTAGCGTTGTATCACAGTTGTCTTCGACTTGTCCACTGGGGAGGAAGCGGAACATTTTGCTGCTGTGTCTTTCAGGGACTAGGCATATGCTACACTTTGGGAGCAGCAGAATCTCTGGAAACTGGATTTTTACATTTTAATTGACCAATAACAAATATATGGGGATATTAGGATATACATATTTAAATGTAAATGTATACAGTTCAATAATAGCAACCCAGCCATTTCTTGTACAAGGTAGGCAATTGAATGTTTGTTGAATAAATGATTTTTCTCTTTATCATCTGTAAATCAGTTAATTTGAGAAGTATCCAGTGAATCACACATGAAAACTCCTCTTTTGCTATCAGAAATGATTAAGCATGATTGTTTTCTCATACTTGAGGCAGAGTTGATCACTGTCTCTTATGGGCTGCCAGGGTAGCTTATTGCTACCTCTGTGGCACTTCTATCACTGTATTTTAGTTATTTATTAGTGTATCTTGTTCAGCACCTTTAAGACAAGGGTCGTTTCATCCTCTTGCTCTATTTCTCAGCAGAGACGAGCACTGCAGCAGCGCTAAAAGCCAGATCTTTGTGTGAATCAGCCAACATCTTGTACAAACATCTTTAACCCGTGTTTTTCCTAGGTCGATTTAACAAGACTGCGTTTTAGTCTTACACATCTTCCCCACTATCTTGACCACTTGAATTTCCAGCCCACTAGAAATAAATTCCAGAATAAATACTAAATGCTAAATTCCAGTCCTGCATTTTAGGACATATCTGCCAAATTCTGTAGGGAATGGAGGACAGGAACCAAGGCTAAAGGTGTCAGTTAGCTCTCTCCACTCGCAGTTTTACCAGGCAAACAAAGGCCGCTCTTGGAGGTAGTGAATGATGAACCTGGATATCTTGGCCATTTCTTTGCCCAAGACTATGATTTCTGTAAAGAATCCACTAAATAGAATGTTAAAAATTCTTTTTGTGTATCAACTTTCTTCATAAGATAAGTGAAAGGACCTTTCCGAATCCCCTCCCAAGAATATGGCTATTTCTCTTCAGAGCACTGTCTGAAAATAGATGTCCCCTTCAGAGAGCATCTCTATAGGATTGTCACACTTGGCCTCTGACGAGCAGGGAGTGTCTGCCTGCCCTGGTTGTGAGTGAGTTCTCTGAGAGCAGGGGCACACTCATAGCCATGTTTGTGTCTCGTCACCACTCATGTGCCTTTCACAGTGTCGGTACCTAGGAGGCCTTGCGTGAATGTTTGCTGGGGGGTGGAAAATACATGAGTTTATGTTTTCATAGTTTAAGTTCCCCTTTAGGATACCTACCTTTGATCTCGTCAGTTTAGCACTTTTATTAACATCTCTTACGTAGCAGGTGCTGAGACAGGGACAGAGTTTTTTGTTATTAGGATGTTTTCTTTGCTTTCGAAGAGCTTGTTTACATGAACACAGCAGATACTACAATTTAACCAGCTCTTCGAGCAGATTGCAATAGATAAATGTATAACACAGGAGAGGAACCCAGAGCGGGTAGTGATTGCCTTGATTAGAACAAGTGGAGAAAACATCAAGACAAAGGTGATTTTCGAGCCATTTTTGAAGAGACCCATTTTTTGATATCTTAAAAATTTACTTATTTTTATAGCTTGAAGATAATATATTAGGGGATTGGTTATCTTTTTTTTTAAGGGCTAGTACTTGAGATCGCTAAGGTGAGTGAGAAGAGAACTTGATAGGAATGGAAAGGGAATGATTTAGACAAATTGTTTTCCTGAAATTAGGCATCCTGAGCTTTTTATGGCTTTGTAATCATTGGAAGCTGAGTGACTCATAACATACACGAAAATATGTTCTTGTTTTTTCCTGCCTTCATCAGAAACACAACAGATTGCTGAGAAGGGCAGATGCACAAATCTAATGAACCATCTTTCAATTTAAAGAGTGCCCAGGAGTATTCATTAGATAAATAGCGGTGGTGGAGGTGTGCTTTGCAGAGCTTCAGCTCCATGCTCCATGCCTTTGCATTGCTTATTAAATTAAGCATTAAGCACATACCCCCACACATGCTTACTCACAAATAATAATATCAGAATTTAACTCTAGTCTTTAATTTATCTTGTCATTTTATTGTGTAGTAAGCACTGAATTATTTATTGCTAACCTATCCTTGATAGTTACAGAATTCTAATATCTTAGCATCCACCACAATATCTGGCACATAGTAGGCACTCAGTGAATCTTTGATCAGTGAATGGAGGATGGATGAGTGAAGGCCTGGGATTCTGTGACAATACTCATGAAAGTCCCAGGAGGTATAGTGTTCCTGATGAAAGCCTCTCTGTTTCCAACGGTGGTCAGATGCACAAACCACCCGTCTGACAACCAGCAGATTATGGAATGGTACCTGTGTCTCTGAACTCAGTGAGAAGTCCTGGATTGCCACTTCAGGCACGCCATGGACTGTGACCAGATACAGGTCACTTGGTCTCTGACTAGTTTTTCAAACTGATTTCATTTGAATGTACATCCAAATGTACATTGTGATTTTTTCTATTCAACCCTCTTGATAATCCCCTCCCAACAGAAACCTGTATTACTGTTTTTTTTCTCCAGCCACGTAAAAAATATCTTGCCCATCTGAAACTTCAGCCTAGTTAACTAACCTTGCTTCCATATGTTATGTCAAATTGCCTTGATTTCTGACCTCGTTCGTAAGGATTGAAAAATAGAAATGCAAAGCCGAGATCCAGGTATTAGAAAATGAGAGATTCTAATAGCATAGCAAGTCCTTCTCTGAGTCAGTATATCCGAGGGTAATTATTAGAATGATCAAGATTATGCGCATATGTTTTCTTAGAAAACAGTCCCAGGGTGATGTCTTTGGGGGCATCTCTTCCTAAATTCTTCCTTACCTGACTCAGCAAAGGCAAACATTGTCATTTGCCTAAGCAGCACATAAAAAAGGCTGCTCACTGACAGTCTGCTCTGCAGTTTAAAGCAGCCCACCTTTTAATCTATCCTGCAGCAGCCCTCTGAGGTACGTGGTATCATTCTACCCATTTTACAAGTGAGGAAACGTAACTACTGTGGTTGAGTGTATGACGTTAAATAACTTCCCCAAGCTTATGGGGAGCTAAGGTAAGATCCGGCTGACTTCGGGGAGGGCCCAGGCTCTTCATTTCTAAGCTCTACTGCCTGCCTGCATGTAGAATGTGCCACAGTGCCAAAGAAAAATAATCTTTCAAGTTCCTTGGTGTTTTGGACTTCTTAAAAGAGAAAATAGAATTTTAACTTTTCTTACCATGGATGCTTTATCAGCCCCACTAATGCTTCATGAAGCACAGCCATAGAACATCAGTCATTTAAAACTTTTGGCCACCCCTCTTGGATTTTAAGATGCGAGACTGCCTTATAAATAAAAAGAAAGTGCTGTCCACTAATTTTAGTAAAAATTAGTGTCAAAGAAAAACAAATTATGTCCATTTTCCAAGTAGAAAATTTAAGTCAGAGAAAAGAAATGGAAAGTCTTCTCTGTAACTTTATTTTGTTTCTTAAACTTTCTGCCTTAGATACTTGGCTCCTGCTGACTGAATTATTGAAAAGGGTCTCCCCATAGGGCAGAGCGTGTGGGGTTTGTGGGATGATCTTGTCATGTAGCTCGGCACATGGCAAGGAACAGATCCGAGCTCACAGGACGACTGGCTGTGTATGAAGTCAGACAGATTTCAGTCTCACCTCTTAATGGGAGATTTCAGTGAAGAAATGGCATAGCATCTCCAACTTAGTGTTTCTTGAGGGCCTGCTATACTTGCCTCGTGCCCTTTGCTGTTGTCAAATGTAAGAGCTTTATCTTATCTGTGCTGCTTTTAACTCTCCTGGGTAGCCCTACAGGACAGGAGGTTAAAACACTAAGATAGGTACTCTTGATTCCGGATCTCACCTCTGACACTTGGGAGCTGGGAGGGCTCTGTAGAGGTAGCTGATACCCTCCCAGCTGAAGAAAGAAAGGATATGATTTACTTACCCCAAAGATAATAGACATAGCAGAATCTTCACTGAATCTAAAGTCTAAATACAGCCAAGCAGACTCTCAAGAAAATGCCGCCAGAAAAAAGAGCAATGTTAACACGTCGAGAGCCAGACAAAGCAAGATGTTAAGGAAAATTCAGCATGGCCCCAGTGAGACTGTAGGAAGATGTGATCGTGACCATCCAGATCGGTGACCTGTGCTGCCATATTTGTGTGTATTTGTATGCAGCCTCAAGATGTGTAGTCTTTGAACAACTTCATTTTCCCCAGCTGGTTATTCCCCATTTAAAGTCATAATCGTTGGTTTCTGACATTATAGAAAAGGTTAAGGTGTCTCCAAGGGACAAAGAAACAAAAGATGTGACTATGGTTGGTTGTTAAATGGATTGTTTTCAAAGAGTTTTGCTTTGAGTCTCTAGTAAGTTTGAAATGCCCTGGTTTTCTTTCTTGATGAATTGCCTATAAAATAATTTCCCTTGATAAATATCTATATATCCCAGAGGCAGTACTACTCTAAAGCTAAAAGTCTGGAAAAGCATCTGAAACCATATTGACTGGTTTTAGACTGCCCAGACTTACTGGGGAGCAAAGTACTCACCCTCTTAACTACTGTTGAAGGTAGTTCCATTTGGTCAACATCATCACTCACCATATTTCAGCTCCATGCAATTTTCAAAACTGATTTTATTCATTTTATAATATTCTTCCCAGTGCTTGCCAGCTTAAGGATATTTTCACAGTTAGTTTATGCACTGGAAAAATAACCAATAGTTTGTTCTGGTAAAGTTGAATAAAAATATGCATCTTCTAATTTCTGCAGAACCAACGATTCATTTATTTCAGATGTAAGTGACAAAGGCCTTTCAGAGATGAGGACCCTCTGGGCTCAGCCATTTGATCCCTTGGGGACATGCCCATTGGAGCAAAAGTGCAGGGAGGAGTGAGGGTTCCGAGTGCCCAGCCTTGGGGACTCACAGGGGCTAATGTACCTTGGAGGCTGATTTCCTGTTTGTGAACTCATTTCCTTTTGGAGATAATTAGCAGAAGGCTGCTGTGGAGTAGCGTAGCTTCCCTCTGTGTTGAACCCACTGGACAACGGTGTCTTTAAGGACACCAAAATGCAATTATAATCAGAATTGATTTCTTGACAACATGCTTTATGTGTACCACTCCTGCAAATACAGTCATCTAATTATGCCTGTCCACTATGAACTCTTCTTACCTGAATTATTTGGATTTGGATTATCCAAGGGCAAATCTTAACCCCAAACTGGTCTCCTTCAGATCTCTCTCAGATTTAATGTATCTCAGAGAATGTAAGTTCTCTGTCCTATTAGTCTAAGCCAATCGTAGGTGAGAAAACCCTTGAATGGAACCGGGTCTCTGAGTTGAACTCAGATGTGTGTACTTCCCAGCTTTGCTGGGGACAGAACACAAGTGAAATTGTTGGGACCAGAGTTTTGCTTTGATTTTAGAGGCTCACAAACCCTGCTGGGAACATGACCCAAGGGTGGAAATCATGGGAACCAGAATAGGACTAATCCTTGGGACAGACCTAGAGGGCGTACCCTCAGTTTTTTTTGGGTCAGTTTCAGAGCTTCTGCAGATCCCTATATTCCTCGAAGTAGCACTGATGGTTCAAGATTCTGGCTTCCTCCTGACATACTCAAGTGGAGAGTGACGTCTCTTGTGCTGGCCTCACACCAGCAATTAACTACCTTTTCTTTTCCCACTAAAGACTCCTCTGGATGAGTCCTTTTTTTACCCTCTAAGATTTCCACAGCCACTACTTGTTTCCATGAAAAACAGAGGACTCATTCGCAGCACAGATCCAAGTCACCGCCTCGCTGGACATTTTAATCCTTAATTTAGTCATAGCTTCTGCTTTCTGCCCCAGACGACTACTCTCTCGAGCCGCCTTACCTAATTTCCATTTCTTTCCCTACACTAGCATTTGGTGTTACTTCCGGGGCCATTTTTCATTAAGTTGGTGGGTCTGCATTCTGTTTTTCTCTCTTTGTTAGAATGACCAAATTCACAGGCATAATGAGGAAACAGCAGAGCCCCCATCAGGCACATGCTGGGCCTTCTTACAGTGTCTCCAGAAATGCTCAGTGGATACCCACCCTAATGCCCCGCCACACACAGCAGGTGGATGCAATTCCAGGTTGCACCTCCACAAAATGACATGTCATGACATATGAGAGTCTTGCCCAGTTGAAGCCACTGTCATTTAGTCCACAGATGCGGGGTCTCCTGTGCAGTCAGCTGCTCCCATCGTAGGCATGACCTGTCCAGTTAGGTGCAAAGCCACACATGAGTCACCTGGATGAGAGCAGTTGGAGCTCAGTAAAATGCAGTGCGCTTAATGCCCAGACTACAGGCCGCAGTGGGGTTTACCTGTGATGGATGTCAAAAGGCGCTGGATGGTGTCCTAGTTTGAGCATGTTCACTGTAATTTCTCTGAGGAAGTGTGTGGAGGGGATGCGGGAGAGATGCTCTGGGTGGGGAAGGGTGTCACTGTCTTCCTCCTTGATCTGGGAGTAGGTGTGTGTCCTGCCACAGCAGGGTGCCACGTGGTCTGGTGTACACTGGCAAAAGTGGAAAGTGAACTTGTCATTTTCTCTAATTTCTAAGCTAATTGCTGAGGGCCTTTGCAACATTTTTAATGTGTTAAGAACCTTTGAACAGCTGACAGTATGAAGTAAAATAATGGAAGCAATGGGAAAGGGCATTCTTTTGATGAGCAGGTTGCTTCACATCATACCTGGCACTGGTATCGGTCCCCAAGAAGGCAGGCATGTGACATTTCCTTCCTCAGAGACATCGAAACGTGGAGGTTAAAAGCATAGACTGTAGTGGTTCAAATCCTAGCTCTACTGCTTTCTTGCTGTGTGACTTTAAGCAAGTTAGTGCCTCAGTGTCCTTGTCTGTAAAGGAGAGTTTTTCTGGTACCTTCCTCATAGGCTCATTGTTGGAATTAAATGAGTTAATGTAGAGAAAGCATTTAGGACAGTGCCCGGCACCTGTCCTAAGCTGTCACTGCTGTTAAAACTCACTAATATCATTAGCAGCAGCAGCAGCAGCAACTGTGTGAGGTTCCCCACAGGCCTGGCCGCTGATCTCTGTGTCTCGTAAGTGTTCTGGAAATATTCTTGACAGCCTTTTACCTCACCCGGATTGCTAACCTAGGTTCCCTATGCTGCCAGGTCACTCTGTGCCACATAACCAGCTGTTCTCCAGCTTATACTTTGTGGGCTTTTTCTTCTCTGAATCTGCCACTGGGAATCTGTCTTTATCAAGTTACATTCTACTTCCAAATATAGTTCAGCTAATTTCATCCCTATCAGGTTCACTGGGTGTGTGACTTAGAACAAGAATGGCAGTTGAGAAATCGGCCTTTATCCTTTTCCAACTGGATAGTCTTCCTATATTTTATCATCTCTGAAGGCAGAATGCGAACAACAGCTTAGGAGCCCATTGCTTCCAGGGCCCAATGAAAAAGTAAATCAGGCTGACTTCCCAGAGCAGGCGGTGAGGGCGAGGTGGGCCCTCTGTCTGCCTCACACCCGCACTGACCAGCTGACAGATCCATTAGCGGTGGAGGGTCCCTGTTAGCGTATAAGAGGCTGACCTGGCATCGGCTCTGGATGTAATTGAATGCTTTGGGAAATTTGATTAAAATGTGAAAAGGATGCTTCCTGGTCATAGAGCTGTAAAGACTGTCTGGTATTATCCGAAAGACAGAACCAGTTGTTCCTGCTGCTTTAGCTATCTCTGAAGGAACAATTAGAGTTGCAGTTGGCCAGGAGACTTGACGTACTGTGTGGCTACAGTTTGAGCTCTGTCTGATGAAGAGTATATTAGTGCTGAGTCAAACACTTGCTCGTTGCCTTTAAGAAGGACATTAAGGGTCCCCTAATACAGTGGCCTTTCTGCGTTGCTCTTAGAATGGTTTTTATGTAAGGGAATCACTGGCCCACTGTTTTCCTGAGAAAACGGGATGGCCGCACTGCCATGTTCACCAGGGACTTCTGAGATCTGTGCCAACCTTACTAGCCTTTGCCAATCTCACAGAAAAACTAAGACAACTTTACCTAGAATGCTGTGTGGTTTTTTTCCTTAAAAGCGGGTTTCTAATATAAAGAGCCAGAGCGGGCACCCATGTGTGACTTTTTATTGATCCCTCATTCTCTGGGCGGCAGCAGCTCAGCCTCCCTCAGCCCCTCTGCCTGTAGCTCATCCTATCACAATCGCAGATTTTCATGTCTGCTTCATACTGTGTACTGAAACCACGGATACCCCAGTGGAGTACGGTTCCAGCTCAGAGAGGCTTCATCACAGCACTGACACGAAAAGACAAACAGAAATCTGTCTTGCCATGTTATTCATCCAATACAAAAACCACCCAAGGGGAAAGAATAGATATTCATCACATCCCAGCAACTCAGCCAAGCCTGTAAGTTCAAGTGCAATATTTCTAGGTGGATTTAGAAAACCTTTCCCTGGCAAAGCAGGGAGTTCTTCTCCTGACAGCTCTTTTCACCAGCGGGCCAGCCTGTTTGGGCTAGAACAAGGGGAGTTCTACTCGTGTGATTTGGGCCGGATGGTGGTTTTCTACTTCCCTAGTGGTTTGTGTAGCATCATGGAGGTTTGAATACTTTTCCATAAGTTAAGCAGAACTTCCTCCTCTTACTGCCTGCATTTGCCTTTATCTGTAGTCAAGCTTTGGCTGTTCATGTGGCCTTTGCCCTGGTTTAGCAGGAGCAGAATAACAGCATTGGCTTGCAAAGAGATTCAGGAGATGATTCTGGGATTATTCAGTTGGCTGGTCACCACAGAATTTATCTGTTACAAGGGGCACATAGATTTTTTTTATTATGGAATTTCTACCTTAGCAACTGTGTGCCTGTGTGTATATTATAGCATCGACAATAGTCAGAATTTCAGAGCACTTTTGTTATTATGTATTGCTTTTTCTTAGTATATTATTCTTGCAGAAAGTTCTTTTGTTTAATGAAAGTTCTCTGAAAGGAGCAAGGGTGAGAGCCTTAACTACAGAATAAAGTTAAGAAGGAATATTTCAAGATAAGAAGGAATATTTCAAGTTAAGCTTGATTTGATTGGAATTTCAGCAGGTTGGGGAAATTTACCTACTTAAAATGGGTCCCCTCCGCATTTGGAAACTTCAGCCTCCCCTTTGTGAGTAGAACGTATCTTTATTTTTCTTACCGAAAAAGAGGATGGACGTAGCCAGATTTCTTGGTTCTGCCAAGTCGGTCTGAGCTGGCAGTTAACCAGACGCCTTGGAGTTACTCCAGTGCATAATTGTGGCAGTTTTAATAGTTAAAGGTGCACATGATATGATGAAGAATGAGCATTCCCATGTGATATATTGTTTTTCAAATCCACATGGCGAGCGGATTCCGTTCACTGATACTTAACCAAGCAGCTACCATGGCCCAGCACTGACTTAGCTTTAGTTAAGAGTGAAAGGACAGCATGGTCCCTCCCTTATGGAGCCGACTCCAGAGGGGGAGCAACAGTAGAGTCTTCTTCAAACAAGGCCCCGTGATGAGCCATCTTGTTTTCATGGAGCAAGATGTGAGGCTGGGTCGGCTGGGCCAAGCTTGGCTCTGAAGGCCTGAAAACTGTTGCTCCCTCTACCATTAAGTGTACCCATTTTGAAAACCATTTCTCTCACCTCTTGGGGCAGTATGAGGATAAATACAGTTACAATCCACTTTTGTTTTTTCAGAGGTAGATTGTTCTGTTTGTTCCTTCTTGATTTGTTCTTCTTACCTTCTTATTCTAGCAATCACTAAGACTTCCAACAGAGGACAGCCT
Organism: Pteropus vampyrus; assembly: GCF_000151845.1. Lineage (NCBI taxonomy): Eukaryota > Metazoa > Chordata > Mammalia > Chiroptera > Pteropodidae > Pteropus > Pteropus vampyrus. The sequence goes on from NW_011888828.1 coordinate 3,173,862, forward strand.
CAGAAAGAGGACAGTAAACTCAGGCCAGACGTCGTGGGCCTGAGGCTAAAGGATGCAGTGTACATAGGCTGACACAGAGAGGGCGAGTGAGTTGGGGGCATGGCATATTCCACCATCTTCTGGTCCATAAAGTCAGGCTCCGAAATACATTCATTCTTTTGAGAAAATGCTATGTAAATACGTAGCGACAGGAGAAGAATACTTGCTATTTACTGAAAGTGATCAGAATTTTCTGGTGACATCTCCACGTTTAGGAAAGAATGAGTCGGTGTCTCAGAGGAGGCAGAGGGCGGCAGTTTGATTTGTCTTCAGAACGTTGGTCTTTCAGTTTTGGAGGGGTTTATATAATTTATTTTTCTTTACAGAATGAAGTTGGCCTACTGGAGTTCTTCCAAAATGTGATAAAAGAAACTAGGGCAGAGCCCAAAAAAGTGACTAGTTGGGTCCTCAATACTTTTCTGGGTTTTTTAAAGCAACAGAATCTTGCCGTCAGTGAGAGGTAAGTGGGTTATGGGGATTTCTTCTTCCTTGGTGATGAACTCTGTGTCCAGAAGCACAGAGTTCCAGGGCAGGGCCAGGGTCTTGCTCTCCCTGTCACCACCCCCTGGCTCCCGCCCAGGATCTCCTCACAAGACACAAACATGCCCTGTGAATTTCAAATTCTAAAGCTGTCTTCCATCATATCTGAACGTTCACTTGTTTGTTCAGGTCTCTGATTGCCTGCACTGCCCTTTGTGCTGTGTTGGGCCCTGCAGATGAGAAAGACAGGAGTTTGTAAGTTGGAGGGGTTGTAGACCTTGAGAAAGCAGACAGTCATCTCAACAGGATCCTTACTCTGGAGGCAAGCACAGGGCGCTATGAATGTGCTAAAGGGGCCAGGGCAATCAGCCGGGTCCCTTCGGAAGGTGATGCTTGAGCCAAAACCCGAAGGTGATGCTTGAGCCAAACTGGTGGGGGTTGCCAAGTGCGGGGAGGGCCGGGGCATTCAGACAAAGGAAGCAATTTTGTGACACACGGACAGGCAGGCACTAGAAACTTCAGGGTGATGAGGTGGGCAGCCATGAGAGGAAGGGAGAAAACTGCAGAGATGGGCGAAGGCCACCTGGAGGACTTCGTGTGCCTTTGTCAAGAGCTCTTGAAAGCTGTAGCTCACAAGCACACTCTGGTTTCACTTTGGGGAATGGGATGAGGGAACAGACTAGAGGCAGGAAGCCCGATTGGAAGCCTCTTACAGAAGTGCCCAGGAAAAGTGCCCAGGGCCCGGGGTGGGGTGGCACAAGCAGGGCTGAAGTGAGGCGATCCGATAGAGAGTATTTATCTCACTTCGGCACGACGTTCAGATTTCTCGCCTGAGCAGTGGAGTGAAGTGAAGAGCAGCGTTTTTCAGTCTGGTAGGAGGTAAAGAAATAAGTTGAGAAGGACAGAGTAAGGGAGTGTGCCATGTTCCTTTTTGGCCATGCAGAGTTTGAGCTGCCTGTAGGACAGAAATCCCCCATCATGGGGGTAACCAACAGGCCGTCAGATGTATGGATCTATAGCCGACAGACATCTGGGGGGTATAAATCTGACCGTTCTCATCTGTTCGTTATTCAGCACCTGTTAATTTAGACTCTGTGCTAAGCTTTGGGGAAGACCAGTCAACACGGCAGATGCAGTCTCTGCTTTCAGACCTGAGAGTCCAGAAGCTGGTGGGGTAAAGAGCAGTGAGTTAGGTGCTCTGGGCAGGGAAGGTAGCAACTAAGCCAAGACCTGAGCAAATGTGAGGAAGTCCTCAGGGACACAGAGACAGATGGCAAGACTTTGGCAAAGTCCTAGCCTCAGCGGAGCCCGGTCTTGGTGGGTGTGTGATAGTTTCAGCAACATCCAAGACCATGGAGAAGTGACATGAAGACAGGCATGCATTGATATGTTTCCAAAAAGTTGTTTACTCAAAGAAGCTAACTACACAATGTCAACTTCCTGTTCAGCCACTTGCTCACCGTGTATGTATGCATCTGTCAGTGTCGCCACGTGGGGTCAGTGTACTTCCTTACTTGGCTACTTACCAGCAGTGACTTTGGATGAGTTCCCCTCTCTGACCTTCAGTTTCCTCACTGTAAGTGAAAATGACCATTCCTGCCTCCAAGGGTTTTCGAGACGAAAACACACAGTGCCTGGTACATAGTAGGCCTCAGCGCTAATTCCCTCCTTTGCCATGTTGGGGTATTCAGCATGGCCACCCCGTCTCCTAAACTCCTATGGCATCTGTTGCCGTTTTGCCTTTTATTACGGTCCTCCAGGCCGTGACTCTATTCAGAAACCCCAGTATCTACACCAGAAGTGCTGTGGCTGTTTAATGAAGTCCGAATCCATCAGAAGAGTTTATGGAAGAGATACCATTGTGCCAGAGCCTTAAAGGATGGATGGGCTTTGGGGAGGGAGAGGGCTGGGGTGCACCAGTGGGGAGCCAAGGCCGTGGGAGTGACCATGAGCCGGCATGTTTTTGGGACCAGGGAGGAGCATAGCTAGGAACAGAGAACGGAAATGGCAGAAAAGCATGATTGACTATATAACTGGAGCAGAACGAGAATATGGAGGGTGTGGAAAGTCACAGGGACATTCAGCCATGAATCCAGTGAACAGGTATAGAGCACCCCTCCCCACCGTGGGTGGAGAGGTGAGCAGGACCCAGGCCCTCAGGAAGCTCTCAGTCCCTGCTGAGGACTAGACTTAGGTATCAGTTTTAATTCAAGGCAGAATGTGCTGCTTCCTGTTTTGGGGCGCTACGCAGTGCAGTGGGAGTGGAGAGGAGGGAGATGATGTTAGCAGCAGCCAGGAAGTCTCCAAGAAGATGTGGTTCGAAATATAAATCGCAACTTTAAACGTATTGCGTCTGTGTTGTTGGCTAGGAATCCTGAACTTTCGTCTTGGCAGAGACCTTAGATGTCTTCCGGCCCAGCAGTTTCATTTAGCAGATGAGGAAATTGAGGCCCTAAGGGTAAGATGATGTCCCCCAGGTGGCACAGCTGCTGGCCTGGAAGCCAAGTCCCCTGACTTTCAGATCTGTTTCTTTATATCGTGGTCTGTGAAATTAGGGGTTTGCTTAACAGTCGTGTAAAGGAACTGAGGTTGCTAAATTAGCCTGTTGAGTGAACTTGGAGCCCCTGGTATTTACCCAAACAATTCAAAAGCACTAGAGTTTTAAGAACCCAAAGGGTACCCAACATCAAAGTAGAAGTGTACAGTTAGTTGACCCTTGAACAACACGGGCTTGAACTGTGCAGGTCAACTTATAGGCAGATATGTTTCAGTAAATACTGTAAATTATTTTCCTTATGATTTTCTTAATAACATTTTTTTCTGTAACTTTATTATAAGAATATATTCAACATACTAAATATGTTGACCGTTTATGTGATCGGTAAGGCTTCCTCTCAACAGTAGGCTATTAGCAGTTACATTTTGGGGGAGTTAAAAGTTTTATGTTGATTTTCAACTGCACAGGGGGTTGACACCCCTAACCCCAGCATTGAGTCAACTGTACTTGCTCATTCTAAAATCAGGTAAAGAGGAAGCTAAGCAACTGCTCTGTTTACAATTTATGTAGAAAAAGGACTGAGTAGCCAGAACCCAGCTGCAGCAGCTCTCATCAGAGAACTTTTAGCAGGACAGGGTATAGCAGCCTCACTTTGGAATAGACATTAATTAATGAACCACCTCGGCCACTAGCACAAACATTCCCAAAGCTTCGAACAGCTAGCTGCAAAGCTAGCGATAGTATCATGATGACACCTGACAGGGAACACTCTAGAGATCAGGTGGGCAGGAACTGATTTTGCAAGTCAGCATTCATCTTTAAAGACCTCTCAGAAGACTGGTGTTTAAAGGGTCCAATCAGAAAAGCTGTCGTTGAACTTGGCTTTTTCATTATTTTGAGTATATTACTTTGAAAGTTGTGTTTTTGTTAATATCTCATTCCAAATTACTATTAATAACAGATTTGATTTACTTAAGAAAGTGGAAATTACAGATTCCCAGACCAAGTGTTTCATGGTTAAAATCAGGGAAGTTCAACTGTCCAGTTGTCCAGTCCAGTGGAGTATCTCAGACTTCCAGGTCAGCTATGGCAGCAACTTCTGAAACTCTAGGAAACCAAGAAAGGCTTTTGAGCCAAGAAGGGACTGATAGTAACAGGAAGGTAGTCCAGCAGTGTGATATGTAGGCTAGCATCCAAGACTGGGGCTGCAAGAGCTGCGATCATGTTAGAGATTATGTGGCAGACCTGATTTTATTACAGCCTGTGAGCTAAGACTGGTTATTACCTCTTAAACTAAAACAAAGAATATGTGACAGAACATTTGTGACCCACAAAGCCTTAAATATTTATCTGGGGCTTTCCAGAAGTTTGCCAGCCCTGGTTTAAACCTGTTGTTTGGGTAAGATGGGACCTCTCGAGAGGTAGTTGAATTTAGTGGGACTGAAGAAGCAGTGGCAGTCTCGGGAGCAGATGTGCTTCCCTCCTTTACCAAACAGGGGAAGGCAGAGAACCACAGAAGGAGCACCGAGGCCGCTCGTCATTGGCAGGCAGGAAGTAGGAGAGGGATAATCAAGAAGAAGGAAGATAATCTAGCGGCCCTAGGAGAAGGGATTTTTCACAAGGGGGGCTAAATATAGCCCAGAAGTCGGGGTACAGCATAATGGCGGAAAGCTGTCAGGTTTGGCAACAAGCGAAGGGAGGCAGTTTTTTAAGGGACCAACTTATGTAGAGCAGCAGTCCCCAACCTTTTCGGCACCAAGGACCGGTGTTCCCATGAGAATCTAGTGCCCGTTCATCTGAGGTGGAGCTGACACCATGATGCCAGCGCTGGCGAGAGGCTGCAAATACAGATGAAGAAGCTTCACTTTCTCGCAGGCTGATCATGGTACCAGTCTGTGGCCTGGGAGATGGGGACTCCTGCTGTAGAGGGTTAGAATCCAAACACCATGTACTTACGAGGATTGAAAATAGCCACTGATGCCAGATCTTTATTGGTAAAAATAAGGTAGAAAACCAGGCAGAAGCAAGTGACTGCCAAGGTCACTTGAAGGCATTTTCAAGAAAGGGAAGATCTGATTATTTGTGAAGGTGTGGGATTAAAGCTGCAGGAGAGAGGAAATAAGCATCTGAGTAGGGTTTGTAGGAGCTGAAAGTGATGGGACTAAGAGCTTGGGTGGAGGGCTTCGATGGGAGAAGAGGGCACCATTGACACGTCGGAATCTTGCATCAGCTGACGTCTTTATGAAGTGGGAGGTGCGGTGTGTGCCGAGAAGAGTGGGAAGGAGGCTTTTTAGAATAGTGGCATCAGTAGGGGCACCAGGAAATTAGCAAAATGAACAAAAAGATTATTGAGCAACAAGAGCCACCTGGATGTCCAAGTTCCAGTGCCTTCCTTCTTGTGTCCCATGTTAACGGAAGCAGAGAACGTGGACTTTGGGCCTACAGGGAGCTCAAGGATTGTGTGGGGCAGCACATTTCTCAGGCTTAGCTGGGTGGGGCGGGGTCGTGGTTGTAAAGGTGTCAGGGTGTCTGCTCCCTCAGCAAGCTGGAGACGGGGTTGTGCCCCTGAAAGAGTTCTAATGGACTGAACGAAGTTGGGAGAGTTGAAAGACCCCACTTTCCTCCTCCACAGGTAGATACGCTGGCCTCGGGATTGGGGACAAACACATAACGCTGAAGCCTTCCATGTAAGATGGTTCTTTAGTGCAGGCGCATTCACTGACCAGAAACTAGTATTATCTGAAAGCAGCAAATTAGTAGCTTGTGTTTCTGCTGCCATTATGGTTTATTTATATGTCTGATGTGTGGGGTCTTTCAGGGTCTGTGTGACAGGTACTGGTCTTGGTCATCATCTTCTTCAAGCATATCTGGAATTGGTAGATACAGTATACCAGATGTCCCTGCTGGGGAAAAAATTCTGTGACGCAAATAGTATTGACCTATTCTGTGTCAAGTATCGTGGGTACAAAAAGGCGACTGAGAAATCCCAAGTGCTGTTAGGTCTGTGGAAGTATTTTATAGTGTGAATTTATGACCTAACGAATTAAGGTCATTAGATGAAAGGCAACCTATTTTCAGTTATCTCGTGTTCTATTTCTGTCCTCCTCTGTCCCAGTATCCCTTGCATCATCGATTCGTGCAGGAGTATGGACCCTTTTTTCTGCATGCTCTGGAAATCCAGTTCAGCCTCAGTGCTGATTATGGTTCTGCAGTCTGCACTGTAATTGGCCATTGTATTTTCTAGGATTGCAGAACACCCCAGAAACCTGCATTTTTAAAACAACTTTATTACTTGTCAGTGAGGGTGGGAAGTTAGAAAAAAGATATCGGTTGATTTCCCAGCTCTCTGCCCTTCTTCCTGTTGAGATTTAATCAAGGTGCTTCACAGATGTTCCAGATACCAGCTTAATAATGCCAGACACTCTCCAAACCTAATTTCCACTTTGAATTACCTTTATCCATATGTACTTTGGGATAAACAGTTTAAGGATGATGGGCTGCCTCAGCGTGTCAGCTGTTTTGAATGAACAACCCTAATGAGGTTTCACTGTACTTGAATCAAACTACAGTAAGTCATACCTGGTTAACTTGCATTCGATTGGTTTGAAATTCATGGAAATTGGCAGCGGCTAAACGGTAGTTTCCTTTTTATTATCTAAGAGCTTACAAAGAAATTAATAGTGAATGATGGCAACCCAGACTTAAACAGAAGGTTTTCAAGTGGCATTAAGCATTTCAGAAGCTTTCATTTACACAGACACACTAATGTGCTATTCATAAGTCATTCCTATCTATTTAAAACTAGTCCCCTGATGACCTCAGATAGATAGCGTTTCATTAGCTTAGTTGCTTTATGTGTTCGGAAGTAACAAAACCATATATTTATTTTACTCTCTTTAAAAAAATTTATTTTTCATTTACAGTTGACATACAATATTAGTTTCAGGTGTACAAAAACTCCTGTATTTTAAAACAAATAGTCTGTAATTTCGTCTTGTCTTTTTACTAATCTAGGTGCTCATGTCCCCCTCTCACCTGTTCCACTCCTAAATTCATGACACAGTGTTTGTTTGCTCCTTGGCCTTTTATATCATGGAATCCTGGGGGGGGGGGGGGAAAAGGCACTCCCTAGAAGTGTAGATAATGAATTCTGGGCCCTTCCATGTCCAGGAAGCCGAGGTGAGCACGCAGAAGAGAACCATTTGCGGAGGCGTCTGTGAGGTCAGCGAAAGACCAGCGGGCCGTCGTTGCTTCCTGGAAGAAAAGCTCTCACAATTAAAAAGAATTTATATTTGCACAAAAACACTCAAAAAAATGGCTTTGTTAGTTGTTTTTGTCTGAAGTAATTTTTAGGCCGATCTTTCAGTTGAAAATATTTAATTACCGGGGTTTTTTTTCTTTTCTTGTCATAGTTCATGAATTTTGCTGCCACCTCCTTTTTTTTGACTAATTAAACTGAGCAGTTGTCTGTTGCTACAACTTCTGCCAAACAGCTGTTATTGTTGGGTGTAAAACAAAGAAAAACACTGGTCACCAAAATTTGTTGTATCCTAAAATACAAAACAAATAAAATAGAGCCCAATTGGCCTGGGTGGGAGGTTAATTATCTAAATCTACAAAATCAAGGGCTCAGATTCTGAATAATCCTAAGTGGATACGATGACAATGTGCAATGCAAATTTCTTTTCTCTCCTTGGGGGCTGCTAGTCCTGTCACACCTTCTGCACTGGCTGAGCTTCTCAACCTACTGGACAGGAAAGCAATTTCTTCAGCAGCAGCTAAACAGGTATGTCCACACTTCCTAAAGCTTCTGACTGCTCTGCTATCCCAGTAAATGTTTTATGTGAAACTCAAATGCCATCACTAATTGAATTTCATAATTGAAGTATTAAATGCTTGTAAGTGCTCTTTTTATACTGAAAGGTAGAAACATTTTATTTAGCAAATGAAATAAAGCCAGAATCTGCTAGGCAGGAGATTTGCTTCTCATTTTTGCTAACCAGGAGGGATAGCTACTAGTTTGGCTTTGCCTGGAGTGTTTCCTAAGCAAGTTATGAGAAGGGCAGGGGCCCTGCAGCTCCCGGGGCCTCAGACTGCTCGCGCTTCCCCTGCGCCCTGGGTGGCCGAGGCAGCCGCACTGCTCCCTGCCCTCTGCTGCTCATCGTGCTTTGTTGCATGGTTGCTGCTAAAGTCAGTCTTCCAACAAGGAGAGAAAGCACTTAGTAGAGAAAGTATTACAAACATGCCCAGTGTGTGTGAAAACTCAGAAAAATAGCATCATCTTCACAGGTGGCCTTCTGCCTTATCTCCACCTCCACCCAACAGTTTTAGGTGGGCGAAAGATTACTGGAATTCTGAAAACTTGTGAAAATAAGTACAGAGAGAGAACACCAAGGCCTCCTGATCTCAACTCCAGATATCGCAGCTGTCAATGCTTCAGCCAGAAACTTAATGTTATTTTAATGGTGTCTTTTTGCAGTTAATATTTATACACATCGACAATAGTGAAGCTTTGGGAAAGTGGCTGCTTTTGGCTAATTATGAGGCACCATGGAGCATACACTCATCTCTGCTGTGACACTGGAGATGGGAACTAATAAAAGACTCTGTTTACCCACCACCAAATGAGGCTGTCAACTACAAGCACTGTCACATTTAGGAAAGGATTTTGGTTGCCTGGATGTCAGAGGAATACAAATGTTTATGACAGTGCTCAGCAGTAGCAGAAAGATTAGATGGCCTGAGGGCAGAGAAAAAACTACACACACACACAAAAGCAGATGAGGTATAGCATTTAAAATGAAAAGAAAAACATCTTCCCCTTCCCACTCATCTTGCCCCACCAAATAAAGGGGGGCTGGCGGGGGCAGGGAGACCTAGTGCAGTTTATATGATAGGTTCATTAGGAAGAAATGGAAAATGCTGGAAGACTCTAACAACTTGGTTCACATAGAGACAATTCGGAATTCTAAGCAAACTTCCAGCCTGTCTAACGGAGGTGGGTGAATCCTGGCTTCAGTGAGGCAAAGTAAAACAAGTCTAATTTGAAAGGTGTGAACTGTGTGTAGAAAGGAATCTCCCTTGTGTAGCATTGCCCTGGGAGTTTTGCTTTTTTTCCTACTTCTTTCTCTGTTTTTAAGAAAATCGCTTACTGATTTTCTGGAGAAAAAAATGGTATTTGTGTTTTTATAAAGAATCCATCCTTCTACTGGGACATATGCATGGAAAGATGCCTGGAATGGTGTTCAACCATTATTAATGGTAATTATGTTAAGGCGGTAGAATTTGAAAATCTATATTTTTCTGCATTACTTAAAATGTTTTAATTACTGTAGCTTTTGTTCTATACTTTGAAATCAAGGAGTGGAATGCCTCCAGTTTTGTTCTTTTTTCCTAGGATTGCTTTGGCTATTCAGGGTCTTTTGTGGCTCCATACAAATTTTAGAATTTTTTGTTCTGTTTCTATGAAAAATGCCAGTGGGATTTTGATAGGGATTGCACTGAATCTGTGGATTGCTTTAGATAATGTGGACATTTTAACAGTTAATTCTTCCAATCCATGAACACGGAATCTCTTTCCATTTCTTTGTGTCTTCAATTTCTTTCAACGTTGTCTTATGGTTTTCAGTGTATGGGTCTTTCACCTCCTTTGTTAAGTTTATTTTTAGGCATTTTATTCTTTTTGTTGTGATCGTAAATGGAATTTTTTTTTTCATTTCTCTGATAGTTCGTTGTTAGTATATACAACAGATTTTCATATGTTGATTTTGTATCCTGCAACTTTACTGTATTATTTCTAATATTTTTTTTGGTGGAGTCTTTAGGGTTTTCTACATATAAAATCATGTCATTGGCAAATAGTGTCAGTTTTAATTTTTTTCCCAATTGGGATGCCTTTTATTTATTTTTCTTGCCAATTGCTCTGGCTAGGATTTCGATTACTATGTGAATAAGACTGGTAAGAGTGGGTATCCTTGTCTTGTTCCTGCTCATAGAGGGAAAACTTTTTTGCCTTTGAGTATGACGTTAGCTTTGGGGTTTTCATATATGGCCTTTATTATGTTGAGGTACTTTCCTTCCAAACCCATTTTGAGTTTCATCATAAATGGATGTCGTATCTTGGCAGGTGCTTTTAATGCATCTATTGAGATGATCATATTTAAATCCTTCATGTCAGTTAATGTGGTGTATCATGTTGAATGATTTGCAGATGTTGAACCGTTCTTGCATCCCTGGAATGAATCCCACTTGATCATGGTGTGTGATCCTTTTAATGTATTGTTGTAATCAATTTGCTAGTATTTTGTTGAGGATTTTTGTATCTTATGTTCATCAGAGATATTAGCCTGTAGTGTGTGTATGTGTGGTTCTTGCCTGGTTTTCGTATAGGAGTAATGTTGGCCTCAAAATGAATTAGAAAGCTTTCCATCCTCTTCAGTTTTTTGGAAGAGTTTGAGAAGGATTGGTATTAAATCTTTGAATGTTTGGCAGAATTCACCAGTAAAGTCATCTTGTCCAGGACTTTTGTTTGGGGTGGGGCACTTTTTGATTACTGATTCAATGTCCTTACTATTAATTGGTCTATTTATGTTTTCTACCTCTTCAAGATTCAGTCTAGGAGTGTTGTACGCATCTCAGAATTTGTCCATATCATGTAGGTTGCCACCTCCTTTAAACAGGTCTTTCCTCCACACTGACGCTGGAAACCCCGGAGACGGGCAAGGGGCCTGCTTGCTTTCCTTCCATCCTCCCAGGTACTTAGCTTTAGTTGGAGAAACACTTGGGTAGTGAAGAGGGTGTGTGAATTCTGTCCCCAGGGAACTAAAGGCTGAGTTTAGCCCCATGCACAAGGGGACGCCTCCTTTCAGAGATGGCTCTGGTGGTCACTGTGTGATTGGGTGTTACCAGCTTGCATTACCCCATACCTTTAGTGGCCACTTATTAACACAGATGTCCAGCTCTGCACTGGGAATCCCTTGTTCTCTATGTTTGTCTTGGGTGGGCAGCAGCAGGGCTTGGGAGCCACACACCTGGCCAAAAACAATTTTACTTTGATAGTACTTCCCAGGGTGCTGATTAAGCACAGACAAAAGCTGAGGATTTATGCTGCAGCATGAGTCTGGCAACTACTGAGGCCGTTATGTTTGTGGCAAGGGGGCCAGGGGAGGGAGCCCTGCAGAGTCTGGCCTGGAGGCTGGCTGGCCCCCTCCAGTGGTTCCCACCCTGCCAGGCTCCAGCCAGGAGTGTACAGTCTGTTAAATAGGAACGAGCAGAGGATTGGACAACTGGAGTCTACTGTGTCAGCCCAAGGGGCTTGGGCTGGGCTGCAGTGGCCACTTGACTAACTTGGGAAGTTAATAAGTTGATGTGTTCTAACTCTGGGAGTGGAGTACTAGCCACCAGGCTGTCATTTGTTCCTGGACACCACTGAACTATGTTTCTCTAGTGTCCCTCCTTTGTACCCCTACTGCAACCCCCTTTTTAGCAGCCAGCCTCTCTGCATTTAAAAGCATCCATCCTAGCATTGTCTTGCTTTTCCTTCTGCATGGTGTGGTTTGGCAGTGATCCCAAGCTGCCTCACATTGCCTCTATTCTGGTTATTTTGACTCAGGCGAATCCAACCAGTCCCGGCCGTATTAGGTGCCAGGCACAGGCTGACGCTCTCGTTGGCCTGCTCACGTCTGCTCTGTGCTCGCAGCTGCTGTGGCAAGAAGGCAGAAAAGACGCAGGCCTAAAAGTGGCCTCTGTGACTGGCAGGCGGGCGGGCGGGCAGGCGTGCCTGCTTCCAAGCCGTAAGGCCCCGTCAGCTGAGCTTGCTTCATAGTCTTTATAAGCAGGTCCTTGCAGGTGACTTCCATTTCGAGCCAGAGATCTAGATGTCTCTTGAGATCCCCAACTCTCTCTTCCTGCATGATGGACATTTTCAACTAGGAACTTTTTTAGGAGACTATATTGATGAACAAAGTAAACAGTGGTCAAAGTCTAAATACCTACTAGTAGGGGATAATTCAATTAAATTGTGATAAATACATTTGATGGATATTAGTTTTTAATATGAGAAAGCATTTCTGTAATAAGTGAAAACAAAAGCAGGTCGTAAATTGTCTATACAATTACGATCACAACTATGTTACAAAACCAGTGATTGAGCCTGTTGAGTCGCAGCCACATTAGGTGCCAGGCACAGGCTGACGCTCCAGTTGGCCTGAGAAAGAAAAAGATAGGTCAGGAAAACTCCAGAATACTAAAATTATCTTGAAAGAATGGGAATACAGGTGATTTTTTATCTCTTCGATATTTCCTTATTTTCTGCAATGATAATGTAATTTATTTTATAATTATAAACTGTTTTAAAAATTTAAGTCTTAATTCGAGAAAAATATATCAGGGAAAAGGGGCAGAGAAACCACTCAGATTTGCTCATGGCAGCTCCCTGAGTGGAACCTGCATTGTAGACGGTTCTGTTCACATTCCTATGCTGCTGATTCTCCATTAATAGTTTGTTGAGGGCAAGGAAAGATCTTACCTGCTTTTGTGCCCCTCTTTCTCAATGTCTCATTATTGGGCTGAATGAATATTTGAAGAATCGAGTTGGAGGCATGCATGGTCTGTATTTTTCTAAGAGGAGGGGCAGGTTTTCCCTAAGCAGCCAGCGCTATTTGGTGGTAACGAGAGGTGGGCCCTGCGAGGGAGCTTATAGAAGGACCCACTAAAGACACCTCTCGGCCAGTCACTGTGGGTCTTCCAATAGCTGGGCTGAAGGCACACTGCCTGTCATAGCCATGATAAATATTCATAGTTTGTTTTGGTTCAGATTGGAGAAAACTTTGAGCCCTGCTGAGACTCCAAGCATCTTCCTCTTAATTTGCTTTGCCGTATGTTTTGTTTTTGTTTTTTTCAATTACAGTTGACATTCAATATTATATTAGTTTCAGATGTTCAACATAGTGATTAGACATTTATATGCCTTGCAAAGTGATCACTCCAGTAGGTCTCGTACCCACATGACACCACAGTTACTACAATATTATCTGTATTCCCTAAATTGTACTTTATTACCCCCACGGCTGTTTTTATAACTGCCAGTTTGTACTTCATCCCTTCACCTTTTTCACCCATCACCCTACAACTCCTCTCCCCTCTGATGACCATCAGTTCTCTGTATCTATGAGTTTGGTATTTGTCTTTCTCTGACTTATTCCACTTGGCATAATACCTTCTAGGCCCATCTGTGTTATCACAAATGGCAGGATTTCATTCTTTTTTTATGGCTGAGAAATATTCCAATGTATTTACGTACAATATCTTCTTTGTCCAGCATCTGTTGATGGATACCAAGGTTGCTTCCATATCTTCTCTATTGTAAGTAATGCTGCAGTGAACGTAGGGGTGCACACATCCTCTCAAACTAATGTTTTGGACCTCCGGGTAAATACCCAAATACAGAACCACTGGGTCCTATGGCAGTTCAATTTCCAGTTTTTCGAGAAACCTCCACACTGCCCTACACAGTGGCTGCACCAATTTACAGGTGCACCAGCAGTGAAAGAGGGCTCGCCCATCTCCTCATCCTGGCCCAATGTCGTTTGTTGATGACGGTCATTCTGACAGGTGCGAGGTGATAGCTCACTGTGGCTCTAACTTGCACTTCCCTTCATATGTCTGTTGGCCATCTGCATGTCCTCTCAGGAGAAATGCCTATTCAGGTCATTCTTCAGTCAGTGTTTGTTTCTTTTTGGTGTTTGTTTCTTTTTGGTGTTGAGTTGTGTGAGTTCCTCACGTCTTAGATCTCAACCCCTCGTCGAATGTGTCGGTGGTGGATATCTTCTCCCACGCAGTATGTTGTCCCTCATCCTGTTTATGGTTTCCTTCGCTGTGCAAAAACTTTTTAGTTTAATGTAGCTCCATTTGTTTATTTTTCCTTTTGTTTCCCTTGCTCAAGGAGACATATCCAAAGAAATATTGCTGAGAGTGATGTCAAAGGGTTTACTGCCCACGTTTTCTTCCAGGAGCTCCATTGTCTCGGGTCCCACATCCAAGTCCCCAATCCATTTTGAGTTCATTTTTGTATGTAGTGTAATGTATCTGTCCAGCTTTCCTAACACCGTCCACCAAAGAGTCTTTCTTCACTCCACTGTCCCCCCTGCTTCCCACTCTGCCCCATCAGAGCATGCATCCATCCCCACGCCAGCACCACCCCGCCTTGACCGCCATAGCCCTGTAGTACAGCCTGGAATCAGGTAGCATGATACCTCCAACTTTGTTCTTCTTAAGATGGCTTTAGCTTTTCAGGGGCCTATTGGGCGGGGCCTGACTCCCAGAGCATAAGTCGCTTCAGCAGGTCTCTGGTGCCTGCCGAGTTTGCCTTTCCGGTATGTCATTTGTGGAGCTGGTTAGGTGGTGTTCTGGTGTGGTCTGAAGCCGGCCACTGGGTGTTCTTGAGCTTCTTGGGAAGGGCTCTTGTACAGACCAAGGTCAGCTACCGCTTCTGCTGGGCTTGGGGCCACAAAGTGATCTGTAGTTGGTTGCTGCTTGCACTGGGCTTGGAGGCACTTGGGAGAGGCTGTGCTGCAAACCCAGGCTGGCTGCCAGTTGCACCAGACTTGGGACCCTTTGGTGGGCACCACAGTATGAGCTGAGGCCAG
>NW_011888828.1:3189742-3191895 GCF_000151845.1 Pteropus vampyrus
ACCAAGGTCAGCTACCGCTTCTGCTGGGCTTGGGGCCACAAAGTGATCTGTAGTTGGTTGCTGCTTGCACTGGGCTTGGAGGCACTTGGGAGAGGCTGTGCTGCAAACCCAGGCTGGCTGCCAGTTGCACCAGACTTGGGACCCTTTGGTGGGCACCACAGTATGAGCTGAGGCCAGCCACCACTTGTGCTGGGCTTGTGGCCACTTAGCTGCAGCTATGTTCCAAGTCAAAATGAGCCGCCACTTGTGCTGGGCTTGGGGCCACTTAGCAAGAGGTGCAGGGCATGCCAAGGCCAGCTGCTGTTGCTTTGGGCTCTGTGGACCTTTGAGAGATTTTAGGAAAGTCCAGAGCACAAACTGAGGCAAGCCATTTGTGTGGAGGAGCCACTAGAAGTGACTAAGGCAAGCAAGTTGGGTGGGGAGGGGTCTCTTGGAATCCCCAGGGCAAGGCTAACAAGTGTTTGGTTGATGGACAGCTTAGACTTAGCATCCACCTGTGCCAGGCTGCCAGCATTTCCATCCCCAGTGAAATCTGCCATTACCCCCTGATCCTCCAGCCCTGAAGCATCAATTTAATTCCTCCCTGTATGTCCTTGGTGCTTTTTGAGTTGCTGCCAATGTGCTGGGGCCAGAGCAAGCCCATGCACAGGCCCCTCAAGGGGAGCGCCTCAGCCCCCAGCTGCCCTTCATCTCACTCAGATGCAATCTCCACTGGTTTTTCACAGCCAGATGTTATGGGGACTCGTCTTCCCAGCACTGGTGCCCGGGACTGGGCCCCTTTGCTCCTCAGGGGGTCCTCTGCAGCCAAGATAACCCTCCCGATTTTTACTTGCCACAGCATGCACGTCAGACCTGCCCATTCTGTGTCTCCGCACCGCCTTCCAGTCTCAGTCTGGCTTCTTTATATGGCTTCTGTTCAGCTAGTCTTCAGGTGGTTTTCAGTGACAGTTCTATAATTGAGTTGTAATTTTGATGTGGTTGTGAGAGGAGGGAGCACAACTTTTACCTACTCCACAACCTTGACCAAAAGTCCTATGTGCTAATTATTGACTAGCTTCTTTTCTGGGAGGAATGGTTGGCTCCTGGCTGGCCCGTCCTCACTGGAATGGTCAGTGGGTGTTCAGTGCTCAGTGCTGACTGTAGGCCGAGTTGAAGTAGGTAACTCAGGAGACTAACGGGAAAACCACCCTCTTCCAGCATACACTATAAAAATAAGAGGTATAAGGGAGACTACCCTAGGCAATGCTTTCTTTAAAAATATTTTCTTTTTCCAACTTGGATAAATTTGGAGATTTATCACTTTTTAAGTAGAAAAAATACCAACACCATTAAATATTAATCATCCTAGCCAGATTCAGGGCCAGCTCTATCTGGAGGGAATGAATTGGTAGGCTGGGGTCCCTGTGGATTATGATTTATGATTTTTGTTACTTTCTATTTTTTATCTTCATTATGAGGCCACGTTCTTACACCCTTAAAATCATGTTTCCCAGCGGGCTGAGTTTTCTGGAGGTCATCTAAGTACAGTGGTTACTTCCTACAGTCTGTGTGACCCCATCCTTCACCACAATGTCACCTCAGTTAATTCAGGGGACATGAGACAAAGCTGGACCTGGCCCCCTGACTCCTGTCAGCAGGGGTCCTGTGAGTAATCATCTCATACCTCCCCAGCTTGTCCCTGCCCTGTGGTTTGAGTCAGCAGGTGGGGAGTACCTGTCTCGGCAGGTGCAGCCTCACACTCTGAGGAAGCCATTCAGCATGGGGAGATTCCAGGAGTTTCTGCATGGCCCGCAGAGCAACCTCGGTCCTGGATGCCTCGGGAGAGACGGGGCGCCCTGTGGGCCAAGCCCACACAGCTGGGGATTCATCGAGTCTGCTCTTCCTGCCTCCGTTCTACTTGTCCCAGCAAGCGGAGCTGACAAAAGAGCTGACTCCGGGCTTCTCGTCCCTCTCTCCCATCTCTGGCCTGTAGGTGTTTGAGGAACTGTGGAGGAATGAAGGGAAGACTCCAGCGCAGATTGTGTCAGAAAAGCAGCTTGAACTAATGCAGGATCAAGAGGCACTGGAACAGCTCTGCCACGCCATGATGGAGGAACATCCTCAAGTGGTAATTACCACCCGCAGGGTGAAGAGGGCTTCATGTACAGCTGGAA
>NW_011888828.1:3191945-3193677 GCF_000151845.1 Pteropus vampyrus
TACACTATAAAAATAAGAGGTATAAGGGAGACTACCCTAGGCAATGCTTTCTTTAAAAATATTTTCTTTTTCCAACTTGGATAAATTTGGAGATTTATCACTTTTTAAGTAGAAAAAATACCAACACCATTAAATATTAATCATCCTAGCCAGATTCAGGGCCAGCTCTATCTGGAGGGAATGAATTGGTAGGCTGGGGTCCCTGTGGATTATGATTTATGATTTTTGTTACTTTCTATTTTTTATCTTCATTATGAGGCCACGTTCTTACACCCTTAAAATCATGTTTCCCAGCGGGCTGAGTTTTCTGGACGTCATCTAAGTACAGTGGTTACTTCCTACAGTCTGTGTGACCCCATCCTTCACCACAATGTCACCTCAGTTAATTCAGGGGACATGAGACAAAGCTGGACCTGGCCCCCTGACTCCTGTCAGCAGGGGTCCTGTGAGTAATCATCTCATACCTCCCCAGCTTGTCCCTGCCCTGTGGTTTGAGTCAGCAGGTGGGGAGTACCTGTCTCGGCAGGTGCAGCCTCACACTCTGAGGAAGCCATTCAGCATGGGGAGATTCCAGGAGTTTCTGCATGGCCCGCAGAGCAACCTCGGTCCTGGATGCCTCGGGAGAGACGGGGCGCCCTGTGGGCCAAGCCCACACAGCTGGGGATTCATCGAGTCTGCTCTTCCTGCCTCCGTTCTACTTGTCCCAGCAAGTGGAGCTGACAAAAGAGCTGACTCCGGGCTTCTCGTCCCTCTCTCCCATCTCTGGCCTGTAGGTGTTTGAGGAACTGTGGAGGAATGAAGGGAAGACTCCAGCGCAGATTGTGTCAGAAAAGCAGCTTGAACTAATGCAGGATCAAGAGGCACTGGAACAGCTCTGCCACGCCATGATGGAGGAACATCCTCAAGTGGTAATTACCACCCGCAGGGTGAAGAGGGCTTCATGTACAGCTGGAACGAGGGGCCACCCCCCTGGCTGGCAGAGGGTGGGTTTGTGGACATGGCCAAGAGCCTGTCCACTGCTTCCTGTTGCAGCTCAGAGGCGTTGCCTACCAGTGGCTGGCCCGGTTTCACCAGTAATTCCAAGTATTTTTGTCAGTTTTTAGCTAATGTCAAGAGAGAAAATTAGGTGAATATTGGAAACATATAACTTTTTCCAAGGAAAAGGAGAATCTACCCCTGCAGTTTAATTTCACAGAGTTCCAGTTTGAAAGGTGGTTCTCACACTCACTGGATCCAAGTTTTGACCTCCTAAGCTTGCCACCCTCCCCGGGGTTGGCACTCTGAGTCCTCTGCGGCTCTGCCTTCTACAGAGGACCTCTCAGTAATGAACCAGCAGGCGTGACCACGGAACAGGGAGACAGACCAGGAAATACTTTAGCTTCATGCTGTTAAGAAGTGGGAAGAAAGGCAGAGAGGAAAATTATTTGTAAATTATGGAGAAAATCCTTGACAGGAACATAGCTGAAAACCCAGTCATTTTGTATTCTGAGCATAGAACAAAATAGAAAAAAATACAATGAGTAGCATCCTTCCCTCCCCAAGTCTAATCATTGTCTAGAGATATTTTTCAGTGGGGAAAAAAATGGCTAGCACCTCTTTCAGAATAATAGCCACCCACCTATCAGTTTGCCAAGGACACCAACGGCTCTGTGAAGAGCTCTTGATGAGGAAAACGAGCTTGCACTGGGTTTTGGCACTCCATCCTCCTGCCTCATCCGCAGTGACTGATACA
>NW_011888828.1:3196472-3198932 GCF_000151845.1 Pteropus vampyrus
GAGAATATGTCACATCACCCAGGAAGCCATGTGCCCCTCACACATTCTGACGCAATACTGAAAACTCTTGGGCCTAACAGTAAAATATTTTCATTAAACTTCTTTTCAAGAGAGAAAGGCAGTTCTCTCTCTCCACCCTGCAAATCTTTATGAATTACAAACAGGCTAAGGCCGTATGAGACTGGAATCTGTGGAGTCACTGTTTTATAAATAATAAGGTTCAGTTTCATTTTACAAACTCCCTTTTCACCAAAAGTCTGGCTTCTTAGTCATCAAACTACGGAAAGCACTGAAGGATCTTTATAGACCATTTCAAATCAAGGGCTTAAATGCGGGGGTGGGGGACAGCCAGAGGAAGATGGTTGACCGAAACTGTTGTCAGGTGTAAGTTGTATTATGGACTGACCGTTTCCAGAGAAAAAAATCACTCGATCTTTACCACACTAATTGTCGTCCAGCTCTGACAGCTGCTTGTGGTCTTGAATGCCCACTTCTGAAATCCTGAAAATCAGACTCACGTCGTTATAACTGCTAATAAGAAAAAAACAAAACAAAAAAAAACCCCACAGCTCAGATATCTTACTTGGAACCTGACTAGATACTTGAAAGATATGTTCATATAACACTCAAAGAAATTCACAAAGTATGGCTCTGCTCATAAATGGGCCTTGGTGAAAGACAATTTTAAATAATTTTTTGCATGAATATGAATTTAGTCTTGTTTGCTATTCAGGGGCAAATCTCATTAAAATGTATGAGTTAGCGCCATAGGTGAAGCCATTACCATCTGTCATTGCAATTCACACACCTGTAAGCTGGGAGGGAAATGTGCTGGAAAACTGGCTTTCCCCCAGGTCAGCCTGACCAAGTTCTGCCTGGTCAGGTCCAAACCATGTGTTCTGTTGCTTGAGGTTGGTTGCTTGGTTGGTTCTGGTGGGAGGGTAGGAATGCCAGCCTGAGCACTCAGCATGCTACCAGGCACAGAATAAGTAGCTAAAAGTTCATTAAATTTATAAAAAGAAATGGACAGCCTTTTGTGGAGTGCCTTTGTATGAGACGCTGGTGCTGCCAACTCATTAGGCTTTTAAATTCTGGATATCCAGGTCTAGTAAGGAGCTTCTTGACTTTGTACAGGCTTATGCATCAAGTGAACAGAAGTTCCTACCTTTCAAGGTATATAGATGTCCCAGGAAAAAGAACTTAAGATCACTGCTTATGCCAAGTTAAGGATATTTTAGTTGAGCTCCACCCCCTGGCCCTGTTCTTCTTTTTGTAATTATTGCTAATCTGGAAGAAGGCTATGAAATTTTTGAAATTCCCTCCTAGAGCTTTGAGTTATTTTGAAACTCCCTCCTAGAGCTTTGAGTTATTTAGGTGGTTAAATCAATATTTAGCTTAGGGCCATGACCCACAATTTATATTGTATTTTCATTTCTATTGAATTTAGCTTCATCATTTCAAAGATTCTACATAGTAACTTTGAAATAAAAACCAAAACACTAAATCTATCTGAAAGGCCATGTTATTTACCCATACCAAAAGCAGCATGGAAATGGCTGCCGTGCTTCTTCAGATTTTAGACAAATGTATTCAAGGATTATTTGTGAAGAGAGCTGACCCTTGATCGTGAGATGGAAAGCATCTGATCGAAATCCTCTCTCGTTGCCTCCCTCAGTCAGACAACTTAGCAAAATCATTTAAGTTCACCAACACCAAATTCTCCCTTTTAGAATGTCTCCAGGGCAAAAAGGGGCCTTATGAAAGGTAGGCCTTTTGTAGACTTGTCCCAATGAAGAGTCAGCTGACATGCTAAGCAGCACAGACTTCTGCAGCCTCAGCTCCATGAAATTTATAATGTGGCCTAAGAACTTCCATTACCGTTGTCAGAGTCTGAATGACAAAGTGAATCTAAGCTCCCTAAAAGATGCCCGAAACACACATCGAACTCATGTTGACAGAACCTGCCGCCGGCCTTATTACTTGTGTGGATGGCAGTGAGTTAGATTTACTCATAAAGCAAGAAAAAGATGCACGATGACCCGACGAGGTAGGAAGAGTCCTGGCTGAACTCACTGTCTGTCTAGGATTTTAAGTACAGAGGCCAAAGAACCAAAGGCTTCCTGCCCCCCACCCTTTCCTTGTCCTTTTCCATACAAAAAAAAAAAAAAAACACCAAAAATCTTTCCCTAAAGCCCTGTTTCTCCAGTTAATGAGCTGCCAGGTTAATCTGCCCTCCAAAACAAGTAATGGTCTAATAAATGCTTAGACATGGAGGGGATTTAGCGAGGCAAAATTGTCCCAAAACCAATTCTTCGTCTTCCAGGAGCTCTTTCTTAAAGCATTAGGTTTATGGTGGTCATTCCAAAAGAAAAAAAATAAAAAGTCAACTCCATTTTCTTTAAAATGTTTCCTCAGTGATGTGATTTAAGAATGGAGTATAAACTGGCTTGACAGTGTTCT
>NW_011888828.1:3198982-3200542 GCF_000151845.1 Pteropus vampyrus
ATATTTTTCAGTGGGGAAAAAAATGGCTAGCACCTCTTTCAGAATAATAGCCACCCACCTATCAGTTTGCCAAGGACACCAACGGCTCTGTGAAGAGCTCTTGATGAGGAAAACGAGCTTGCACTGGGTTTTGGCACTCCATCCTCCTGCCTCATCCGCAGTGACTGATACAGACACACTTTTTGTTTGACTCACTCTGCGGCACTGAGTGCAGGTTCTCACAGGCATCACTGCTGATCAAGATGCGGCAGAGCAGGAGGTCGGAGCGGGTGCCCCGGCTGCCGGTGGCTATTTAATAGAAATTCAGCACCTGCTGCCTTTGTTGTCCCCATCCTGCCCACCACAGTGCACGCCCCCCACCCAGATGCTCTGGGAGAGTTGCCGTTTGTGGATTTGTTTTCTAACAAAAATCTTGGCATCGAGTGGGGGAGAAAGCTATGCATTGCAGTGGATGGGAGAGGAGCCTCGCCCTGATTAGACTGGGTCTTCCGCCTGAGAGAGGTGACTCACAGGCTGAAAAGCTCCACGTCCTGGTGTCACCCGGGAAGAAGAGCAACCTCGTCCCTGTGTGCCAGCTTCTCTGGCGCTCAGCATTCATTTGTGCTACATCACGGTCCTCTTGGCCACTTTAATTGGAAGGCAGAGTAGTGACGTCTCCTTTGATGGGAGCCTAGAAACTTCCTCAAAAGTTCATCCCTCCCCTTTTTCCTTTTCTTATTTTCTATCTAATAATAAAAGAAAAAAAAACAATTTAAGTTTCAGTAAACATAAACCTTAATTTAGGATTTTTAGGTATGAGTCTGTTTTCTCCTCTAAAACAATTTCTGTGTTTAAAGGTGATGGATATGAAGAAGGGAAACCCCAGAGCTATAAATAAACTGATTGGGTTGGTCCGGAAAGCGACTGTCAACCGAGCAGATCCGACCGTGATAAAGGAGATACTGGAGAAGCAGCTGTCATCACGCAATGTTTCAGGTCCCTCTGACGGACACAGAAGTGGAGCCTGTGAAACCTGACGGCCTGAGCTCGACACGCCGGCCTCTCCCCATCCCCAGGCCAAGCCAGACGGCCACCCCTGACCCCGTGCCCTGGGTGCTACCTCCACAAGACCAGCAGCCTCACCTCTGTTTGTGTCACTGATGTCAAAATGGCTCCAACATCACTGCAGCAGTGTTCAGAAACAGCACATTCCAGTGCTGAATAATTCTAAACAAAATGGAGCATACGGTTTCAAATGCTGTTAACCTTTCTAAGAAAGCTTCATTCTGAAGATGTCCTAAGAGCAGCCATTGTTTTAGGTGCTGGGGACTAGCAGTAATCAAGACAGACCAGAATTTAAGTGCAGTATTTTAGACTTAAAAATTGGTTAATAAAGAGGTAAGCACAACAAAATTCATTCATTGACGCGGCATAAATGTGTGTGTGTCTGGAGAGGTCCATGAGGATGGGGCGGGGGACATTAGTCTTAGTATTAGGTACTAGTACAAGTCACCCATCCACTGAGTATGACATCGCCTGTTCTCCTCCTCAGGGATCCCAGAAGGCGGAGGTCTAAGAATA
>NW_011888828.1:3202152-3210668 GCF_000151845.1 Pteropus vampyrus
CCTGGTCAGGTCCAAACCATGTGTTCTGTTGCTTGAGGTTGGTTGCTTGGTTGGTTCTGGTGGGAGGGTAGGAATGCCAGCCTGAGCACTCAGCATGCTACCAGGCACAGAATAAGTAGCTAAAAGTTCATTAAATTTATAAAAAGAAATGGACAGCCTTTTGTGGAGTGCCTTTGTATGAGACGCTGGTGCTGCCAACTCATTAGGCTTTTAAATTCTGGATATCCAGGTCTAGTAAGGAGCTTCTTGACTTTGTACAGGCTTATGCATCAAGTGAACAGAAGTTCCTACCTTTCAAGGTATATAGATGTCCCAGGAAAAAGAACTTAAGATCACTGCTTATGCCAAGTTAAGGATATTTTAGTTGAGCTCCACCCCCTGGCCCTGTTCTTCTTTTTGTAATTATTGCTAATCTGGAAGAAGGCTATGAAATTTTTGAAATTCCCTCCTAGAGCTTTGAGTTATTTTGAAACTCCCTCCTAGAGCTTTGAGTTATTTAGGTGGTTAAATCAATATTTAGCTTAGGGCCATGACCCACAATTTATATTGTATTTTCATTTCTATTGAATTTAGCTTCATCATTTCAAAGATTCTACATAGTAACTTTGAAATAAAAACCAAAACACTAAATCTATCTGAAAGGCCATGTTATTTACCCATACCAAAAGCAGCATGGAAATGGCTGCCGTGCTTCTTCAGATTTTAGACAAATGTATTCAAGGATTATTTGTGAAGAGAGCTGACCCTTGATCGTGAGATGGAAAGCATCTGATCGAAATCCTCTCTCGTTGCCTCCCTCAGTCAGACAACTTAGCAAAATCATTTAAGTTCACCAACACCAAATTCTCCCTTTTAGAATGTCTCCAGGGCAAAAAGGGGCCTTATGAAAGGTAGGCCTTTTGTAGACTTGTCCCAATGAAGAGTCAGCTGACATGCTAAGCAGCACAGACTTCTGCAGCCTCAGCTCCATGAAATTTATAATGTGGCCTAAGAACTTCCATTACCGTTGTCAGAGTCTGAATGACAAAGTGAATCTAAGCTCCCTAAAAGATGCCCGAAACACACATCGAACTCATGTTGACAGAACCTGCCGCCGGCCTTATTACTTGTGTGGATGGCAGTGAGTTAGATTTACTCATAAAGCAAGAAAAAGATGCACGATGACCCGACGAGGTAGGAAGAGTCCTGGCTGAACTCACTGTCTGTCTAGGATTTTAAGTACAGAGGCCAAAGAACCAAAGGCTTCCTGCCCCCCACCCTTTCCTTGTCCTTTTCCATACAAAAAAAAAAAAAAAACACCAAAAATCTTTCCCTAAAGCCCTGTTTCTCCAGTTAATGAGCTGCCAGGTTAATCTGCCCTCCAAAACAAGTAATGGTCTAATAAATGCTTAGACATGGAGGGGATTTAGCGAGGCAAAATTGTCCCAAAACCAATTCTTCGTCTTCCAGGAGCTCTTTCTTAAAGCATTAGGTTTATGGTGGTCATTCCAAAAGAAAAAAAATAAAAAGTCAACTCCATTTTCTTTAAAATGTTTCCTCAGTGATGTGATTTAAGAATGGAGTATAAACTGGCTTGACAGTGTTCTGCTTTAAGCTGTTATTTAATGGAGAATTAGTGTTGTGTGATTTATAGACTGATGGTTAAAGCAAGAAGGGGCCTGAGAAAATCTTCTTAATGACTTAGAGCTGATGTGGCCTCAGCCACCAGAGGACTGCTGTTTCCAAGCAGAGCTAATACTGCAGAGCTGGCTTGAGAGTCACAGCAAGCCCACATAACACTGACCTGGGCCAGTGACTTGAAGTAGCATGTGCAATAATAGCTGTCCTACAATAAGCTGTTTCATAAAAACAGCAAGCATGACAGCCATTTCAGTATATACAGGGCTTGGTAATTAGCAATTAAATTGAATTGCCCTTAAATGAGAACAGGAGCGTATGATACAGATATTTAACATCACACCAGTGACATGTCCTACCCCTGCTGGGCCAGCACTTCCCTCGTGAAAGCAGCCTAGACCCACTGATCCAGACTCAGAATGGGCAGCCCGCCTGCAACCCCAAACCTCCTAACAAATCCGGAGATCAACCCACACGGCCACCGCAACCAAGCTGACGCAGCGACGTCCAAAAACGCTCAACCAGGACCACCACTAGCTGCCCAAAGGGAACAGGCAACCCAAATACTCACGGACCCAGCGTCTAGGTTCTGTTCCTAAGAGGACGCTCTCCTCACAACACCTGAGCCCCACGGTGTCTTCACGGATTGAAAATCGACAGCTACACCTGACCTAAATGAAAGCCACTTGCTGAGGAAAAAGTACTCCTGAGAACCCACAAAAGAACTGAACGTGTCCTCCCTGTGGGTGACAGAGACATTGGTTCCAACCCCAGGACATCAAAGTATTTTCCAAAATAATCCTAAGGAAAATGGGGACAAGTTCATAATTCCTCTAAATACCAGGCAAAGGATGTATATCTATTGATAAAGTAGATCCCACCTCTCTCTCATTGTTACTCCAGCATCCCCATTTCATGGCTCAGAAATTGTAATTTGCCCCCATGAATTGTATTTTAGGCTAAACTCAGCCTGGAATTTGTTTAAAAATTTAAGAACGTGTCCTTGGCCATTTTCAAAAATCAATTTTAAACATCTCGGTGCGCTCATATATTTTGAACCAAAAAAATTCACTACATCTGGAACTTTGCCCCAGACCCTGAATTATTAATTCAGGTTAATATATATTGTGATGTTCCAGGAAACCCTGACTCACGTTCACTGTGCCAAACAGGGTGCACCAAAGGCCGTGTCCACTGTGTCTCCCACAAGTAGCACGGCATTTGACGTGGGAGCCTGTCCACGTGGAAAAGTGTCCACACTCTCCGGCCACATTCTAAATCATGCCAGATATCTTAACTTCCCTCAAATACATGACAAAAAAAAAGATATTTCTAAGGGCCTGTTAACGACTAGAATATTCTACTTCATTAGCAGGAATTTTTCCCATCACCCAGCTGCTGCATGGTTCCTCTTATCTGCCTAGATCAGTGGTCAGTCCTGCAGCCCCAGCGGGATTCGCTCCCCTCCTGTCTACAGCCCGAGCTGTCTGTCCTCTGGCACGTCCACATCATTCTCTGAACCATCCTGACCTAACCCACTTTGTTTCACTCGACCACATGGGTTTTCCGGTTCTGTCATTTTCTGACTTCATTTTTAAAAATCCTGGACACAATACACTGGAGGAGGGCGGCAATGGATTCAGACACGTGAACCAGTTTCCAGTTCCAAACAGAGGGTTATCAATCTGAGTTTCTTCCAGCACCCACTATGGGAGTTAATGTTCCTGCCCCCCATCCCCACCCCCACCCCCCAGACACTGGTTGTCTCTGCCCTACTTTAAAGTCTACTTCGGTACCTATTTAAAAAAAAAAAAATACTATGAGGCACAAGTCAATCCCTTTCCCAAAGGACACCTTCCAAAGGGGACTGTGGTGTTCTACAATAAAGCAATGTAAACTCAAGAAGAATTGACACCACCATCGGATAATGGACAGACATGTAAATCAAACCTGAAACTAAAGAATACAGTTTCCAGATGTGACTTTCGCATTTAATATTCCTGGTAAGTCCAAACTGGAAGACAAATACTTGTGCAAAACAGTGTTAGAGGGTAAAAACTTACAGCTTAAATTCCATCTTTCCGTTGCTCTTTCCCTCCCTTAAGCCACCTTCTTTTCCGGTGGAGTCTTGTGGGTTGTACAAATACGAGCAGGCTTCAGGAAGCCAGACCAGGCCCGTTTGCTGGGCCTCATAGGTCCCGGCTGCTGCACCACAGCGGGGCGGACCCTTTTTCAAAACAGACAGATTGGAAGTGAGAAATGCACAACAACTCCGTCTTTGGTTTTTTGCTTAGACTCAGTCGGAAGCACCGGGAGCCTGGCTAAGAGCCGCCCGGCCCAGGTTTCCAGGGCCACACTCAGTGGAAAGCGGCTTCACGATCCCCGAAACACAGAAGGGCCGCCTCTGCTCTGCAGGGTCTCGGGAGATTCTTCGGCTCCCCTCCCCGGACTCGGGGCTTGACTACAACCACCAGACCCGTGACTGCCCCCTGCCCCCCAGCTCAGCAGGGACACCCACAGAGAGACAGCGGGGGCTTCCAACTTCCCTCCAAACAGGAGGCGCATCCTCTCCACGTGTTTCTTCCTTGCCTAAAACAGGAGAGTAGAACTGAATATTCATACATATCAGTTGTTTAGGGTCTCGTTTTTTTTTAGCCCACAATTGTGTTTCCCCCTCTTGGAGGCGGTTTAAGGAGACTGCAGCTCTAAGTATAATTACGCCTCTTGGAGCAGGCTGAAAAGCAGCAGAGAGGTACTAATACATCACAAGTACCTTCTAATGAACCCCATTACTCAGAAGGCTGCATTTCTGTGCAGAGTGAGTCACCAGCAGGCACTTGGCTTTGCAGGTCTCCCTGTGCCCTGTCTGCATTTACATCCCAGTTCCCAAAGTGGCTGTACAGTTCCTGGTTCTCTACAAAGTGCAACAAATTAGAAGAAGCAAACAGAATTTAAAATGTTTTTACAGGTTGTAGTTTTCTCTCCCATTCTATATACCGCCCCCCCCCACACACACATACACACCAAAAAAAAAAAAAAAAACAGTATGAAATAACTTCACAAATTAATGTTTTTCATAAAACGCTTTTAAAAATAATGATGGCTGTCTTCTTATATAAGTACATGATAACATGCTTTCTTCCTATGATCGAACTCCTAAAACCCAAAGTAACAGTTTGCATAGGCCTATTTCATTTTGTGCAAATTTTACTAAAATAAGGCTGTTTTCAGTGCTTCAGTAGTGATACACTGATTAAAGAAAGCTCTCAAGCAACAAGAAAATGTCCCTGCATTCCAAACCCTCCCCAGCCACATCTCACTTCCTAGGCAGAGAGCGGAGACCAGTGGATGTGCCTCCACCATAAGGCAATACACGTGGAGCAGAAAACAAGTCTTGGAAACACAGTGCAGAGGGGCATCTCTGCTTACGTGGTGGAGGCAAGGGGTGGGGCTCTATTCTTCCCTTTTGTAAAACGGAAGCCAAAATGCAGAGGCCACAGGAGCAGACACACATTCGTCACCTGTTGAAGAGTCAGCCTCTGACACAGGGTACTTCCAGAAATCAGCGAACCCCAATATTCGCTTGGTGTGAGCTAAGTTGCAAGATGAGCTGATTCAAAAGGATGGGAGAATAACAACCAAAACGTCTGAGGAAAAATTGAGCAAAGAAAACCTGCCAAAGGAGCAACCAGCTTATGAGACTTAACATTCTGTATAACGCGGGATGAAAAGACCTGGCTAGAGAGAGGACGTGTACAGAAAATTCCCCTCCCCAAAATCAAGTATTGTCAGGAAATATCAAAGTAGAAATTTTTGTAAGCAGCTTTGCATTTAACATTCAGTCAGACACTAAAATCTTTAAAAACAAAAACAAAAACGAAAAAACAAAAACCACTAACAATAGGAGTCCTCGAAGTCACCCAGGACCTTGCAGCACAGAATGGAGTGTTCCTGGGCCAGGGCAGCCAGTTCTTTCAGGAACTCCGGGAAGAGGGCAGCTGCCAGCACGGCGTTCCGCACGGACAGGGGCAGGCCTGCGGGCACCCCCGCCACCTTGGCTCTGTTTGTCAGGAAGGGCTGAAGCACTCTCGGGGGACCATCCAAAAAGTTCTTGCCAATTCCTGTCCTGGAGGCGTCCTGAACGGGATCTGAAACCAGAAAGCAGACTGTCGTGGTCACCCTCTACAGCCCATTCGAGTGTGTGTGTGTGTGTGTGTGAGGGGGACAGGGTGGGCGGAGAGGGTCTGGTCGCAGGTCCAGCTGACAGAAGAGTGAAGGCATGGCCCTTAGCGCACACCTCAGTCCACTCCGTGGCACAAATAGTTGCTCAGCAGAGAGTCCCCAGCACAGGGCATGTAATAGGAGGCTTTTATCCCAAACCCTGTCTAAGGAACTCTGTGCAGAAATTGTAGCACGAATTTAAGTTTATCAAGAACTCTCCATGCCCAGGGCATGGAGAGAAGAAAAAACGAAAAAGGCATCTCCTGCCACTGTGTCAGCCGAGTGAAGACTTAGCTCACCACGATGGTTATTTAAGGA
Source organism: Pteropus vampyrus (assembly GCF_000151845.1). Lineage (NCBI taxonomy): Eukaryota > Metazoa > Chordata > Mammalia > Chiroptera > Pteropodidae > Pteropus > Pteropus vampyrus. The sequence continues at coordinate 3,208,309 of NW_011888828.1, forward strand.
CGTCCAGAGGCTCCGCTGACAGTCCTACCTTTGCCAGCGAAGCCCTGGTCACGTCACGTAGCCGCAGGAGACAGGCTGGGTCACACAAGCCACTCTACGCTCTCTGCAGCTTCTGGCCTGGACATCCAGCCCTCTGTGGAGAATGGAATGCAAGAAGCCTTTTCCAGGTTGAAAACGATGAAGAGGAAGCTGGGTGCTGGTAAGACCAGACCGGGCACTTCCCGTAACTGTGGACGCCTTGTGGCAGCAGTGGCTTAGAAGCCTCCACTTTCCAGGAGTTGCGATCTCAGTTTCAGTGACATAGGTCTAAGATGATATCAGCTCAAACCTTAACATATGTGAGCGATTTCCATGCTCATATCAAAGCAGGTTTACCAATTAAAATGGTTCGACTTTCCCAACTATTTAATTCCTGAACATGTGACCATCTCCAGCCTTCATATATGAATAGGAATTATTCATGCCTTCTTCTACCCCCTACTCAAACAGTCTCATTACTCCTTATAAATCATTATATTTGAGCTCTTCATTATTTTGGCTGCTTTTCAGAATTCAGTCCCATTTTTCAACACTCTTCTCAGAGCATCGCTTAACCACGGTACTAAAAATTTTTGACATTTATAGTACTTTCCACATCTCACTACTATAGTCTTTAGTGTTGAAAAAAAAAAAAGTCCTCTAGTTTACTGCTTTAAATATCTTTTAAAGCTTATCACATTACATGCCACAAAGAACTAGAAAAGTTGTTGAGAATCTGTCTGCTGCTATCTTTCGGCAGAAACCGACAACATGTCCTGATAACAGAGTGAGGACAGAAGTGTTAACATCACTGAGATACCCTGCCAACCTTGGAGATCACCCTTGAACACGCCCACCCTCGCCCTCCAACGCTGCAGCTCTCCAAAGGCCCCCGCCAGGCTCACAACAGAAGCTGGCCTGGGTACCGGTGGGGAGCAGGACACTCATGGGCACTTATCCCAGACTAAGACCTGCACTGTGCACGCTGGTTCCCCTCATCTCTGCTTAAATCTTAACTAGCCCTCAGAGAACACCAGTACAGTGGTTAAGAGCACAGACTCTGCCATTTATTGGCTGATAACATCAGGCAAGTGGCTTTACCTCTCTGTACCTTAATGTCCCCATCTATCAAAAGCTCATAGAGTTGTTATAAGCATTAAAGGGTCAACAGGTATAAGGGCCTCTTGATAAGTGTCAGCCATCAAATCATCTCTCACTGACTGTTTCCTCCTGTTTCCTGCCTCTCAGAGTAATTTCCTGTTCTAGCCTCCCACCCCATTTTATTTACCAACGAAGGCCTGCATTGCCTTTTAGCCTGCATTGCTGTTCATGTCTTTACTAGACTTTGAGATTTGAGAGCTGAGCCCCTACCTACGTTCACAGCCCCCAACACACTTCCTGATTGTAGAAGAAGCGAATAGACATTTGCTAAACGCATGAGTGAAGGAACTGACCAGCATCAGGGCTTCTCTACACCTGATCTCGCTGGAGCCAACTTCCTCTTTCAAAGTCACTCCTCTTTCCGCCCCCAAAAGGGTTTTCGTGGCTCATTTGTCCTCACCTTTGAATTTAAAAAGTGTCATCACTAAAGCTCATTTACCCAGCTTAAATCAGAGACTAAAAATTGTCTTTACTGACGTAGGCGGGAGAGTGCCCAGGAGGGGGATATGACTAGCAGGATCCTTACGGAGGTTGTGTCCTATCAGCAGGGGACTGGCTTTGCAGTGAGTCACAAAGCCCTTCAAGCTCTCACCTTGAGGTCCTGACCCGGCAGCTAGCTTATCATATAATGTCTCAGGTTCCCAATCTGTAGAATGGGAATCATACCCACCTGACCTCCCTTCCAGAGCCAGAGACCAGTGAAAAGACTCTCACTGTAAGCAAATACAACCTCTCTGGTTTGGAAAGTACTTGAAGGTGAATAAAAAGCCTGGCAAATGGCTGAACGTCAGAGACAACATGACACTGTGGCAACTGGCACAGGAAGTCCGGCTCTGGAGCAGCATCGCATGGACTTTTACTTCTGTTTGAAGCATTAGTGAGGAGGCTCTTTTTCCCCCACAGCTGTCAGGAAGCCCAGGGGACGCAGGGCCTGCATGATGGAGCAGCTCTGGCTGCAGGTGCCCGAGTCAAACCCCTCCTAAACGACTCAACGAGCCGGCACAAGCACCTGACGATAAAGGCAGGGAGGAAGGGAAGCTCGCATCAATGTCGGAGTCAGGAGTGCTTTTCCAAACTGTTGCCCTGGGTCTGAAAAGCTTCAACAGAGCGTTCTCAAGACTAATACTGGAACGATTTCAGAAGTCAGGAGGGAAATCAGTTCCACGCCCCTCTCCCTGTCA
>NW_011888828.1:3211108-3213325 GCF_000151845.1 Pteropus vampyrus
CCATGACCTAGGCGAGACAGGCACCTCGGCTTCGTGAGCCTGCCTGACTGTTCTGGCCTCCAATTTGGGCTTCCTAATATGAAAAAAGAACTCAACGGTACCTTTCTTGCTTGTTTCACAGTGCTGTCTGAAAATAAAAATTGCCTGGGAAAGCACTTTACAAATCGTAAAATAAAATGAAGACCAAAATCGAATAGGTACACAGAGGCAGAGTCAAGCCTGCAGGGTTCTAGGGTCTTTACAGCTTCCTTTAAAGGTTTAAAAATTGCGCTAAGTTACATTTCTGCCTCTCAGAGCCGGTTTCTGAACAGAATGCCTTTAGCCCAGGACTGAGAGCCCCATTCTCTCGACTGGTCACCTGCCACGAAGAAGCCTGACTTGTCTTGAGATAAGCAAAAGCCAGTAGGTACGATATGGGGCATTTCATGGTTTGCACTCACCAAGTTATGGCCTAAGTTACAGCTCGGAAGACAACTGGTCATCCAGTCTGTCCAACATGAGCTTAAACAAGGCAAAGCGCAATGCTCCCTTGGCCTGGCTGGCCAGCAGGGCCACCCTCAGCTCTCCTGCTCAGCACCCACCCCCACCCTCTCCCACACGCTGGGCCAGGCCCCCACCTACCACCACTGGAGCTGATGAAAAGTCACTCTCAGGAATTCTGAGCATAAACTTTACTTCTCCCACTAAAAATGAATAGTTTTTACCTTCTAGAGCCCTAAAGCACATTTATTTTGGGGCTAAGAATCTCTGAAAACATAATAAAGAGAACAGATGTTCTCCTCAGGGTAGGGCTGGCCAAAAAATGGCTCAGGGTGTGCACAGAATGCCTCTTTCTGGCCCATATGCGCCACATTATTTATTCTAGCCTGGCAACAACCCACATGTCATTCCTTCCCTTAAGTACCCTCAGGAAAACAAATGCCGCACTAGACCCTCCAAACTGAGAATAGGTCGAGTGTGGGCAGGGCAGACTTTTCTTTAGGCATAAGAAGACTAACCCGAGGATCCTCCCTCTTGGGTAAAAATGCAGCATCTTTGAACCAAAATCAGGAGGCTGGGGAAGTGGAGGAGCAGCTGAAGGAGAGACGCAGGGGCGAAACGTGGCTTACCTTTGGGTAGTGACTCAGGGGTCATGTCAGACATGTCCACACGGAAGAGCAGGTATTGCTGGGCTTGTATGAGGAGTCCTGGGAAGTCTCTCTCCACAGAAGCAAACTGTTCAATCTTGTTTTTCACAGATGCTAGGACCTGTGAAAAACGACATTAATGATGTTGATGCTTCAAGCAGAATTCCATCCTGTGATCAATATATCTTCCAGGTACAGCTCTCATTGCAGGAACTATTACGACATCACTTTTAACAGCCTTGCTGTTTTGGTAGGGCACCCTCTACACATCGAACTAAATGGAGCTTTGCAGTTTGTCTAGAATAATCTACACAACCAGCAAAATCGGACAGGGAAGGAGAACAAATGATTAGAACAGAGGAATTTTTGAAAAACAACAAAATAACAGGAGAAGGCGGGAAGGATCCCTGCTCATTAGCACCCATCAAATCGACAGGTACGCGATTTGATGGGCTCGGCTGACTCACCTGATAGAGAGAACGGACACTTGGCTGGAAGACCATGTTGGTGTTGAGCAGGAAGGAACGAAGGAGTGGCTGGGGGTAGCTGGCTAGCTGAGTAATGATCCCAATGAGCAGCAAGTTAACGTGCAAAGAGTTCTCCAGCATGTTCTCCAGCTTGGACAGGACCACGCTGATGAATGGGCCTGTGGGAGGAATACAAGGCTTCAGGGCTGGCTAGGCACATGGGTATGTCCTTTCCTGACAACTAAGGAGCCACTGGAGCCACCGCTCCCAAGCCACAGGCCCAGCCGGTGCAGATCAGTACAGGCACAGGAAATGCAGCCAGGTATCCTGCAGCCTCAAACCAACACACAAAACCAACCACCGCCACAAAGAGAGAGCAGAGAAAGGTACATAGGAGCTTGTGGGATTTTGACTCCACAAGCAGTTTTGATACTTGAAACATTAGCATCGACCTTGACAAATAACTTAATTAAGATTTAAAATATACTTTTCCACACTGTTTCTATATTTCTTGGTGTTGCCAACGCTCAGAAACATGACATTTATCATCTCATGATGCTGCGTGCTCTAGAGCTTCATGGAAGTGTTAGAGGCCATCGAAAGTGTAGGTAACAAAAAAAAAA
>NW_011888828.1:3213375-3310940 GCF_000151845.1 Pteropus vampyrus
TGGCTTACCTTTGGGTAGTGACTCAGGGGTCATGTCAGACATGTCCACACGGAAGAGCAGGTATTGCTGGGCTTGTATGAGGAGTCCTGGGAAGTCTCTCTCCACAGAAGCAAACTGTTCAATCTTGTTTTTCACAGATGCTAGGACCTGTGAAAAACGACATTAATGATGTTGATGCTTCAAGCAGAATTCCATCCCGTGATCAATATATCTTCCAGGTACAGCTCTCATTGCAGGAACTATTACGACATCACTTTTAACAGCCTTGCTGTTTTGGTAGGGCACCCTCTACACATCGAACTAAATGGAGCTTTGCAGTTTGTCTAGAATAATCTACACAACCAGCAAAATCGGACAGGGAAGGAGAACAAATGATTAGAACAGAGGAATTTTTGAAAAACAACAAAATAACAGGAGAAGGCGGGAAGGATCCCTGCTCATTAGCACCCATCAAATCGACAGGTACGCGATTTGATGGGCTCGGCTGACTCACCTGATAGAGAGAACGGACACTTGGCTGGAAGACCATGTTGGTGTTGAGCAGGAAGGAACGAAGGAGTGGCTGGGGGTAGCTGGCTAGCTGAGTAATGATCCCAATGAGCAGCAAGTTAACGTGCAAAGAGTTCTCCAGCATGTTCTCCAGCTTGGACAGGACCACGCTGATGAATGGGCCTGTGGGAGGAATACAAGGCTTCAGGGCTGGCTAGGCACATGGGTATGTCCTTTCCTGACAACTAAGGAGCCACTGGAGCCACCGCTCCCAAGCCACAGGCCCAGCCGGTGCAGATCAGTACAGGCACAGGAAATGCAGCCAGGTATCCTGCAGCCTCAAACCAACACACAAAACCAACCACCGCCACAAAGAGAGAGCAGAGAAAGGTACATAGGAGCTTGTGGGATTTTGACTCCACAAGCAGTTTTGATACTTGAAACATTAGCATCGACCTTGACAAATAACTTAATTAAGATTTAAAATATACTTTTCCACACTGTTTCTATATTTCTTGGTGTTGCCAACGCTCAGAAACATGACATTTATCATCTCATGATGCTGCGTGCTCTAGAGCTTCATGGAAGTGTTAGAGGCCATCGAAAGTGTAGGTAACAAAAAAAAAATCTTTGTTATTAAAGAAATATCGAACACATATGAACTGTGTTTATTAAATAGTGACACTGTGAACAGGAACTGTCTATCCCCAACAAGCACCATGGGAAAGATTCTGTCTTGCGAAATGTCACACTGCAGAACGGGAAGAAGAGGGAGACCGGAGTAGAGGAGGACCAGGCTATCATATCAGAAGCCCCGAGCAACTCGGCAACCACACTTTAATTTTCAGATGGTGGGGAGAGGGAAAAAAAGGGACTTGGGTTCGGGAGATATAGTTTGGTATGTCAGAGGTTCCTTAAAAAAGAAAATCCATATTTCATTTAAAAAAAAAAAAGTCAAAAAAAAAATTAAGAAACAAGGAACTTCAACTAATTTGGGTCACTAGAAAAGTATCATGCTTTATGTTTGCATTCACTGAAGACAGAGAAAATCAAGAAAATTAACCTGGCATTAATAAATTGCTGGAAAATGTTTTTCACATTTACCATCAAAGTGGTTCATTCAGCACGATCAATGAGAATTTTGTTTCCTCCGGTGGAGCTACTGATGACGCCACTACACACAGCATATTTATAACAAAGCGCATATCCCTTGATGAGTAAACGTGTGGTAGGAAGACCTCGCCAACATTAATGAGTTACACAGAAACATACTTCATCACAAGATGCTTCATTCAGAAGCATCAGCCGTGTAGGAGAGTAAAACCCTCTGCAAGAAGACAGAACCTGCCTGTGAGAAATGGAAACGCCAAACCCGAACCTGTCACCCACGTGGGCAAGTAACAAGGTAATGGCAACAGCCCTGTCACCCAGGAACGCAGCGCATGTCTCTAAGGGGCCTCGGAACACACAAGAGGCACCATCCACTCGTGTGTCGGGCTTGGCCTCAACTTGGGACAGGGTGGGGAGGGGGTGCTGAGCTCCTCAGTCACAGCCCATCACAGCAGGTCAATGAGTTCTCCCAATACAGAGCCTTTGGAGAGCCCGCGCCTACAAAGCAACACGGGCAGAGTTGGCCAAAAACACATTCAGAAATGCTGGATGGGAACCCCCATTTGAAAGCAACTTGATGGGGTTCCAAAAAGAACCCCAGGAGTGTCACCAGTAACTCTTCTTAAGGTGTCACAACACAATTCTAGCCTTCCAGGCAGATCTACAAGAAGGCTGCCGTCCTCACGCCCTCATAAACCTCGGACCCAGTCTTCCCCCGCCTGTCTCCTGCTCCCACTCAGTCACAGGCTCAGCATCTATTTCCTTCCAGAGGGAACAGACAAGTCATATGCGGTGGGTAGAGTCCCCTGTAAAACACACGTCCTTAATGTGAGCCCTCTATGTCCCTACCACTGTCCCAGCCTGTACTTGGCCTCATCCGGCCATCCTACAAATGTGAAAGTTGCTGACTGTGCAGTGACCAGGGGAGATCATCTACAGTCCATCACCACCATAAGGCAGGAGAAAAAAGTTCGACTCACACCCTGTGGAGAGTGTCATCACCGTCTCACTCGAATGACAGAATATTAGGTCAAGGCCAGAAGACTGTCATTGTACTCGCTAATGACATTGCACTAATGACATACAACTTCTTAGGCATGTTCAATAAGAAATATATATTAAACCCTTTCAAATTTCTGTCTCATTCTAGCACTTAAAAAGAACTGCTTAGCCAAAAGCAGTTGCTAGGGGAAACTGATAAGCAGCTGAAAATCAGAAAACTCAGCTACAATTCAGAGAGCCACCAGTGTGTATAGGGGATGGAGAGTGTGGTTCCCCCTCCCCCCATCCCCTTCCCCTAGGAGGACAGATAAACGACCTGGCCATAAAATATTTTGCCCCTCAGACTCTGAGAACCGAGCTGCCATGGATTCTGTGTCTCAGCTCTGCCAACCCCACCTTGGAAATCTCTCCTGAACTTGGACCTTCACCTCCACCTCCCACGCCAGCACTGCCTGAGGTCAGAGACTCATCCTTTCTCGTCTGGACTTCAACAGTAGCTTTTCCGTTTTAATAGAGATTGAAATGATTCTAATTTTTTTTTTCTTCAAACAGTATAGGCGTATAAAGAACAGGCCTCTCCCCTGAAGGCAGCCCCTGTTAACAGATTCTAGTGCTTTCTTCCAGAAATGTTTTATGTATATAATAAAGTAATGAAATTATTAAAAACATTTATTAATTGCTTATACGTGCCAGGCAGTGTTCTAAGCACTTAACTTGTATCAACTTACTTAACTACAATGACTCTATGAAGTATGTTTATTATTATTTATCCCCATTTAAAGATAAGGCAGAAGGACAGGTGCACACAGCTAGTAAATGAAAGAGTCTCAATTTTAATTCAGACCTGTTTCCAGTGCCTGTACTCTTAACACACACGATATCTTGCCTCCCCGTGTGTGTGTGTGTGTGTGTGTGTGTGTGTGTGTGTGTGTGTGTGTGTGTGTGTCCGTGTCCCCCTCCCCCGGTATTTAAAAAAAAAAAATGACAACACTCTGTACACACTGCTCTGTACTTTGCTTTTCTATTTAACACTATATCATGGAGACTGTCCCACAAATCTGTCTCATCCTCATTGATCTCAGGGCCAAAAAATATCCAATCACCATCACTATGGGTGCTGCTTTAGTAAAACAGTCCTCCTGGTGGACCACGGGTTGTTTCCAGGCTTTTTCTATTATAAACAATGCTGCAGTGAACATCTTTGAATATATATCTTGGTCTATAAGCGTGAGTACAGCTGTGAAAATGTTTCGAGGGGCAGAATTACCAGATCCAAGCCTTGGTGCATTCTGAATTCTGACATGGCAACAGTCTCTTACTTGTCCTCTCCCGCTCGACTGCTCCCCATACTACTTCAAGGCCTCTTCGCACACGGAGCCAGTCACATCTCTTGCCAACTGGAATACTTGTAGTGCATCTCCAGTGCCAGCAGCACAAGGCCCCGTGCCTCAGCCTGGCCCAAAGGACCCCTATAAGCTGGCACCAAGTTCCCCAGCTTCCTCTCTCATGCATACTTCCTCTCTGCCACACACATCCACGAGCTGTCAGTCTCCTTTGTCATCCGCCTGTTGTTTCCTTTTCCTCTGCCTGGACTGTCATTCTCAGCCACTCCTACCTGGGAGCTTCTGTTCACCGCTTGTGTCCCTCCGTGAAGCCGTTCCCACCCCCTGCACTGGGCTCCCTCAGGAGTTGGATTACAATGACTAATAACACATTTCTCACGAAGGAAGTGCAGCTCTTTGTTGATGTCTCCTCTGAAAGTCTGCAAATTCCTTCATTGTTGTGTCTTTAGTACCTAGCATAAAACTTGCCAAATTTTAGGGGATCGGTAAAAGACTGCTGAACTCACAAATAAATAAAATTAATTAAATAAATGAAATGTAACATTTTGATGTTGCCGGGAGGGAAATTCATTTTGGCAGTAATCAGGATTCCATGGAGAGATGGAAGTTACGCCTAACGCTCCAGGACACACTCAGAAGTTTAGAGACTACAAAGTTCACATGCTTTGAAAGAGAAAAGATATGTCCTAAAGTTATGTACAAGTTTCAAAGGAGAACAAGGCAAGTTTTACTTACAATTACCTATAGGCATCCAAAATCTCACATTATGTTTTGCTCGTTCTCAGGTGTATCATATGCAAAATATTGATGTTACTTAATAAGGTGTCGTATTCACTTTTTTTTTTTTTTGTCCTAAACTATATGTTGTGTCTTCAATTTACATATTTCTGAAGGATGAAGCTCCTTTGTAAGAAAGCTGACAATGTAAAGAAAGACCTTCGTTGGCCATGGGTGGCCCTGACTCCCAAAGAATGCTCACAGCAGGGACCCCTCGCTGGGTGACAGTGAAAGGGACACGTCCCAGGCAAGCGGGGCACGTGCTGGGTCACTTCCACCCCTTGCCCTGCGCTGAGCCCCCTGCCCCAGTCTGCTCTTCCCCCTCCCCCCTTCCCCTTATCAGCTGGGAAAACTGAGACTATCTAATCCTCTTTGCTTGTGACTGACTGATTGAATTTTAATTAAAACCAGTTCACATTGAAATGTTAGCTCAACTAGAACCTCAAGCTTTTTAATTGTGGAATTAAAAGCGTTCTCCCTGTTTAAATAGATTTTCAGGCATCAGTAAATAGATGAATATATATTGGAGGAGGGCGGAAGAGCTCCTTGAAATCACATTAAGCCTACCTGGCTGAACCAGAAGGTAATGTGATTTCATCTATTTTGGGTGACCCAAGGAGACGGGAGCGTGGTCTCTCCTCGCCAGGCTGCTCCTGATTGCTAGGGAAGGACAAGCCTCAGCAATCAGGAGCGGGGCTGCCTGTAATCATAATAATGGCCCCCCAGTATCACACCAGTCTTCACAAGGGCAAAGGGAAAAAGGGAAGGTCAGGGACACCAAGGCCACATGGCAGGAAGTGCTAGAGCCAGGATTCCCCGACGGGCCTGACTCCCAGACCACTGTCTGACCCTCTGAGATGCCAGCTCCTTTAGGGACCCACTCCTTGCTACCTGAGCGCCATTCGGGGGGTTCAAACCAGCCATTTCTGGGCTTGATGAACCCTGCTCTGTGCCAGTTCTCTCTGCACCTCAATCTGCAGATTCAGATTTTACTGGCTAACATGTAATGACATTTTGTATCATAATTCCTCACCCCAATCCATTTATCTGATATCCCATCCTATCATCTGGCTTCTCCCATGAGGTCTACCTGCTGTTAGGGGTGTATCACTGGAACACCCATTCTTTAGTAGAGTTATGAGTTTATGTGGGTCTACTGTACTTATTTCTTGATGAAGATTTTGTGATTATCTAAAATGAGCTCCCAGGCAAAGGCATAAGTAACCCCGATGGCCTCTGATGTGTACACAGGTACATGTATCCAGCAAGTATTCTGAGCTCCTACCATGTGCTCGTCACAGCTCAGATGCTGCGGCTACAGCACAGATCAAGCCAATACCCGGCCCCTAATGGACCATACATTCTGGTGGGGAAAAAATGTAACTTTTAAAAAAATACACATAAAAATAAATGCTAAGGAGGAAATTAAGTTAGACTAAAGGAAATGAGGCTGTTAAATAATGAGACCATGTCTATGGCCATGTGACCCTGAGCAAGCCCGATCCCGTCTGATCTCGGAAGCTAACCAGGGTCGGACCTGGTTGGTACTTGGATGGGAGACCACCTAGGAAGATCAGGTGCCGTAGGAGTAAAAAATAAAAAATAAGGGATTGTAAGCTGACAATTTGTGAGGTCAACCAAGGGTTGCGAGGCTATTAAATAATGAGACTGCATTTCTTGTGTGGTTTCAGCAGTCCTATTACTTTATCACAGGCATATCAAGGGAAGTTACTCAACAGTAAAATTTAACTCCTAATTTGCTGGGGAGGAAAAATAAAACAAGACAATCATTGCAAGAATGACAAAATTAAATAAAAGTGAGACAAGTCCCTCTGCTCTTTACAAAAATACCTTCACCCTCTGTACGGCAAATGGGTAACACTCCTTACCTGCACTTACCTTATTTGCCTGTTGTAATATGCATAAAAGTACTTTCAAAGACAGAAATCACAAAGGATGATAAGATGGTCACCTGTGAATGGCGTGCTCTGAGTCCGCATGGGCTGGGGACTAGCAAAGGCAGTCTCATCTCTCACCCCAAACGGGGATGACAGGGTCTCGGGGGCAGGGGCTCCTGCTATGAAAGAGTCAAAGTCATCGTCCTCCTCCTCCTCCTCCTCTTCCCCTTTGCTCTCTTCTTCCTGCCCTGCTTGATCTTGTGTTTGGAGCAAGGGGTCAGGTGAGGAGAAATTCTGCCCTATCAAGCCCTCGGTGCCAGAATCCAGTTCTTTAATGATCTGGTCATACTGGGAAATTAAATCTTCACCCTCTGGGTGAATAACGATCAGGTCTGAACTGTGCTCCACCTCACAGACAGGAGGTGCTAGCTCTGAGCTTAATCCTGGGGCTACTTCAGGTTCAGTGTCTTCTTCTGGTTCCTTGGACACACTCTGAGATTCGTCCGCATTGTCCCTGATGTGTTCCTCCTCCGAATCTGTTTCTGGCCGAGGGCTGGGCAGGGGGCCGTTGCTCATGGCGGGGCTCTGGACCTCGGTCTGGCCTTGGGCTGGGGGCCTTGCAGGTTCCTCCTGTGGATTCCGAGCGTCCTCAGAGTCCTTCTCAGCACACAACCTGTACACCATCACGTCGTCCTGAAAGTCGGACTCTTCGATGTAGGACCCCTTGAAGAGCAGGATGGCGTTCTTCTTCATCTCCTGGATGTGTTTGGGGGGATCGATTGGGGCCGGGGGGCCTGAATTCTCCAGATCGTCACCAGGCCCAGGGGAGCCTGCATCCACCCCTGAGGAGATCCCGGTGTCATAGCTGTCGTCCCACTCCAGTTCCGTCTGGCTCTTGTCCTTCCTCGAAGCCAGCTGAGGCCCCGTCCTCCTGGGGAGCTGCTGCGGGAGCTGGAACACAGGGTAGGTGGCGCTGGCAGTGCTCTCCTCTGTCAGACTCTGGAGAAACGTCTCAGGGTCAGGGGAGTCCCCGTCATAGAGGGCGGACCAGACGCGGCAGTCCCTCATGCAGCGGAGGATGTTGGCGTGAGCCTCCCAGAGGTACTGCAGGTAGCTGATGTCCAGGGCTTTGCCATACTCCACGATGCAGGCCGACGGCGAGAACGCCTCGGGGAGCGGCTGCTCCATGGGCCCTGCCACCGGATGCAGAGACAAGTCAGAACGAGCCTTCTCCTCAATACTTTATAGTGATGTGGGGACAAACGCACTGGACGGGGATGTGACCCATCAGGCTGCTAAGATTTTCTGTCACCATCTACTTTGGTTCTAATAATTTCTGATTAAGTGATTTCTGAATAATAAAAAATATTTAGATTTTAAGAAGGAAAGATAAAAACAGAAACTCTGCCCTCACAGGAGATATAGAACCAATATGGCAAGTCAGATACTGGCTTTCGTCAAAAGAAAACTCTTATTTGGTAGCGGTCATTAGAGAAATAAGAGCTAATAATGGCAACCTCTCAGGCTGTTGAGAGGATTAAAGTAGGTAATATATTGAATATATTACCTGCCATAGTGTAGGTAATAATTAAAAAGATTTTTACTTTGACTTTAAAGTGGAAGGCCAATAATCCATGAATTTAGGAAATGGATTTTCTTTAGAAAACCCTAGGTTTTCAAAAAAATCTGTTAACTCTTTCTGTCTTCCTAGGAACTACTGGAATGTCGATATATACCAAATGGTCTCTTACGATAAAGTTATTTTCACTACCAAAAGAGTCCTTCTAACCTAAGAATGAGTCCAGCGTTCTCATTGATACAATGCACTTGATGTTAAAAGTCCTCCACTGCAGAACTTCAGGGGGAAAAAAGGGACTCGAACAAGGAAAAATACATAGTCTACTATTTCTTAAACATCTACTATGAGAAAGGTGCTTTATTAGTGCTATCGAATTTAATCCTCAGAACAACCTACATGGCAGATATTACTTTCTCCACTTACAGATGAAGAAATTGAGGCTCAGGGACAAAGATCATCCGAGTGACTAGTCAGCGGCAGAGCCACAGCTCATGCACAGCAGCCTCACACCAACCCTCTGTTCTTACTTCATTAGATGCCACACCTTTGAAAGCTTCTTGTTTCTTCATTATCTAAATCTCTACCCAAGGGGGCTAGAATTAGACCTTTAAGAATACACATTTTCAGGACATCAGGGTAGGCACAATTCGTTTTTTATGGCTCTGCTGCTAAACGGTGTTTATCTCTTCTCGGCTTTAAATAAAAAGATATTGAAAAATGACTACTAGCAATATTTATTCAGCACTTACTCCATGCCAAGTAGTCTTTGAAGAGCTTTATAAGTCCAAGGTCACTTATCCTTGGAACAACCTTTTAAGGTAGGTACTATTTTGCACATGAGGAAAAAAAAAAAAAGAAAGGTTAAGTGACTTGCCCAAGAAAGCAGCAGAGCCCTAGATTTGGAATCCTAGCTCTTAATCACTCCACAGTGATTAAATTCTCTATCTACTCAACCGCCTACCTACGTAACCATCCATCTGTTAGGGCATTTACCTGCTGTCAGGTCAACCCAGGGCCAGGATGGTGGAAAGAACACGGAATTTGGAATCAGAGGACATAGCAGGTGTGTAACCCTGAACAGGCCAATCTCTCTCTCTGAGTCTGTTTCTTCATCTGTAAAATGAGCATCCAACTTTCTTTAAAGGGTTAAATGTGACAACCCAGGGAAATAACACAGCTAGTCTCAGACACCCAATAAATGTATGTTTAATTTGAATTTTGAATTCTGCAGCAAGGTCGGCCACAGAATCATTCCTGAAAAAACATTTTTTTAGCAAATAAAGATGTTAATTTTCAAATATGTTTTGTAAAAAATAACCATTAGGTAGGAAAATATAAGATATTCATACTAGTTTACCTAATAGGAAAATATATTTAAAATCCAGCTTGTTATACTGCCACATGAATTATTAATTTCATGCATATACAGTATCTTTATTTAAAGATAATTTTTAATTTTTAAAAATTACATTAATATCAAATATGCAGATATTTTCTTCATCAAGCAGCTCAGCTACAGCTGGGTGGACAGAGTGACATTATTTGGGAGACATCAGAATATAGATTGGAAACACCTGAGTCAATCAGGACTGGAACGTTTCCTAGTGGTCACAGGACAGGCAGAATCTTCTGAAACAGACCACCAAGGATACACAAATGTCCCCTTGCTCCAGCTGCCTGCTGGAGAGCCAAGGTTTACAGAGATGACCACTTAAATCTTAACTTGTATAAGGTCAACCGCAGCTGGCAAATAGCACATGAACTGTAACTCCTGTAAAAACAGAGTACTTATGAAAGGCCCCTCTTTAGGTCAACCAAGTGAATCAGGTACAATTGCCATAGCACAAATTTCAAGTTTTATGATGATGTATTATCGACAGGCAAGTATTCAAAATGGGCCATTTTGGAAATTGAAATAAGGGCCAGTTCTACCTTAGCTATAGCCATATCCACATCCCTCGCAATATTTTGTTTAGAAGACCTGGTTTCACATTTGGATTCTGAAAGTGTCACTAGAAAGCCTAGTTAAAATAAAGGCCTGGAAGCACCGAATGGGTGACAGCTGGTCATGTCGAAACACGGACTACAAAGTGTCCACGACTCCTTACAGAAAAGAACAGGACCCCCCACATGGTCATTCATAAAAGAAATGGGACTCACTATCTTATTCCTATCCTCCCAAAGAGACACATATCCCAAGGAGAGATGGGATCTGGCATCCTTTTGTGTAAAGATCATCACTACCGAGTTCCTACCTGAACTATCGTGTGTACACTTCGACCAGAGAATATAATCCCTCTCTTGGTTCCCAAGCGTCAGGGTGATCCCGCTGGAGCAGCAGATGGGGGTCAGGGCGAGCAGCTTGGCCGCAGAGACAGAGTAACAGTCTCTCTCCTTCACAGCCCACCTCTGACTCAGCATCATGTGATTGCAAGGGATCAGATACCTAGAACGACAAAAAGGGCAGCATTCGGTCTCCATTCCCAGGCAGTCATCCCCGAAGCTGTAATCAGGATTCATAGTGGTCGTGGTGATCCGTCCTCTCTCTGCCCACTGCCAATCCATCCCACCAGTCCCCAGGGATCACTTCCTTGCTTGAGATTTGTCAAGAGCTTCTTTCTTCTGACAGAACAACCCCTTGCAGAGCATTTGAGGGCCTTCACAACTGAACCTCCATAAACTTCCTCCTCTCTTCATGGGTCTGCGATCCCTCTTTGCTTCTGTGTCTCTGCATGCACCGTAACGTTCACCTGGAGTATGCTTTCCCTTTACCTGCCTGACGAATGCCTTGTCATCCTACAAAGTCCAGCTTCAGTGTCACCTTCACTAGGAAGGCCTCCAGGCTTCCGACTCCAAGGTGGAGCTACTCTCTCACTCCGCTATGCACACAGCCATCTACTAAAACACTCTTACCACAATTACTTGGGTGTCTGTCTCAATATAATGTGCTACTAGAGCCAGGACCTCCTTCAATGGTTTCTTTGTATAACCCTGGAAACGCTGACTCACAGTGGGCACTGAAGGACAGCGGAACCACCCCAGAGAGCAAACCTCATCTCATATTCTCTTGGGTGACTGAGACTCACCGAGGAAAAGTGGGCCTCATTTCACACAAAATACTTTCGGTTGGTGATAAAAGCATCTTAGTCTCATTAAGACCCTGGAGATAAGAAAATCTGGGCATTCATTTCTGACACACTCAGAGCACATCATGGGCTTCATGGGTGGAAGAGTGTTTAAACAGCCTGCTTTCTTTACAGGGAGAAAGACTATTCTGTTTGACAAAGATAGAGCAACTGGGATGGAGGTCTCGCAGCCAGAGCCAAGTGTCACGTATGTGTGCAGGAGCCAATTCCAGAAGTGGCTGAGCCATTATGGGAAAAACCACAATCTTTGATTAACCAGAATATTTTTGTTTCTGTACGTAACTTCTGAGAAAAAGGCAGCAGTGCAGAGAAAAACAAGCTACGATTAAAGATTCTGTGAAAGAGATAAAATGTAGAACTTTCAAGGTATGACTTGAGGCCTGTAGATATTAAGCCATCTCCCACAGCTGTTGATCCAAATGAGGAAAACCTATGCTTATAGTGATGACTGACCCATCGCAAGTGCCTGAGTCAAGGAGGAAAAAACATATTTAATTCTCGTCATGGTACTTTAAACAAAAGGTCTTAATAACTTTCAAGGTGCGAAATGAAGAGGTCGCCACTTAATCTTCCATTCTCAAAAGCAATCAAACCATTCCTCCAGGACTCTGTCTTGGTGGCTAGATCAGGGGGTCCCGTTCTCCTCTCCCCTGCACCGTGGGCACACACACTCCTGAAGCCTAAACTGCTGTCACTAAGATCCAGAGCACCCTGCTGTCTGACATGGAGGCATCTGTTTTTTGTAAGTTCAGTTTCACAAAAGTCAAAGTTTACAAGAACAAAAGAAAGATGGAGGAGGGCAGTATGACAAAGAGGGCATGTCTGTTCTAATTGCTGGCCCAGCTTTGAGGGGCTTATACCTGATGCCTTTTGGAGGAGAAATGGCTGCTGTCAGTAGATAATGGAGCTCTTTTCACAAGGATCTCTGAGCACAATGTTTTGGTGATACAGAATGAGGCAGGGGAGAGAGGCCTTCTGCCACCTGTGTGACCAGACCAGCCCTGGCCCCGCGGGCACAAGGGCCGGCAGAACTGCGCCAGCGCCTCAGCACAAGAGCAATCTCAGCAGGGGGGGGCCCAGCAAGGACGGAGATGAGGCAGCACCACCCAAAGGGGCCTCAGCAGTGGAGGAGACCGGAGCACAGGCTGCTGTGGCTACTGTGCTAGGGGCAGACTTGTTCGTGAGCCCTTCCCTTAAGGAAGTGATGGCTGACACTTTGCTGAGGGCCAAGGTCTTGGATGAGGAGTGGAGGTGACGGCCAAGGAAACCTGTCCTGTGGATGTTGATGTGAACTCCTCTTTTCTTAAAGGCTAGTGAGGCCTAAGGAAATTCAGGTTACACAGGATTTATTGTGTCCTTATTTTGATCATTAATTATTTAAGAAATAAACCACTTCAATGCTTTTATATACTGCAGGAACTCGATGACCACTTACAGTTCAAACACACATTTCATGACTTAAGTTGATATCCATAGATTTCTACTCTTTGTTGAAGTATTAAAAAAAATGGCATACCGGATCAAACCTAATAAAGCTATTTATCAAACAGCACCAGTGGGTAGCTTGAAATTATATTAAAGAGTTCTTGGGAATTTGCAACTTTGCAAATACATGCTTTCAGCAGAAACTAAAAATTTTCTTCTGAGTAAATCAAATAAAGAGCGATCCCCTATAGGTTGAAGGAGAGGTTCTACAAAAGTGGAAATGAATAACCGCTTTGTATTTAATGCAGTACTTCTACTGTGCTTTTATAACGAAGGCTTATCTCAGAGAGAAGAAGAGGAAAACCGTCCACTGACCCTCTGTCTTTCCATCATTTACAGGGAAAGATAACAAAATGAATGTTCACTGCATCATTATTTACAAGACCCAAGATATGGCAGCAACCTAGATGTCCATTAATAGATGAATGTATAAACAAGAGGTGGTACATTATGCAATGGAATATGTTACTCAGCCATATAAAGAATGAAATCCTGCCATTTGTGACAACACGGAGGATCTAGAGGGTATGATGCTAAGTGAAGTAAGTCAGAGAAAGATGAACATCACATGATTTCACTTATACATGCAGTTGTTTAAAAAATCAAAATGAACAAACAAAACAAAACAAATTCATAGAAACAAAGAACAAAATGATAGTTGCCAGAAGGGGGAGTTGGGGATGGGTAAAAAAAGCGAAAGGGAATATGTCAATAATAGTGTGATTAATGTACGGTGACAGATGGTTCCTAGACTTAGGGTGGTGACCACATCGTAAGATTATATAAATGTTGAATCACTATGTTATAGACTTGAAACCAATACTATATGCCAACTATACTTTAATTTTTTTAAAAAGATACGGAACAAATGTCAGAGGCTCCCCAAATGTTAAATGTCAAAATGCAATGGCTGTCGATAGCAGAAAAATCACTTAAGAATTTAGGATAGGTATTTGTCATCAAACTGTCTTTTCATTTATACTGTATTTCTTTTGTTTGGGATTCTATTTAAATGCAGAAAGTGGTAAAAATAATCATAAAGTAGTAAATATCTGATTTTAGAAGTCCAGATCACTCAAAAGCATCCCATAATATAGCAGGGAAATATATATATAGTCCATGTTGACCTCCTCCTTTTCATTATTTCTCCAATCCTGTGCAACCCTGGGTCTATTTTCTATTTTCCTACATATCACTCATTAAAATAAATCATCATCACTTCTGAAACAATTCAGTGACAAGCAGTCAATAATAACAAAGCACACATACTACCTACTGCTACACTGACAATAAAAACAGAACAAAGCAGTGAGTACAATGCAGAAAGCGAGGTGCTTTTTATGAGATGACGATAACCTGAATAACGTGCCAATAGGCAAAAATCCAAAAAGGAATATTAGCGAATTTCAAAAAAAAAAAAATCGTTTGGTTTTCAAAGACAGTCTGGCCATATTTCTCCTGTTAGTCTTGCCCCACCTGGGCTGGCTTGCATTTTTTGCTCTCCTCCAGGCACCTAACCACCATGCAAGATGGAAATGTCACTGAAGTGTACACGCAGCTTCTCTTTGAGCAAAACAGCCTCTATCTGAACCCAACAGGCAACATAGTTCATAAAGCTGACAATGGACCAGCACTACTGAAAAAAAAAAAAACAAAACACTCTAACCAGAATATTCGTGAATGGCATTCAGAGTAGTAAGCAATTAAATTTTGCCTAAACTGGGAAGAGCCAGGAATATGGGAGTGATCTGTCACTTCACTGCTCGTCGGCATTTCCCGTCCACCTTCGGCCTATCATATGCCACATGCATGGAAGAGGACCGTTTCTCCTTGGTTTTCTGCTCACTAAAATAGTCTCCCTTTGGGAAGCATCTTATCTCAACTTACTTTTCTGACATTTTGCTAAATGAAAGAAACGTATCAGTTGCAAATGGATTATCACTTGAAATGTCAGTATTTAAAAGTATTCGGGTTGCAATAAAAATTGACGCATGGTTATTTATTTGTCACATAACAAACAACTTCATTAAAAGGATTCGCATAATCTTCACTGCTCTATTGCCTCTCAGATCTTCAAATTTATCATGTACATTCAAATAACAACAGTGGCAACAACAAAATGGATGGATTACAAATCCGCTTTTTTAACGTCCCTTAAAATAAAGTTTAAATAACTAGCAGAATAAAGATTTTTCATTGTCCTTACTTTTGGTACAGATTCTAAATCAGAAGAGACATTATTTTCATTAGTTTAAAATGTATTTTCTGGAAAATTCTCCTCCCTTAAATTTGTGTAGTATCTTACGGAATTTCAAAACGTTTTCACAGGTATCGCCACAGTTGATCCCCTCAAGAACCCCATGAGGCAGCAAATTCCAAAAGCAGGGTAAGACGAGTCAACCCGGCAGTTCACTCCCGCTCTGGAGCTCTACCTGGGTATGTGACACCTTATTGTTCCAGCCCCCGCTGTTCATAGCTTGTTGTTGTATTTTCATCTCCTTCTCTCTTTCTGCTACAAACTTAGTAACTCCTCCATCTATCTTCTAGTTCATGCTTTCTTAATCTTTGTCTTAATGAAATTTACCCCAAACACTCAGTTTTTCATTTTAATAGTTACCGATTTTATTTCTAAGAGCTCCAGTTGGTTCTCTCTCAAATCTGCCCGTAATTTTTGCTTGATTATTAACATATCCATTGGCAAGGATATGGAGAAATCAGAAACCCTGTGCAATGTTAGTAGGCATGTAAAATGGTGGTGCGGCTATTATGAAAAATAAAAAATTTAAATACAATTACCATATAATCTAGCAATTCCGCAGGGGAAGCAACCCAGAATGTCCACCAACAGATGAATATACAAAATGTGGTATAAACAATGTAATATTATTCGGCCTTAAACATGGATGAACCTTGAGGACACTACACTAAGTGAAATAAGTCAGGTGCAAAGAGGTAAATATCGTATGATTCCACTTATATGAGGTATCTAAAGTAGTCAAATACATAAGAGTCGACAGAAAGTTGAATGGCGGCTGCAGGGGCTGCAGGGGAAGGAGAGACGGGGAGTTATTGTTTAATAGATACAGAATGTTAGTCGTGCAGGTGATAACGGAGCTGGAGATGGGTGGTGGTGAAGGCTGCACAACAACGCGAATGTGCTTGATGTCCCTGAACTGTACACTTAAAAGCAGTTAAGATGGCAAATTGTATGTGATGTGTATTTTACCACAATTAAAAATAATTTTTAAACGGGGGAAGAAAATCAGTAGTTCAGAGGACAGAGACCAGGAAGCAGAGGTTTCCTGCATGTCCGATTTCGGTGTAAGTTCTCTATTTGGCTCTTCTAATCAACACCTCCAGGCAGTATGGCAGAGTTAGAAATAGAGAAAGTATTATTATTATCATTATTATTATATTATCATTATCATCATCCTCATTAAAGAAACAAAGAAGAAAGAGAGCCTAGGGCCAGGTGGTGATGCCTGGCACTCTTTCCATTATTCCACTCGGAACCTGTGATAATGTGCCCTTCATGCACTTTCCTGGGAAAGGACTAGTCCTGACTTGGACATGTAAATATTTCAACCACGAGCTGATTTCCTTACCTTCATAAAGTACGGGTCTGATCTCAAAAGAAGCCTTAACTAATATCGTCTCTAAGGACAGTTTTTAACAAACGTGGCTTTATCGACAGACAAAAGGTGAGGAGCGTTCACCTTGTAAAGGTCACTGACCAGCCAGCTTCTACCACCCGGGCTACGCCGGCCTGGTGACCCAGCGCTGGCAAAGCTCTGCACCTCCCGAGCGGAGCTGGGCTCCCTCGTGCTCTGAAAAAGACTGCTGCTTTTCATGCCATCAGAGAAGCCGTATTCAAGAATTTAACATTTAAATATAATCAGGTTGGAGGCAAAATCTGATTTTTGGCAGTGAAAAAGGCTTTAACAAGTTGCTCTGAAGGATTTCATTCAGGCTTTGCTAATGCATTCTGTCATGTCAGTATAGTGTTGATGGGGGAGCTAAATAATCCTTTTAGGACAGATATCTAATGCTCTCCCCAGACTAGCCAAGGTATTTCATCACGACAGGATTTGTTCTTTGCTAATGCCTTAAGATTAGTTACTGATAACCTGATCTAAACCTCTAAAAATCCAAAAATTCTTTTTAAATGTAGAAAATTAATAGGTGTGATACTCTCCCATAAAAGGATAACACCATTATGCCACCACCAACTTTTCTGGCCTGGTTTTGTTATCATTCTATTTTGCAGGATGCTACAGCTACCCTATACCATTTCTTCAACCGGTGAGTCTCACATTTGGCCAGGCATCAGAATCTCCTGGAAAGTTTGTTAAAACACACCCATCCCGAGTTTCTGAGTCAGCAGCACCTTTGGGAGAAGGCCAAGAATGTACATTTCTAACTAGTCCCCAGGCCATACCACTGCTGCTGGCCCAGGATGACACTCTGCCATCTCCTTATTCTTCCACGGCTCCCACTTAGGAAATGCGGTTACAACCTTGTGGCACGTCATCTCCCCAGCAACTCTACTTACATCGTGTCAAAACCCCCATGGGAGGCAGGCCAAACCTCCCACTTCTTCCTCTGCTCTTGGCTTCTTCCACACTTATCCCCACTGTGGGAAGAGGAGGTGGCAGGCGTGCCCAGGGACCCTGGTGGGATTTTCCTTTTGCCTCCACGCCACCAGAGGGGAGTGTGGGAGCACAAACGCCAGCCAACCCTCCCTCTCTTCCTTTACAAAAGCAGCTGCTGCCCTCCGGGACCCCAGAAGGAGAGACAGAGCTGGGCCAATACAAGATTTGGAGTACCCGAGTCTCCTTGCCATATGACTAAATTCATGTTGTCTCAATGGCAGTCCACTCTAACTCCCAACACCTGTCGTCCAATACCACCGTCTCATGAAAACTGTCCCACCTGTACTCCTGAAAGATATACCTTTCCTACCTCACATATAAGTCCTTTTCAATTCGTCCATTCCATGCTTTACTCCCTTCTGAACTGTATACAAAGTACTCATTAAATATTTACTGATTCGAATGGAAACACACACAGGTCAGAGAGGGCACACTGTAAGTATACCGCTCAAAACAAAAGTCATAGAAATTATATATCAACAGCATTTCATATTTGGAAAAGTTGTTTTCATAACACAGGTCCCCTAAAACATGGACTTCACGAGAAAGACATTCAGCCACAAACTTTCATCATACTTCTGAAATTTTTCAAATATTTTATATTCTTTTCAGGAGCATATTTATAACATAATGCACTTGGCCCCCTAAAAACTTTTATAGTAAAACTAAAATTAACCTTGGGAAATAATGCAGAAATTAAATTGATCTTCTTCCTTAAAAGCATGGTCCCTATTTAGTTTATATTACCAAAGAAAAATATAAAGCAATAGTATTGAGTTTTTCTTTGAAGGGAACGAAAGATGGCAACTCACCTTAGAACTAGCTGTAACATCACATCTTCACAGTGTAAACCGATAAGAGTTCTAAATAATGCCAGGGACACCACACAGAGCTGAGGAGCAATAAACACATATTGTATTTCAGATATTGGGAGAACAGCTCTACTCCCCACAGATGGTAAATAAATCAGAATTACAAAATAAAATGGCCTCTTTTCTTTAGCAGTTTTGATAAAAACATGCTGCTTATTCAGCTACCAGTTCTCCTATAGGCTTTGATGGAGAAAGTCTAAGCCTGGAATGATGCCACTGCACAGAATTACCCTCCTATCAAATGCCTATGCTCATATTTCCAACTTTTTAAAATCCAGATAAACCCATCCCTACAACTCTCCAATGCATTTATATGCACTGGCGTGTGTACACACACACACACACACACACACGGGATCTCCTGCTTGTCACTCATTTTCCTAAGTTATTTTCAAATATGACTGGTTATCTACAAGACGGCACTAACAGAAAATTGCATACACCCTGGCCAACTCTCCCTCTACAATTCTCAGCCCCAAGCCTCAGCACACGCTGGCTTGTCTCTTGGATTTGGGGCAAACATTTTCCGTGGTTTCACTTCCAGTAGTGCTGAGGGTGCAATAATATACTTTTCTAAGAAGTTCATTAAAAAGATAAGGATTCTTTCAATCTCTGATTTCAAAAAAGGAAAGATGAACAACCAAACAGGGAAGATACTCCAAGGTGTATTATAAAATCATCATGCCGTTTGATCATCATGCCGTTTGAGAGTAAGCTTTCATAATTCTATCAGGCCACTTAAGTGATTTAGGCTCTTCTTCTTTGTATACGATGCATGTTTTGGAGAGCTGCAGGGGGCAGGTTTACCTGGATCTTAAAAAGTTGGAAATAGGAGGACATGGGCATTTTGCTGGAGGATAATTCTATGTAGTGGCATAATTCCAGGCTTAGGCTTTCTAATCAATATAATCCAATAAGACAGGGGTCCTAACCCCTAGGCCACAAACTAGTACTGGCCCGTGGCCTGTTAAGAACCGAGCTGGACAGCAGGAAGTGAGCGGTGGGAGAATGAGCGAAGCTCCATCTGTGTTTGCAGCCGCTCCCCAGCACTAGCATCACCGCCTCAGCTCCACCTCTGATCACCAGGCATTAGATTCTCATAGCCGTGCCAGTCCCCAGTGCCAAAAAGGTTGGGGACCTGCTATAGGAGAACTGATAGCCCGAATACATTCTCTGTATACTCCTACAGCTCATTAATAAAAAGACAAATACACCGTGCTGAACACCCTAAATGTTGATGTGCAGATGTTACTAAGGTAACACGATATACAACACGGTATTGTTAACTAAAATCACCATTCTGTATATTAGACCCCCAGAACTCATTCATCTTATAACTGGAAGTTTATACTCTTTGACCAACATTGTGAAGTTTTATAAACAATAGTAGCCATTTAAGCTTTTATCTTTAGAATAAGCATATTGTTTCACAAGCTTAACTTGTTATTTCTAAAGGTTATTCTACGTGCACTGTCGATTACTTGGTTCAGTTCAGGTTTAGGAGTTTAACTTTCAATCTATTGGCATCTTTGATTCTAAAGTGTACCTCCTGTAGGCAGCAGATCTTTTTTTATCCAGTCTGACAATCTCTGCCTTTTGAGTAAATGTTTTAATCTATTCACATTTAATATTATAGATGCAGTCGGATTTTTGTCTGCTGTTTTACTTTTTGTTTTCTATATGTTTCATGTTTTTCTATTTCCCTAGTTCTCTTTTACTGTCTTATTTTGCATTAAGTGAATATTTCCCTAGTATAACATTTCCTCTAATTATGTTTTTCTCTATAAAGTTATTTTATTAATGGTTGCTTTAGGCCTTACCATATACTTCTTATCAGACTCTACTTCAGATTTATACTAAATTAGCTCCAGTGAAATATGGCAATATACTCCTATATAGCTCTATTCCTTCTAACCCCTTTCTGCGCTATTATTGTTTTACATATTATATCTACATATGTTACAAACTCCATAATACATTGTTAATTATTCTTTTACTTTTTATAACAATAATTGCAATTAAATAGAGATAAGCTTTTCAAAGTTGATCTGAGCTCCAAACTGAAGAATGACTGCCTAAACTCACAGCTGCCTAGACTTCCATTTCTAAACACTATGGACAGAAATATGATCTCTAAGACCCAGATTTGATACACTCTGATTTTTTGGCTTTACCTCCACTTACTCTCATATGTTCCCCTGCATTGTGTCTTCTCAGAAACACATTCTGCTAGTTCCAAAGCAGAAAGTGCCAACCCACACAAATTGAGAAAAATGTCCTATGAAAGGCGGCAGTAAGTGCCACCTCCCTAACAAAATGCATTATCTAGTTTCAAAATAGAAAAGGTAATGGCTGCAAAAAAAAAGGAGGAGGCAGGGGGTGAGGGGGGAAAGAAAAGAGAATATTGATAATCTTATTCTAAAACAAATTTCCCTAAAATCTGTTGTGAGTTACAAATTTCCTTCCTCCGGGGCTCTCCTTACCCGAAATGGGGTGTTGATTCGGCTTGTGAGAGTATCTAGGATGTGGACATTCTCGTGCTGGTGCAACAGGATAAAACGGAGGAAGATTTCAAGTAGTGCTGGCTCGGAGATGCTACGCAGAAAAAGGTCCAAATATGCAGTTGTGGTCATGACCTCCTCCACAGTCACCTGGGACCAACGACAGAGTAAGCACAGGTGAGCATCCTCTCGATGCTGTGATACTTGCCTCCCAAATGGCCCCTGGCCTCACCACAGTGACCCCATCAAGGCAAGAACACGCCTGCCATAAGAACACACTTCAGAGCTTCATCTGAAGCCTACAACCTATTCACATTCCACAATACCTCATGCTGCTTCCGCCCTTTAATTCAGTAAGGGAAAAGCAAAGGCATAAAGAAGCAATTCAAGTGTTCAGACAACTCTAATCATCAAATGCAGTTCATATATACCATGAAGATTTTAGTATGTAATCCCAAAGGGGAAAAAAAGGTAATGCAAAGTATTCACGTGGTCAGTAAAGGCTTAATTAGCTCAGTATAACTTGTTTCATTTAGTCATTCGATAAATATTTATTGAGACCTGCTATGTACAAGGAGCTAGAAACATAAGAACATATTTCCTGCCCAGGAAGACTGGTTATAAATATGATCTAGCAAATAAAATAGTAATATAATAAATGGCAAATGAGAGGCAAAGACACAAAGTGCTGTTGATGTGCAGATACGCTTCTGGAAAGTTGCAAGTTAAATTTTTACATAAAGACATTTATATAAAATGCCATAAGAGTTTACTGCTTACAAAGTAACTGTTACTTTTTTATAATACAGATTAATATTTTCTAGGTGGTATGATTTTCTCATGCAGTAAAATGTCAACCTTTCAGGAAATAAAACACTCTGAAGAGTCAAGTTTTCCAGAGCTGAGGATTTGATGCTTAAATCATCAAAAATTTAATCTTAACATTGTGATTGGAAATATTTTAAAAGCTAGTATTCATTTCTGTCTTCCTAAAAGCAGAATATAACATTTCTCGATCAATAGGGGTCTTCAATTGCCTTACTGTTTGTCTTATAGAAATACTCAAACGGGACTATTTGAAAAGTACCAGAGAAACAGTACAAAATTTCAGATTCCAACCCTATGCCCTGGAAATCTTAGAACGCTCCCCTGCCGTGAGTCTAATGTGCTTAATGACAAATGAGATGGGCGGCGATACTGTTTGAGAGATTGCATCTTCTCTTTTTCAGCTTTCCATCTTCTTTATTCCTCCCTTTAAAAGTGTTAACTGTCACTTTATCATACTGTTCCTGGGCCATAGCTTTTATATACCTCTTCCCCTTGTAATTTTCTACTTTCAAAAGCCACAAATCAGTTTAGAAACTAGGTCTCTGAACTTGCTTACATAAGTGTAGACAGGCCTTGTGTGGACGTATCTGTGCATAAAGGCTTCAATTACATCTCCACATTTCTTGGTTCTTAGTTATGTTCTGGATAAGTGAGCCCAGGTGGGTAGGATATTACCAAGTTGGTGTTGTCTGTTTTCTTTATGCTAAGCAAGGCCTGGTTACATACTACATTTCAATCCACTCTCAGGGGCTCTTGACGACTCATCCCATAGTACCCTGCACGGCCTGAGCTCTGCATCGGCGCACAGACGCCCTTTCCCCACCAGCTCAGCGCCAGGGCTGTGTGCCCTCAAACACCGAGGCGCCACTGTGTCATCTGACCAACTTCGAAGGGCTCTCTGTGGCCCAAACATAGCAAAGGAAACAGGTAAGGGTCAACCACTTGGCAAATAAATGACCTTGAGATGAGTGCCTCTCACGGACTGCCCCAGCATCTGAAACAAACTGCTTCTACCCTTGTGGTCTCCGGTGTCTCCGGTCCCAAACTCATGGCACTTAGTCCTGTCCTAGGACATGCTCAGTGTCTTTTTCTTTATTACTGCGGTGCAATGTGCCAGCCTAGCACAAGGGCAGCACTTAATAAACATTTCCTGAATAAATGACATCCCCCAAGGACCCAGGGATTTACATTTGCCCAAGTTGAGCTTTATTTTTAATTCCTCTGAAAGCCCCAGAGAGTGGAGACATTTTTAGTAAAGACCTATAAAATAACTGATGTCACCAAACTAAAGGGGAAATGACTCACAACACCAAACTGGAGGTTTCATTGGCTCACGCCCATTCCACTACTGTAGTCACAGGGTCCTTCAGCAGGGTCCTCCAAAATCATTTAGGCGAAAGTCTAAATCCTTTTGGTCAGTAGGAAAAAGCAGCATTAATCATTCCAAATGGGCCACGCGTGTAGTTTCTGCAAGACTGTATTTTCATCTTACCAACTGAGTACCGCTGAGCTGATGTGTCATGCAGAACTCCAGGAGCTGCCTTTGCGCCAATAATGCAGCATCAGCTTGCCCCTACCCCTTAAGTTACACATGACCTTAATAAGCTCAAAAGGATAGCAATAAACTCTTTAGAATGTAAGTCTCAGTCTTTGGGGGCTGACATGAAAGGAAAGCATGAAGCATCTATTGTTTACTACTCTTAGGTTGGATAAATGAAAGATTTTTTTTTTTAAGAAATCAAAGCTGTCACTTATAAGCTAAGAGGATTTAAGAAAGCACTTTGAGGGGCAGCATTTACA
The DNA here is from genome assembly GCF_000151845.1 of Pteropus vampyrus. NCBI lineage: Eukaryota > Metazoa > Chordata > Mammalia > Chiroptera > Pteropodidae > Pteropus > Pteropus vampyrus. The sequence continues at coordinate 3,236,858 of NW_011888828.1, forward strand.
TAACGTGGTATAAATATTAAAAACTCAATTCTATTAAGCATCAAGTTGTACACTCTTTATAAATCGAGGTCACATTCTCCTTAAACTAATACCCAAATCAGTTAAATCTGGTTCCTTTCTCTTCCTATCTCTTCCTTCCTCCATATTGTCGGAGACCTTAGAAGCCTTTTATCCCAGAAAATCTTCCCCTGACCCATTATCTTTCTTTTCAGAATCTTCCTCTAATCCCCCAAACAGGCAGCCTCCTTAACAAGGATGAGACCACGGCCTAAGCACAATCACTTGAAAGCTAATGAGAAACCACCAGGGGGAAAGCAGCTCTGCTGTGCAGAAAGTAAAGCTGAAGCTTCCACTAACGCCCCAAAGAGGAAGCATTAGCTGAAGAGGAAAGCAGCCTCCTCACCACAGTCCAATTACAAATGACAATCGGTTATTGATATAGGTTAAGACCTTTGCCTTATAATGACTGTCAATATTCATTTACTTTGTTCTATGAAAAATTGCAGGTAGCTACAAATTTACATAGAGATTCTAGTAAAATAGTAAATGAGGTTCTACCTTACTACCATATAATACACAACAATAAAGTGTAAGAATATTAAAGCTCAGGAATGTCATTTCAGACTTTTGTAGGAAAACTCATTCCTACGAAAGAATAATTATTCTTGACAAGGTAAGTACAACTGTGAACCTAAAAAAATGTATCTGCTTAAGCACTTTTTTTCCTAGTTGAAGTAAAATTAGTGTATAACATTGTATTGATATATAACATTGGTATGTAACATCCTTGTATACAGCATAATTCAATCTTGGCATACACTACAAAGTGATAACCACAATAAGTGCAGTTACCATCCATCACCATGCATTTGACCTGCTTCACCCATTTCACCTAACCCCCAACCCCTCTGACAATCACCAAGCTGTTCTCTGTATCTATGAGTTTTGTTGTTTGCTTTGTTTGTTTGGTTTTTTAGATTCCACATACAAGTGAAATCATACAGTATTTATTTGTCTGTCTCTAACTTATTTCACTTAACATAATACCCTCCAGGTTCATCCATGTTGTTGCAAATGGCAAGATTTCCTTCTTTTATATGTCCGAGTAGAATTCCATTGTATACATATACGTCTTCTTTATCTATTCACCTATCAATAGACACTTAGGTAGTTCCCATATTTTGGTTATTGTGAAAATGTCTATAATACCCAAAGCAATCCACAGATTGAATGCGAATCCCATCAAAATTCTAATGGCATTCTTCACAAAACTAGTATAATTCTAAAATTTGTATGGAACCACAAAAGATCCTGAATAGCTAAAAGCAAAGTTGAAGGTATCATATTCCATGATTTCAAACTATACTACCAATCTATAGTCATAAAGCGGTATGGTATTATCATAAAAACAGACAACGTAGATCAATGAGTCAAAACAAAGAGCCCAACAATAAACTCACACATCTACGGTCAATTAAATTGTGACAAAGGAATCAAGAATATACAATGCAGAAAGGACAGTCTCTTCAATTAATAGTGTTGGGAAGACTGAACAGCCACATGTAAAAGAATAAAACTAGATCTATCGGCACCATACAAATAAAAATTAACTCAAAATGGAATAAAGACTTGAATCTAAAACCTGAAACCATAAAATTCCTAAAAGAAAACATAGGTAATAAGCTCCTTGCCATAGGTCCTGACATTGATTTTTGGGTCTGACTCTAAAAGCAAAGACAACAAAAGCAAAAATAAACAAGTGGGACTACATACATCAAACTAAGAGCTTCTGCACAGCGAAGAAAGCCATCAATAAAATGAAAAGGGAACCTAGCAAGCGGGAGAAAATATCTGCAGATCTGATAAGGGGTCAATATCCAAAATATATAAAGAACTCAGACAACTCAATAACAACAACAACAAATCTAATTAAAAAATGGGCCCGGGATCTATACAGACATTTTTCCGAAGAAGACATACAGATGGCCAACAGGCACATGAAAAGATGCTAAACATTACTAATTATCAGGGAAATGCAAATCAAAAAACCGCACTGAGATGTCACCTCATATCTGTTTGAATGACATTATCAATAAGACAAGAAATAACAAGTGTTAGAATGTGGAGAAAAAGGAATCCTCCTCACACACTGTTGGTGGGAATGTAAATCGGAAAACGGTATGGAGGTTCTACCATACGACCCAGAAACTCCACTTGTGGGTACTTATCCAAATGAAACGAAAACATTAATTTGAAAAGATACATGTACCTCTATATTCATTGCAGCATTATTTACAACAGCTTAGGCACGCTTACGTGCTTACTTTTTGGCCCAAGTATCTGAAGTCCTGACTCAGGTACTTAATTTTACTACTATCAAGTCCAGTTTAGTCTATTCTTTGAAATAAATCTCTTTCTTTGCCCACCTTTCCACCCTCCACTGGCCCTTCCCTGAGTCCTCCTTCATGCCAAGCATTCTTCACCAATCCCTTAAACTGGTGTTTTTCACACTATAGTTTGAGATAGTTTGAGACCCAAAAGTGGGTGGTGAAACCAGTTTATTTGTTCACTAATAGTTTAGACCAGATTCAAACAGAAAATATTAGAGTACAATACATGTAGTACAAGTAAATACTGTGCTATAAATAAAATACATATTTTATTCAAACTATATGTAAGGTAATATGTTATATATGTGAATGTACCTTGTTATATATCCAGTAATAACACGTATAAAATAAATTTCTGGCTGTGCATTACAAAAACATCTGAAACACTAAAGTGGTGCAGCAATAACCAAAGCAATTAGCAATCCCTTCGCTACCCTCACACCCCTGTTCCCACTCCAGTTTCCCACACTCCCGCATGGTCTGGTCTAGAAGAAGCACGTGCATAACAGATCGGTTCTCTGAACAGGGCGGCAACGGGATTGACAGTAAATCTACTCCTTTTTATCTTAGCCTAAGAGCTGCAACAGTTAGTTCATTTTTTTTTTTTAATTAAAATTTCAAGCTTCTCAGAAATGAACAAAATAGTTTGCTTTCTTTCAAAAAGGGGTGGGTGGGAAGGGAGGAGTTGACAATGTGCATCATATTCCGCTTTTATAAACTCTCTTAAAAATGAAGGCCAGAACCAAGCCCAGCCATCATGCCCACAACTGCAGCAGCACATTAACTTAATGCACAGCGTAGGAGTGAAATTGAGCATATAGACACTCTGACTTTTCTGTAATCAGCTCTAGTTGGAAAATTCCATTTGCATCTAAATTAGCACCAGAATCCTCCCTGTAATGGCAGGTTTATGTGTGTCCTGAAAAATAAATTTCCCACCTGCTAACTGTTCTTTTTTTTTTGGATCTAGTCACATTGGAACAAACAGATGGGTCCTGCCTTCTGTCGCTTAGGCAGGTGGCAGGCAGTGGGGTCAGGTGACTGTTGCACCCTAAGTTAGAAGCCACACTTCCTTGGCTTTTCCTTTGATATAGAAAACTAGCAAACCAACAGTTATCTGGGTCATTTGTGAGTCCGCAGCCCAGCAGTTCCAATGAGAAAGTCAGAGAACGATGAGATCCGGGTGAAAGCAGCAGTCCCCAGGAATGATGAGGCTGGATCCCAACAAACGGGTCCTTACAGGGAACAGGCCACGGCCCCACTCACTGCGGCCAGAGAGACACAAGCTGACGAACAGGCAGGAAGCAAGTCCCCCCGAGCGCAGCCAAGGGCAGCAGCTGGGTGGGCTCTTCACAGCCATCTTCTTCCCTCCAAGGACAAGGACCACAAAGAATGTTCAAGTACAGAGAGAAGACAGATACCCTGGTTCTCAGCGAGCAGCCTCACTGATTCAGCCAAAAACTCAGGATCGAAAACATTCAGTTATTCCAAGTCTGAAAAGAGTCTGCAGGAGATGATTCAGCCCCCTCCCTGCCTGCTGGCTCCCTCAGACGCCCTTCTCCTCCTTGACCTCTAGGCCACACATGTCACTGGGATGACACTCAGAGGCAGGCTGGGGAGGTAAATGGAGGTGACATCCAAAGTTGGTGAGTTTGGCTCTTTATTCCTAAGATATTCGAGGAAGGAGGAAGTTAATAGGATGGCTACAATGACTCCAGCAACATATTGTAAGGAAAAGATATTAAAAATAAAGCCAATCTCTGCCCTTCCTGCCCAACATTTCTTCAATATATCTGTGATACATTACATATAATTAAATCAATTAAATATAGATTAATTAACTAATTAAGTATCATTAACTTGTACTTTCTGAGGGAAAAAGGAAGGTGTGAACAAAGAGCTTTTCAGGGTTCTTCCAGACCCTTAGTAGTGAAAGACCTCGCCATCTTCCCAGCGGAGGTTGGAGTGGGGGTCTGCAGGGAGAAGGACAGCCAGGTGGCAGGGACACACTTTGGGAGGTAGCACCCCTTGCGCTGTCTGGGCAGCGACGGCATGTCCAAGGCCCCGAGGCTTCCTTGCTGGGCACTGCTCCTCTCAAGCACTCTCTCAATGCACCGGGACTGGTGCCCATTCGAGGTGTGGAAATAAACGATGTTCTTAGTCACTATCCCCCTCTCCCCCAAGTATACACCCCTGTTATTTGGGATTTGGTTCTTTTTTTTTTTTTTTTAACATTTCCCACTTTGTTCTCAGAGTGTAGATTACACTGTCATGAATATGGATGCTGCACTCTTTGGGGTTGACTTCCTGCACTTCTGGGCGGTGGGAACACATCAGGAAGAGCCCTATGCAAGAAACACTGGTAAGTACATATCATGTTCCACACTAGGTGCTGGGATACAAAGAAGAACCAACATAGTGGGGGGTCCTGCTATTGGAAGCAGAAGCCATAAGCACTGGGAAATCCTAACTCAGACCTGAACCTATGTGACGTCTGGCCCCGGAGTTATGGAGTAATCTTACTTAGCTTTGCAGAGAACATGGTTCCCTGAAAACAGGGCTTTGTAGTTTTTAGAAAAAGCACAATCTTTGGACCTAGACAGACCCAAGTTCAAATCCTAACATGTATGACCTTGATTGTGTCATTTAATCTCTCTAAAAACCAGTCTCCTCCTCTGAAAAATGGAAAGAATTTACTACCTTTAAAAGAGTTGGGAGGATTAAAGCTAATTTGTAATACATAGAAAGGACTCAGTAAAGGGTAGCTATTATTTTCTGATTTGGGGCATCCACCTAGAGTCCAGAAGATGTGTGTATGTTTGTAGGGGGTCTGGTGTTAAAAGAACAAAATGTGCCTGCCTGCATATTTGGGTGTGGGGGTGAGGAATACAAGAGCCCTTACAGAAAAAGACCTACCTCTTCTATTTCCACCCCTCCCCCTAATTCTGTCCTAGGCTTTCTGCAGAATCAGGAAATGTTGAGGTGGTCAAAAAGGATGAACTAGGATAGCCCTCAAAAGTGTGTCCTAGGACAGGCTGGAGTTAGAGGACACTAGAACTCTCTAAAACTTTTTTTTGTCCATAATTGTCAATGTTAGTTAGTTTAAACCTAGTTATAATCCCACAGGACCAGCTGGCCAGTAATATTTGAGAGCAGAAATAAAGCTGCCGCCACCAAGAATGACCCTATCTGTCCAGTGGGTTGCAACCACGGTTGGCCAAGTTGAGGGTCACTGCCCTCGAAATGCCAACATGCTTTCCTGTTTCCTATCACACACCTCTTTCTGCAGGAGTCAGCAAATAGCTGTTCTAAAGCCTCCCAATCTATTCTGTGTCCATATAATGTGTACCCTACTGCTTCATTACGACCTTTCAGAGTGAAACTGAATCTATGATCCATTATATGTACACTCATCCAATAGAGTTTAGTTACTGAAATACTTCAGATATCATACAAAGAAGGTATTTCATACTATAGTTCTGAGGTCAGAACTAATGGAAAATCTGGGGTATTTTAGTACAGAAGCAAAGATCTCGAGATTATGCCAAAGATCACTTGATCCATCCCTTTCCTATTTACTAATTGTCCCAGAAAGAATCATCCTTTTTGATTTGAACTTCTCACTTGAAATAGGAAGAACCATAAAAACAACAAGAATATCACTGATAAGTTTCTGAGCATCTCCTATGTAATCGAGGACTATTCTCGGCATATTGTTTCAGCTCTTTGAGTCCACACACAAGCTTATGAGAGCTGACACGACCTAAACAGAAAATACATTTATTGTAAGGACACTGGGGTGAACCAACAGAATCACCAGAAGGCTGAAGAAGCAGGCTTAGAATGGAAGAGGGGTCTGATGCTGGGCGTCCAAAACACAAATATCCACTAACCCTTCTAAACTCTGACGGGATCACACAGCTTCCTTTGGCGATGCGGCTCAGTAGGTCCTTCCTCCTGGTAGAGGGAGACTCCTCCTGCTGTAATTTAAAGTTAACCCGCCCTCACATTAAGAAGTCGTGATGGAGACATGCCGTCTCCCAAAACTCAACTTTCCTATTCTAGAATTCTTTTCCAGGCTCAGTCTGTTCCCGTTCTCAATTTTATGAATGCATTTATCCATCCTTTAAGACTGCAGACTTACTGCGGAAATGACTCTGTCTGACCTACAGTGTGAATTCTCACAGCACCTGGTGCACCGGCAGGTACTCGAAGAGTAATCAATAAATGTGTCAGGAAGGAAATCGGCAGCACTGGTACTAATAAAAACACTCGGTTTTCACAGCCTGTGTTGGGGATGCCTTCATTAGCGAGGTAGTTAGATTAATTTGACAGTACGTGAACAGCAGAGGAAATTTTTCTTTTATAGCAAATAACATTTCATTGAAAATACAGAGCCTAACTCATGCCGCGCTCTTGAATTAAGGCAACCTAGTAAAGTGATCTGTTGGGAAAAGAAGAAATGTTTCTTCAGGCTTCCCCTTAATTCCTCATCTTGATTAATAAGACAGTACTATTGAATTCTGATGAGACTGACCTTCAACCCAACAGTAGAGAGGAAATGATTTATAGGCCAGAGTCTCACAACCAGCAGCTGCTCTAGAATGAAGTATCTGAGGACAATTATAAGAAAGTAGCATCTAATGCCTGCCACTCTCACCCCCAATTCAATCTGCCTGCTGGGTTAAATGTATCACTTGGGGGCGGAATTTTATACACAGACCAATTTTCCTAAACACCAAAACTGTAACAAAGACAGGTTCTGATGATAAAAGACAGATTTCACTCCTGGCTTATTTTCCATGCGGGATGGAGAGACCGCAACACAATGGAAGACTGAGAAAACACACAGGTGTCTGACCCAACGAATTCAATAATTCTAGTCTTTCTGGTCATTTTTCTCCGTTATCCCAAACCTGCTCATCATCTGGCACTGGATAACCACAGGGTACAGCACACAGAGGAGTACCCTGTCAGTCAGTCTTTCTCCATCTCACCTGAAACGCAAGTCAGACATAAGAACGAGGGGAGCGGGCCCTTAAACGTCAGTGTGGGGTGAAAGAAAATTTTACCAAGAAGGTAAAATAAGCAGACTATTAACTTCCTGTTTTTCTTGCTTTTTGGTTTTCTTAAGACTACTTAAAGAAAAACTTTTTAAATCCAGGGCATTTATTGCTGATAAATTTTTGATGTTCTCTTAAAAGAAGGCAGGGAAAGAATAAAAGATTCATGCCAACTTTCAGACCAGATTCTTTCTCCCCTCTCCACATTTGCCTCTAAGAAGAATACCACCTGGCTGCTGTGGTCAGGTGGGGTCTGTGGGAGTGAGTTTCTGCACTTCCTTGTCCAGGGAGGGTGGGACCCTTCCTGTCTTTTCATAATTCTGATGCTTAAGAACCAAATTTTTTTGTTGCAGCATTATCTCCCTCATGTACTTGCTGAAATTAAAAAGAAAGAAATCTAACTTGCCATTTCAAATAAAAAGTAACTGTAAGCCTAATTTATGACCCTGATTTTCCTCTCCTACAATGGAAGAGAGGTGACATGAAGTCCTGCAGAGAGGTCAGAGATGAGGGGCTTCTGGTACCTGAGACTGATTCAGATTCTAAAAAATGTTTTTCTGCGTGTGTGCGCATGTGTGCGTGCGTGCGTGTGTGTTAACACAATAAGTACAGTTTTGTCTTCTAAAATCTATAATTTTTAAAGCAGTAAAGCTAGGTGAGAAGAGCTGTGCTAGGAGAAGGGGCAGAACTCCATGTGTCTAGGGTCAAAGGCTGAAGGCCATTGCCAGGCTTCCTGGGACCCAGCCTGTGAGTCAAAACAAGCCCATATGCGGCATTTCTGCAAACTAGTAAATGGGTCCCCCTGGGCCGAGTAGCTGCCCAGGCCCACAATTTGGTAAGTAGATGGCTTGGCCCGAGCAGAAGGTACTTTCTGCCAGTTAGACGAAGGTGCCCCTTCCTGTGGGTGGACGCGCCCCATGCAAAGGCCCCCAGTCTGGCAAGCAGGATGAGAACTTAGTGTCTCCTCCTTGCCCTGAAGCCAGGCATCCCTGTGCAGTGGACAACCTGTGTGACCCTACACCTGGCCAGCCGGTACTTTCCCAATAGTTACAGCAACAGAAAGTTCTAGCTTCCCATCAATAGGAACAAATTTTGTAGGAAACTTTGAGGTTTGTGGTAGGCACTACTAATTGTCTCCCCAATATTCATTCTCCCTTTCCTCCTTGGGAATAAACCCTAACTTTATAACTAGAAACTTCTTCTTTTGCATCTAGGTGTGGCTGTATATAACCGGGACAGTGAAACATAAACATAATTGGTGTATGGAATAGGATAAGAAAAGTGAGTTTTCTTTTACATAGAGTTTTCTGTTACATTAAAGGAGTTTTCTGTTATCTTCAGCTAATCCTTATGAAAATTGATAGTATTTTCTCTGAAAATAAAAAAGATTTACTTTGTGAGTAAATTACTACAGAGATCTTGTCCCCCCATATAGAACAGTGCCTGGCATATACTCAAAATATATTTGCTGAGTGAATTGAATTAATGGATTTTCATATCAAGAGAAGACCAACTAACATTTGCAGCCCATGAAAAAGTAGAAATATCACATCAAGACTAATCTCATAACCCACTTTCCTAATAATCTTCCAGAGCATGAGAACAATACTTATCAAACTTTTTTAAACCATGACCCATCATAAGAATTATATTTCGCAGTAACACATAATATTTACCATTATATGTACAATGCATCCTGATATTTTCTATTCTAAGTGCCAACTGTGACCTATCAAACTGACATTTTGATTCATTAACGTGACAAGACTCAGCGTTTGAAAACTACTTGAAATATATATACACACACACACACACACACACACACACACACACACACACACACACACTTATCTGTTAACTTTCCTGTTAACTAATAAACAAGAGCCAATACTAAAGATTAATTTTTTTAATTAAAAATCTAAAATATTTAAAACTTAATGGAAAGAAACAGTAGTAGAAATAACCAAAACATGTGCTTATTTTGTTTGGCATTTTATACAATAGTGAAATATGATCACTTGTGTCTTGGGGTCTCTACTACATAAAGCAAATATCGAACTTGCACTGGGAGAACCTGCTGGGGACTTAGGAGGAGCTGAGAGCTAGCGGACCCGCCCCCTCTGGTCTCAGCCCCTGCTCTCCATCCCACACTGGCACAGGGCAGCGCCCTCTCTCGGCACTCATCAAAGCCAGGCTGCCTTCTCTCCAAACTTGGTTCCTAACTTTCTACCCCGGAGTATTAAGTATTTACGTTAATTGTTCTCTTTGCTTATATGGGAATCACAAATGTGCTTCTTTTCTAAACCGGAATTCTCAGAGTGTATAGCTAATAATTTAAGGAAGATAAAGGCATCGCCGGGTAGCAGAATGTGGATTGTAAAACACTTGCATTTTAATCCGCAGTATCTGCTGACCTTGGGCAAATCAAGTGATCTTTTGACGTCTCAACTGCTGTGGCTGTGAAACAAGGCGGAGGTCTCTGACCTGCCATGTAATCTAGCACAGGAAGCGACATCTGTCAACAAAGAAGTTTCACAGCGAGACTGGGTGAAAGCTCCTGTGAAGAGTGCCTTACTCCACAGATTTTGGCGAGAACATAAGGAAGTGAGGTTCTACAAGATAACTCTGGAACATGTATTAGACTTCCTAACACAGATAGAAAGCCGCCACATGAACCTGTGGATAACCTAAAGAACTGCAAAACCATCTATTTCATATCCTCTATTCCTGTCATATATATTAAACTCATAGACTCTGAATATTTCTTTTCAAATGATGAGTCTGGGTGTTCTCAGATGTAAAATGATGGTACTGAACTAGATGATCTAAGCTCTAAGTTCCAAGAATCTGAGTCTCTGACTCCATGTCAGCGGCATGTAACGACAGCTAATTTCTGCTCTTTGCCTTGGTAATTTTATCTTGCAGCATAATCAACACAGAACTCCATTCTAATGTAGTTAGCAGGGTGCTAGCCACTTTCTTTTGATACATTTATTAACCAATTGCATAAATGTTGAGTGCTTTTCATGTGTACAGTATACCAGCAGCTAAGGATACACAACAGAAGTAAACTGCATGGTCCCCAGTGAAAGCTCATTAACAGAGGAGAGAGAAATCAACGTGTGCATACATGCAAGGCTTTGGCCCACTATGAAGGTTCTACTGGCACTTAATAGATAAATATATTTTGGACAGACAGGCAGGAAGTAGAAAGAATAATCCAACAGAACATGGGAGTGAGAATAGAGGGCAATTAGGACTCTGCTTAGACTTCGGATTTGAGTCTGAAAATCACGTGGGAAGGAAGGTTAACAAACAGGATGGCCTCACATTAGGAGGGGCTTTCAAAAATAATTGAAGGAGTCTGGACTACCCTCTGCAGGTAACAGGGCTGCATTATAGGTTCTCGAGCATGGGAATTACATTGAAACCACTTCCTATTTATTTTTCTTAACATAAATTACTACTTCCAAATTTGCTAGAATTTAGACAGGCTGGATTTTTGTAGACCTGACAGGGGAAAATGAAATCTCCAATCCTGTTTCCTCCCACTGCAGAAACCCCCAGCAGTTCTTCTGGCCTCTCTCTGTCTCCCTCGGTAACCTCCCTGCCCCCTCCCTCCAGGAGGAGTAAGTTGTCATTTTGATGAGCCTGTCCCTTTCTCTCTCTTTTTTTCTGGGAGCCAGTCTGCCAGCAGGTGGATCTGGGTGAGTCTAATTCTGGGGTTCAATATTAGAAAATCTTGCCCACTGGTATAAACCCTATTCTCCAGCATCAATTTAATTGATCATAAAGGTGATACTTGGTCTCCTATCTGTCTCACTCATTTTTTTGTAATTCTCAACTTGTCAGAACTCAGGTGGGGCCTTTACACCTCAGAATACATTGCCTTTTCTGGGATCCTTCAGCTAAACAGACTTTATACTGATGGGTACACACGCTTTATACTCTAGGCCCAGTACTCAGTGACATGGTACTATACTCCAGACACTGCTGATGTATTCCAAACGACAAAGGTGGCACCAAGACAAACATGGCAACACACAGGCAATCCTAACAGGGAACTCTGTGCAGCAATTCAAAATTGATGGCTATTGAATCTGGGCCTGCACTACCATCCAGTCCTCCATCCTGTCACCTCCTCAGCTTCCCGGGATCCAACTCATTCTGGATCTCCAAAGCCCCCCACACCCGACCCCATGGCACCAGGTATGTCTACCACTACAGGAATCCCAATAAATCATATTTTCCCTTCTTTCTTACTAACCCCTTCCACACTATTTAAATAACAATCTGTATTCTAGCCTCTCTAAGGTAAACAAGTAGGATATACATAAGATGAATGATGGGTGAAATTAACTCTTCTAGGGAGCAACTACGTTTTAAGTGACTAATATGTGATGAGACTAAGTTATAACATGTTGCTTACGTAAGTACACCTTTCCCAGGTGGGACCTCTGTCTCACCCCTTTGCATTCCCTACTCCCGGCCCACCAGAAGGACAACTAGGCGAACAGGCCCTGCAGCTACTTATATCTTAGAGACCTTTCCAAAGGAAGAAAAAAGTTAATTATTATCATTATCATTAATTATTACTACTATTAATAGTAGTTCCAGAAATAGCCACCATTTATGGGTTCCGGCTCTGTTCAAAGCATTGTGTTAGCTGCTTTACATATATTATCTGAGTTAATCTACCTTGGCCCTATAAGGTAGGTATTAGGATTCTCATCTGACAGATGAAACTGAGGCTCAAATACTTGTGCCAGAAGTCCACAATAAGCGGCAGAGACCAGAGTCATGAGAGACCAGGTCAGCCTGATGCCAAATTTCATGTTCTTTATACTATTTCAGTGAGAAGCCAGAACAAGAATTCTAACAATTCCCTGACACTCTCATGCCTCCCCCCTGAAAACGAAGCAGAAACACTTCTAAACTAAATAGTCTTATCATCTATGTGAAGAACATTGCCTCCCATTATAAGAGTTCATGTTATAGCATTTTGGAATATTTACCCCATTCTTGCCCTTTTACCACCCATCCTTCCTCTAACCAATTCAGCTACATATCTTAGAAGCAATCCGCTCCCAGTGACAGAGCAAGACATTACTCCCTGAGCACCTTACTCCTGGAAACCACGAAAAGAAGTAAAATTCATTATTAAGCCGACAAGAAAAAAAATGCTCTTAATACCAATAAGAGAGAGAGAAAAAAAAGATTTACTGTGAGATACCAGCTTTCTTACTGTCACTGACATAAATGCCAACAATACAGAATCGATGCCCTCAGACAAGGACAATTATAAAAACGCATTAAACTGCTACTCACAAAAGCACTAACTTCTGGCCCTCACGGCTCCTGGCTATACCTGAGAGCATTCCCACTCCTCAGACCTGGATCCTACACCAGGACTGACTCCGCCAGCCCCATGTAAAAATGGAGTCATTCAGACACAGTGATAACTTCATTACTCCAATCATAACACAGTACAAATTCTGGCCCCAAGGAGAACACTAGTTTTCAAATATGGATCTCTAATGTTCAAACTTGATTTGCAATCCAATGATTTACAGCACACTTGCAAGAATATCATACAGCAGTGGTTCTCAACCCTGGCTCCATATCTGAATCACCTGGGGAGCTTTTAAAAAAATACCCAGGCTTATGCCCCACCAGGATTCAGTTAAATCAGACTCTCCAGGGGTGGGGCTGATCGAATAACAAAAGTTAAAAAAAAGAAAAGAAAAGACATCTGTTTTTTGCTGATCAGTAATTTGTAAGCATAAAGATGACTGATCACATTCTTCCCAAAGAAATCTCAGGCTTGGGAGGTTTTCAGATCACTGGGCAAAGTCAGCAATAAGATCATCATGCTGTGGTGCCCACTCAGTCCTCAAGTTATCCTGCTTAACAGATACCATCTTTTGCCACCTGCCATGTGGGATAAGTATTTTGCAGAGCTCATGAAAAGATTTAAATCTCTACTGAAGGAAAATAAAGAAGTAATTTGGAAGCTTCCAAAAACTTCATTTAACCAATTAGGCAGTATATCACTGTACACTATTGAGAAAGTTAATTGCCCAAATGAGTACTAGAGAATTTCCTAGGAATAATAGCAGGAGTTAATTAATTCCCAGCCGAGATGAGAAGACCCATTACAGAAGAGTTAATGTTTGAATTAACAAACAAAATAATCCAAACCCTGGAAGAAAAATCAAGGTTGTCATATTGCCCACTTCCTTACCCTCCTTTCACCATCGAAAAAAGGATGGCCAATCACGTGCCCTGTCTTCATCACCGTGAAGTACAAAGTGACCTGCCATCATTCTGGGCTGCTAACCTCACTCTGGTGAGGTGGACGCAGAGTTCCACGTGAGGCTCTGCAAATGGATGAAACAAAACGATTGTTCCTTCCTTCTTTTTAAAGTAGAGCCACCAAACACGTAACCCGAGGGCCTCTTAGATCCACTAGATGGTGCAAGCTCTCCTTTCCGAGCAGAAGTACCGAGAGGAGAAACTAGAGCAGGACATCAAAAAATGAACATGGACGCACCCAAGGAGCCCCAGCTTTGCACGGGAGCCGTGAGAGGAAGGGGATTTGCCACTAAGAAATATTTTTAATTTCAATTCACAAAATCATAAAAAAAATGTTTCCTAAATTCTGCATCAGGAGCTCAGGAATTAACTTATGCCACAGAAGGAATCATGGAACTAACATTTGCTTCAGAGCGGGGTAGTGGAAAGAGATAACAGCGAGGCCTCAAGACCTGGACATCCGGGTTTTGGTCCCAGCTTAGCTGGTCATCAGCTCTGGGAGCCTGAGCAAGTCACTTAACCTCTTTAGTCCTCCATGTCTTTATCTGAAAGACAAGGAGCTGGGACTAGACAATCTCTGGAATTATGTCTAGTACTAAAATTCTATCAGCGTACATAATGTACTATGTTTCCATCTCCAATTTAACCTCAACATTAAGATTTGGCAAGAACTTTAGACACAAAGGATGTTTCATGAAATCCATCCAATCTATGAAATTTGTTTAAACTGAGGTATTTTTAATTTACTAAGAAACTGAGATGTCATTTGTTTACTGAAGAACATTTATGGTGTCGTATTGGGTACCAAGGATTGGGCTAACACTGTGTCGGGAAATAAGGGCATGGAGATGAATGCCAGCTCCCTCACCTTCGCTCCACACATAGCTCCTCTGTGAAATTGAACTCTAATGGACTTCAAAGTTCTAAAGCCCTAAATTATGACAGAAAGCTATCTTCGAAGGAAAAATTGGGCAGCTAAATCCAGTTGTTCTATTAAAGCATTTCACACAAATATAAATATCACACTTGCTTATCCAGATGTCTTGATAAATAACACTGCAATGATACATTTTCAATTTTTTTCGACTTGATATCTCATAGGTAACTCCAGCCAAAAACTGTAAACTTTGCCCATTTCGTACAATTTCATTTCTAGATGCTGAGAGCACATTTCAAACATAAATCTTTGAGCCATCATAGATTCTTCAGTAATTTTTGTTGTTGTTCATTTTCCTTCTGCTTCTTTCTACAAACTATGTATTTCTTATATTTTTCCAGCAATATCTGTCTCAAGTCATTTCTGGACTTCCACGGCAATTAAGAGTTGTCTCACTTTCAGCAACAGCCATCTCTAGCCAATCCGAAACACCCATCCCCTCAAACACCTCACTCTTCTCCACTCCACACCATTCCCAAGTGCCAGCTGTCAGCCAAACATCAGTTCATCAACCTGACGACCTCAACAGCTCTAAACCATTTCATCTCTCCTTAGCTTTCTCTTCTCACTCTTACATTTTCTCCACACACACCCCCCTACCTAGTTACCATATCTATGTTCACACATTCACTTACTTAGAAAACATAAAAATACCTACTACATGTAAGGAGGTGTGCTAGATATGCTGCTATCATTCTAGTTCAATGAACGGCTGAATAAGTAAACACATATGGTCTCTATTCTCATGGCATTTACTACCTGGTCAGACAGGTAAGACGTATCAAGCCCATAATGATGGTACAAAGTAACTTTTAAGTGCCACATGAGTGATACCAACCAAACTCTAAAGAAGTGAAGAGTGATGGCCTCTTCCTGGTTTGATCAGGAAGAATTTCAGAAGAAGGTGGACTGGACATTGGAAGATTGAGAAAGATCTGGATAAGCGTAATTGGAGGAGAAAAGCATCTCAAGCAGAGGAAAGGCATAAGCATAGGCATTTAACTAGAAAGCTAACTTACACTCAGTGTGCAGCAGATGGACCAAGACAGCGGAAGAAGTGAGTCTATGGAGAGGGAGGTAGAAGGAAGTTTGAGATTCACCTGGAGAAAGGTTCGAATAGTTGGGCTCCACCAATTCTCTGTCTCTGAGTTATTTCTCTTTGATCTCTACGTTTTTCTACCTATTTCCTCTAGGCAATATGCCAAATTTTATATTATTACAGATAGTAACAATAGTGTTACAGTGTAGTATTACTGATCAATGAAAGCACTGCTCAGTCATCTGAAATCATGAGTTTCCAACGAGTACATAATAATAACAAAAACAGTAATAACAGAGTTGACACACATATAGCACTTACTGTGTGCCAGGCACCATATTAAAGGATTGACTCATTTCATCCTCACGGATTCTATAAGGCAGGCACTGTTATCATCATACCCATTTTACAAATGAGAAAAATGGCTCGGAGACCTTAAAGGGCACACAGCCAGCAAGTGGCAGGGCTGGGACATCAACCCGGGCGGTCCGACTCTGAAGTCCACGGCGTATTAAATCCTTAGTGAAGAACTTACTCACTGGCTACCACTGCACCTAGGTTTATGTCAATGAATACATTTGCCTTCCTCTTTGCTCTCTAAGTCCATTCACTTAGGCCACTATTTTTGTTTGTTTGTTTGTTTTGGCACAGCATTAGATCTAATGTCATAGAGATAGAGATGCCTCCGAGGACCATGGAGCTAGCTTTGGGCGAGGTGATGACAATATGAATTCTAAGGCCAGTTAGTTTCCTATTTGTTTGGTGAACATGCAAAATGGGAGGAAAGATCTGGATTTCCATTCCCGTAACAACAGCCCAGATCTCAGCTGAATACACACCATGTATCTTACCTAGAGCCTGCCTATCTACAAAATATATTAAGTGTTTAAGTAGGCTGGAAATTTAGCACAAGACTTTAGATATTAATCACAAGATTTTCTTTAGGAAAAAAAAGAAGTGGATGTTCCAACAGCTTCTATTATAACCTATTTCCACATTCTCAGAGGCTTTCCACAGTAAATACTAGACATTACATTATGTTCCACAAGTGGTCCACATGTGATAGCTCTGAGATAAACAGCAGACTCTCTTAGGCTTTTCTATATATTGATGGAGGGAAAAGTATATTTGTATATGGATCTAAATGTCTGTGTGCATCATCTTTCCACTTAATAAGCTAGAAAATGGGAAGTGGAAAAAAGTAATAAGGTTACAGTCAACTGGCAATACCACCTTTACTATGTAACCTCCAATTACAAGGAAGCTGTTTTCCCTTCTGCCCACAGCACCAAGGCACCTGGTGGGACTGGTCAGCAGTGGACAGAGATGCTTATAATATTCTGTGATATACCTGACATCAATGAGTGGCCAGTATTCCACTGCCACTGACGACGTTTCCGTTTGAAAGGAGTTTTTATGATCTTGCCATTGCTGTCCACATATCCTGACAGCATCGCAAAGGAGAGCAGAGCTGATTTCATAGGGATAACAGCACTCGTCCATCCAGCATCCTGAACAATGGGAGGTACTCCCCTCAGTCAAGCACAAAACACATGTCAGGGGCAGAAACACATTCTCAGAACCAACCCTTAGGAACCCGACAATCTCCTCCCACTACTCACTTTTAGACACTACTACTTTCAAGTCCTTAAATTCTGCAAAGTATTCTGACCTATGTAATCTGCTTTGATGGCTAAAACAGCTCCAGAGGGGAGTGAGGCAGACCGCGTGTCCATTTTAATACCTTGCTCGTTTGGGAGAGGCTCCGCCACTTCCCAAAGAGCTGTTACCTGCCTCCTCGCCTGAGGTTCCCCAGTCTTGGGAGGCTGATGGAATGGGGTTACTACAGATGAAAAACTGAATCCTTAACTGGGTTAAGACCCTTGGGATCACACATAAAACCAGGACCCGTGTCTTCTGAATCCTTGTCCAGTGAAAGAGGATAAATAGCCTAAGTGCCAGCAGAAGGACACAGATCGGTGTGACTACAGAATGTGGTCCTTGGAGCGCTGAGGTGCTGGCTAATGAGCAAACCCCTGGGCCCCAGCCCTACCTACCAGATCAGAGTCAGTTAGCATGTACGACAATCCCAGGTAATTATCTTTGCACATTTAGGTTTGAGAACCTCTGGCACTGAGAATTAGAATAAACAGAAAAAAAAAAAACTCTATGAATAACTGAGTTGACATCACATTCTGAGGTAAATAAAAAAATAAATCCAAAGTTATGCTGTCTATAAAATAACATAAAAATGTGTTAACAAACAATAAGTATATTATCTAAAATCGAAATACTATAGCACTAAAAATGGGATAAAATTCACCGTCCAGTAATATGCAGTATCATACGAAGGACGTCTCCTTTCAGAGATTTAGCTGGTTAACAGGTAATGCACATTTAGTACTAAGTGCCAGACAACAAGCACTTTAAGTGCAGTTTCTCATTTATTCTTTACAAGAACACAATAAGACAGGTATTATTATCCATATACATGATATATATACACAGATGAAGGTACTTGCCACAGTCATGTTGCTAGTTACAGTTACAAAGAGCCGTAACTCAAACTAAGGTCTCTCTGACCGCGAAACCCATTTTTAAAAATGTTAAATTATGTTGCTTCCCTAAAATTATATTAATTGGATATAATGCATTAATTGGATATATTAGATGGCACACACTAACTTTCAGTTTTCAATTACTAAATTAAGTATTTTAAGTCAAAGTCTCTTATAATGTCACTAAAATCTTCTAGGTCGATTTAATAGCTGGCTCTTCTCTGATAGAGCAATTATTAATTTAGGCCATCTACAGCTGGCCTGTTTAATATGAATTTTTTCAACCAAGTTTAATAGTGCTACTGCCGACCCATGTTACATAGCTGCAGGCCCATGGACGGGAATGGTCCTTTTAATTACCTCATTCAACTGCCATTACTGGGGACTACAGGGATCCTTGTATGTGACCTCTCTGCTTCCACCGTACTCTTCTGTTTAAATTCTGGGTAACTAGAAGACAGAATGATTGTTTGGGCCCTGCCACTGCCATCCCTGGGTCTCCAGCATCAAAAGAGAACCACAACAAAATATAAACTTGAGATGGCACCGTGCGCATCAGCTTCCCTGCTGAGCTCACGCACTCATGGTGCAGGGCTCCCTCAGCTGCCAAATGACCCCAAAGGGACGGAGTACCTTCCTGCCCCAGAGCCCACTGCAGCCTGCCTGCCCGAAAGGCTGTGGGACAGCAGCAGCTGCTTCTGTGAGAAACATCATCTCTCCAGGGCATCCCTGAAACCCTTTCACTTTGCACCAGACCAGCAGACCGTGGACTCAGGTGTGCACACAGGTGTGCTTTCAGCGCAGTGGAGGACAAGATCACATAGGTGACTGGTTCACTCCAGGCATGGCAATAAACGAAATTCCACAAGAACAAGAAGAGCTCAACACCATTATAGGAAGAGGAATTTGGACCTAGTGAAAATAGAGCAGGGCAACATTTGGGGGCTTTTAGTGATAGCACATCTTGGGTCAGTAATTTAGAGAACAGGTTTTAAAAAGCAGATTACTAAAATGCAGAAGTAGAAATATGAAATGGAAAGACCAAAATATGATCCCACTACGGTTTTTAGTATGGTTCACCTCAGAGCTGGGGTCTAGTTTGGAGCTCCAGAACTCAAGAAAAACTATAAAACATTTAGCAAAGAACCACTAAATTTGAAAAATAAAATCTCCAAATTCCAGAGCCAAGATGGCATCCCAATTCCATGTTTTCGATTCCTTCGTTCTTCTAATTTTCTGCTGAAAGGAATGACCTGATCAATGAAGTTTTATGACATTAGTGGAAACCAGACCTAAGACTTCAAGATATTTTTCATCAGGAAGTGACACAGATGACAATAGAATGACAAAGAGCACTAACGTGCTAGGCATCCAAAAATGCAACAGGAAGTCTGCCAGAAGAGATCCTACCCTCTTGCCCCCACCAAAACCCCCTCCACCATCATCTAGAACAGAGATGCACGAGGAAAGAGGGATGAAAGTGGAGCTTGGTAATAGTTGAGTGACAGGTTGCTCTGACTACTTCTCCCTGGACACTAATAGAGCAGGACGTAAGGGGTTAGGTATTCCTCCAATAAACTCAGCGCCCAATTACAGCTTATTAACATTTATTAATGGTGATAATTTGAAGATGGTATTTAATCGCTCTTAAAATCTTCAGTTACTTGTTTCACAGGGGCTAAAAGTCGAAAATATCCTTAGCTAGTGAGAGCCCAACTGGGCTCTCAAGGGGGTCTCAACACATCCTACCCACAGACACACTAATAGTAAGCAGGCGACTCACAAGTGTGGCTGCTCCCTGCCTCTCAAAATTTCCATCTTTTCTTCTCCAGTCCCTCAAAAACTTCCATCCATCAACCTAAGTCAATAAGCCATGAATTATTGAGCTCACAGGATATAGCTCATGAATATGTATGTGTGTGTTTGGAAGACAAGTTTGTAAAACAAATGGGCTCCATCATGGCTTATAGGAACTCAGCACACAGGCCTTTAAGGAAATGTCTGAAATTATTCTACTCGTGTCTACTGTTTCAGCATGGTTTTAGCACACTAGAGATAGTGGAAAAATCGTTTGTTCTGGTAGATTTTTTTGCGTCTGTTTTTTCAGGCACACATGTATGGAATAATTTGCTGAATTAAGCATAGCTGGCTGCTCTTTGCAAAAAACAAAGGTAGCAGCTTTGAGGTCACAATTATCACTGCTAATGCCTGTGAGCTGCCTGCAGAAAAGGATGATGTGTGACTATTTTTCCTTCCATCCATCCATCCTTTACTTCAACACTCTCAAGATTTCTGTCTTTGGCTACTATAGATAGCCCCAAACTTCTTCCTTGATTACCTACTGGTCTCCAAATAAAGGAGCCAAAATAAGCCGCACAACAGAAGACAATCCTAGTTCACAAGACACTTGGCAAAAATAATAAGAGCGAGCCCAGGATGCTATTTATCCAAGCCTCCAGACGCCCTCCAGTTCTCCCTTGCTGCCCCTGCTGGAGCCGTCTTTGGTTGCTGCTGCCAACTGTCCGCTGGTCCTCCGCCAGCCCCGGAGTCCTACACAACACACCTGGACAAAGACTTGTCCAAGCTACTGACGAGGCGAGTTGGCCTGCTTCACTTCTGATTTTGTCTCTTGCTCCTCAGCCTGATCACTGCAGTCAAGGGGGGAAAAAAAGGGCTTGATCATCCTTTCACTAAGACATCTCTCCTGACCTGGGGACTTCCTTCCACTCTTATCATCATCTTCAAACAGTTATGGTTGGTCTAAAATATACAGGAAACCATGTTACCTTCTAGAACAGGAGTCAGCAAACATTTTCTGGGAAGGGCCAGAGTGTAACTATTTTAGGGTTTATGAATTTGTCACATGCTCCTTTTTTAATTGTGGGAAAATACAAGTAATATAAAATTTACCATCCTCCCCATTTTTAAATGTACAGTTCAGGAGTGTTAAGTGCATTCACATTGTTGTGCCACCGTCACCACCATCCAGCTCCAGAACTCTTCATGCTGCAGAACTGGAACGCTGTACTCATTACACAAAAGCCTCGTCCTCCCCTCCTCTCAGCCCCGGCGGCCATTATTCTTTTTTCTGTCTCTATGAATTTGACTATCTAGGTTCCTCATATAGTTGGAATCACACTTGTGATTCACTTATTTATCTTTTTGTGACGTGCTCATTTCACTTAGCATGTTTTCAAGGTTCATGCCTGTTGTAACATGTGTCAGAATTTCCTTCTTTTTTAAGGCTGAATAATATTCCACTGTATGTATATACTACATTTTGTTTATCCACTTATCCGTCAACGGATATAAAAACCATTCCTAACTTTCAAGATACACAAAAACAGGCTACAGGCCAAATTCGGCCCACAGGTCATAGTTGACCTAACCCTGCTCTAGTGGTATAAAAAAGCATACAACACAGACTAGAGGTTCTAAAACTTTTTCAGTTCATGGTGCCTTCAGTATATCAATCATTTTTTCATAGCACCCAGAAGCCAAAAGAAATACCCAACAATCCCATTTAAGTCCAAATAACTTAATCTGTAGTGAGGTCATAACAACTTAACGCCCATTGGGCATTTAAACCTCAGAATCAGATCAGACAATGTCAGCCTCATTCCCTGTTCCACGCTGATTTTCATGTGCACTTGCTTTAAAGCACAGAACCCACCCCAAACTCAGCTTTGCAAAAGTATAATCATGTTGAAAGGAATGTATATTCAATGCTGAAACTGAACTATTTTGAGCTAGTAGTTACCTTGGTACCCTAGAGATGTCACTGTGCTTCCCTGATAAATTTAAAGTATTTGGCAGCACCCCTGTGAGTTCACCGAGAAGCCCCAGGGCTCCCTGACACACTGTTTGGCAAATAGAGATATAGACTCTCCCAGGGGTTTCAGGACAGAGGTGGTGAAGCAGAGTCAAACACCTAGAATACACCCAAGGACAGAAAAGAGCACTTGCTCAGTGCGAAGCAATGACACAGACATGAAGAGCTACACATTCTAGAAAAGAAA
Organism: Pteropus vampyrus; assembly: GCF_000151845.1. Taxonomy (NCBI): domain Eukaryota; kingdom Metazoa; phylum Chordata; class Mammalia; order Chiroptera; family Pteropodidae; genus Pteropus; species Pteropus vampyrus. Next base: position 3,259,179 of record NW_011888828.1, read on the forward strand.
GAAGCCCGGAACCCCCAAAGGCAGGAATGGCTGCAGGAGGGAGTGACGTTTACGCTGGTCCTTGAAGACAGAGTAAGGGAGAACACTGCAAGTGAAGGAAACGGATAAGTACAGGAGAGACCCCGACGCGAGGAGGTGGCCTGGAGCAGAGCACACACAAGGAGACTGCAGGAACGGAGTCAATCACGGTTTTAGAGGAAAGGTGATGCATTTCAAGACGTGTTCAGAAAACGTAATCCAGCAGTTAGAAGTGAGACAGCCTGAAAAAGAAGCTGCAGTAACGAGACCCATTAGCAAAAACTAGCCCTGGTCAAGGAATATAGATATAATGACCTGAAGTGACATTGCTGGGGGAAGAATGGAAAAAGATCAGACTAAAGAACCTTATGAAAAAAAAGCTTGACACTGCATGAGGAGTGAGAGTTAAGAGAAAAGATTCAAGAAGAATCGAGGCTTGTAGGCCAGGTAACTAGGAAAATGATACTATTCACACAAAGGAGGTTGCAGAGGATGAGCTAGGGTGGCCTTGGGAGAAAGATGCTGTGAGTCTGGCTTCTGATGTTGTAAGTTTGAGGTGCACAGCAGGTCATTCAGGCAAAGAGATCCAACCGGTGGCTGAATCCTCAGGCCCTGTGGATTTGTAGGCTGTCGGCGTAGAGCTGATGGTTGATCTTGGGCGCCGATCAGAGGGAGGCCAAGCCCAGAGCGTGCCCGCATTTCAGGAGGGGAAGGAGAGAGGTCAGTGGAGCAGAGGGGCCCTGAAGGAGAACTAGGGGGATCTGGAGTGTGGATGTCAAAGGGCAAAGGAGGCGACTCTGGTCCAGGAGTCAGAGCCTCTGCTTTGTTAACAAAGCGATTCTTTACAATCCCAGCATTTTTAAACAAATTTTAAGTGCACTTAATGATCAGGTGAGGAGAAGGCTGGCAGTTTTACATACGGAGAAGCAGTCGTCCCTTACAGGTGGTTTGGAGGGGCTTTACGGCTGGTGAGCAGTGCAATCCCTTCTCCCTGGCATCTTTACCTCTTGTATCCCTTTCCTCCAGCCCCTTTCCCTCAAACTTTCCTTCTGTGTTCACAACCGCACTTCTCAAAACGCCAGTCCACACTCGCTTTCCTTGTCTCCACCAGATTGTCCCGGAGACCCCCTGTGCACCGCTTGCTGTAGAGATCAATGCTCACCTGCCCTGGGGGTCAGATGAGGGCCCTTCCTTGGACCTCTCTTGACCTCTCCTACACACTCCAGTGCTCTTGGTATACTTTATGCAAACGCACTCCTGCAAGCCTCGGCCCCTTGCTGAGGCGCTCTCTCCCTGAACATCTTTCTCCACCTGCTTGCCTTCAAGGTTCGGCACCATGTTACTCTCCTCCAGACCACTCGTTCCTCTGTGCCAGCCTCCCACCCCTCGCCCACCTGCCCTGGCTTTCTTCTCTGTCACAGCCCCTGTTCTAGTTCTAGTCTATCTTATGAACATCTCAGTCTTCCGGGCCCTTTATTACAAACTCCACGGAGACGAGAGGGTTTCTCGGCCACCTCCGCCTCCCCACGGGGTGTGGTAGAGTGCTCTGCACCTGGTACACACTCACTACGTGGTCTTTGAACAGGCGATGTTTCCTTTCACTGCACATGAGAGGGCGGAATGTGTCCTAGAATAACTGTAACACCTCCGCACAGAACAGCGCACGGGTCTCAGAACGCCCTCATGTCTGACCTGCACTCCCTGTCGGGAGGAAAGAGGAGTATTACCATCCGCATCGTGCGGCTAAGGGAACAAACTCAGAGAGGTTAAAAGCTTCACACGAGGCCACACAGCAGTGAACACAAGAGCCAGGACGACAGCCCAGACCTTCTGGCCCGTGCTTTGGTGGTATTCCACTGCACACTCTGTCCCTGTGTGAATCTGTGCAATACCAACCCTGACTTTTGGATAGCTATCTGCACTTTAGCCATTTCGTCATTGTTTATTCCCATGTAGTATGTTGTTAGCATATCTGCCGATCGCATTAAAGTCTAAGTATGATTTTAGGTTCCAGAGGCTAAGGATCAACACATAGAATTAGGTAGTAACTATAAACTATGAAAGGTAGACTTTGTGATGTGTTTCTAGAAAATTTTAAGGTGCAATTGACTTAAGTACTTCCAAACACACCCTATAGGGGCCATCTAACCTGCTAATCAACACTCTATAAGCTGATACTCGTAAATAAGTAGTCTGCTGCCTTCCATGCGCTTCTCTTCATCTTTTCCATCCTGCTCTGAGCCCAGATGACCTCTATAGCCCACTTTTTCCCACACTTCCCTTGCCACCTGGGTTCCATCTGGGTTCACCCAATGGGAATCCAGCAGGACTCGGAGGGAGGAGGAGGAATGAGGTCTTGCTATTTATTCCTCCGGCCTCCTTCCTGAGGGGTTGCCTCAGGTTGGCTGCGACCCGTGATGGGAGTTCCTGGCTCTTATCAGGCGGTCTTCCCATGCAGTGCTCTGACTCTTAACGCACATTCAGTCCTAGGGGTGGTAACCACGATAAACCTGACCAGAACACGGCCGCAAATTCTTTGATGCTCCTGTCACCAAGAAGTGGGGTCTAAGTCCTCTCCCCTTGAAAGTGAGTGGGCTCTGTGACTACTATGAATAATAAAATATGACAGAAGCAACATTATTTCAGTTTCCAGACTGGCAGCGTCTTGGAGACCTCAACCCACAAATAGGAAGTCCGACTCCCTGAGGCTGCCATGCTATGAGGAAGCCCGAGCTAGCCCTGTGGAGAGGCTTCGTGGAAAGAGGGAAAGAGGGAAAGAGAGAGGCCCAAGCTACTTAGGCACCAGCTTTTGTACCCATTCCAGCTGAGGCCCCAGACATCACAGAACAAAAATGAGCTGTCCCTTCTGTATCTTGCCCTAATTCCTAAACCAGAGATATGTACTTTATACTAATGATAAATGATTTTTTTAAGCATTTAAGTTTCAACAGATCATTGAAACATCACACTCTTGTATGCTAAAGGTTCTATCGACCTGGCCCCTGAGTGAGGAAACCATGGAGCAAAGCTGCCTACACACTGCTCACGCCACAGCCCTAGATGGACAAAACATAAACAGTTGTTGTTACAGCTCTTGGGATGTTGGTGTTGTTTGTGACTGCAGTACAATCATAGTGACTGATACAATAAGTTATCTAGTCAAGCTAATCCTGATCAAAACGCCCCCCTGCACGAGGGGAGCATTTGAACTCCCAAATATGCTACACAAAGGAAGGAGGTCTATACATTAAGCGAATATATATGTCTATCTTTTCTACATCTACAATCAGGATAACCATAGAAATCAGTCGACCACGTGGCAGCATGTGGTGACCATGGAAACACACCCCTTACACCTCCAGCTACAGGAAGCTTCACTGATGTGACCCCAGGCCCTGTGGCTACACTGAAACCCTCACCACAGCCCCCACAGGCCACTCACAGCCAACTGAGTGCAGCGGGGACACTGGGGCAGACCTGTTCCTGGGAGACACAGGTCCCCTCACTGCATTCTGGGACAAGCTCGCCAAGCTCGTCCCCAGTCCTCCACGTGCTGTCCGACGTGCACTGCAGTCTGACGGCTCTCCCAGCCTCCCCACCTTGCTCCCTATTTTTTCTCTCACCAGCATTTCCCCCAGCGAAATCCTTGCACATTTAATCTTATCTTGGCACCCACTCCACTGAGAACCCAGACTAACACAACCATACCAATGAATATTCAGCTTTGAAAACTTAGCTTTGATAAATTAAACATAGAGAGACAACAGAATTAGCTCTTGATGGATAAGGGCTGTCCCATTAATCTAAAGTCAAAAATAACCATTTTTGCACAACATGATGTCCACGTCTATGGCTCGATTTAATTCCTAAATGACCTTATTAACATGGGATCATTTTCTTGAATATGACTTTTACAAAGTGTGATTTTAACCTATCTCCCAAAACATATCCTTTTCTAAGCATCCAAAATAGGCTTTCGATCCCTTATCTAAAACCCTGGAGACCATGTGTTTTGGAATTTAAACTTCATATTTTAAAAAAGTCATATAATATCTACCAGCAGGTCTGGAGCAGAACTCTATAATCATATACATTACAAACATACAAATATTACACAACATACAAATATTAACACGAGTGAGATAAAAACAGCCTCGAGACAGTACAGGAATGGGTTTGCCTCCAAATGAGTTCAACAAAGGTTAGGTTGTGCTATCACATGAATTTTTTTTTTTTTTTAATTCAGTTTTCAGAGCTTTTTGAATTTTGGAGTTGTAGGTAGGGGATTGCGGACCTATATAGTCACACTAAAGAAAACGATGCAGCCCTATTTAAAAAACAAGCAAACAAAAAACAGATATGTCTTTGTATTAATCCAGAAAGAGAAATGGCCATCCCACAGCATTGGGTGAAGAAAGCACGGAGCAGAACAACTTGCGAAGGCAGTATTTATTATACACGCATAGGGTGGGGAGAGGAAAGACAGACAATCTTCACTTCTCAAGCAGCTCTCCGCCCCCCGCCCCACCTTTTACTACGCACAACCCTTTGAAATGACTTTATCTCTGGCTAAGAAATGCTGTGGAAATAGTGTTTATGAGTATTGATTGTGATGTGGCAAGTTTTAAAGTATGAATTGATATTATTTTTGAGACAGACTGTCTGCAAACTGTCTACATTGACGGCAGGTAACTAGAATGTTTTACATAAACTGGGGGCCGAGAGAGTACACAAAGGAAATTTACTTAGGATATTAAATAAGGCTCCTCTGTCAAGGCAAGGGACCCAGGATTTGAAAATTAAGGACAAGAGCCCCTGCAGTAGAGACTCCCAGGTATTCTTTCTTACATCAAAGGAGAGGATACGGGATATAGGGTGTGACTGCTATCAATGGGAACTCCTCAAGAAACACCCAATACCGGACATCTTTCCTCACCTGCCTCTGAATCCCCATCTTCCATGCATAAAAGGCTCTTTTCTGCATCGACCACTTAGGGAGAGGCTTTTCTCCTTCTCCCTTGCCCTGCTTCCTTCCTAAGATTTTAATTCTAAATGATAAAAACACAAACAACAAAAGATGAAGAGCAGGAAGACAGACAAATTGAAAAGGAAATATTCTCCTCAGTCACTCCAATAACCCTGGGAGAAACGGTCTGCAATGGTCGAAAGTTAAGGAATCTTAATTAGAAATCGGAAATTCAAATCTAATATGGTAATATTCACTTTGCATTTATATGTTCGATATTGACTTTTTTCACAATAAGCATGTAGGAAAATAACTTCATGATTTTTAAAATCTCACATTTAAGTTATGCACATGCCTGAGAACAATATTAGTTAATATATGTAAAGTGCTATTATTATTCTCTACGAAGCCCTGTCTGGGGATGTCCTAAGTGCAAACGCTCTGACTGGCACTTTAACAAACATCATTCCATTTGTGCGCTGCTTATTCAACCTCTGAGTCTAAGGCACTGTGTTTGGCACCGGAGATACCCCAGTGAACAAAATAAGTGTGACCTCTACCCCCAAGAAGCAAGAAAACCATCGTGGAGGCAGCATTAAGCGAGTTAATGCACATTTGATGAGTGGATTCCATCAATGATGAGTGTTAGGAGCAGAAGCACAGAGTAACCAGGCAGATCCTCACTGCAGCTCTCTTAGGTCGATCTCATCCTCAATTATTGGTAAAGAGTTCTCATTAATATTTGCAGCATTAAGGTATGCTAATTAGAATAATCCTGAACAAATAATAATTTTATAATTATAGCTATTACAAAATGACTTTGGAAATTATTTTATATCAACCGGTCAATGAAGAAAAGAATGGGAATAAATGTGGAAGAAAGTCTAAATGTGTGACAGAGTATATGGATAATCACTGCCCCCAAATTTCACTAGCACTGTTGGATTCCTCATAGAGGAAAATTGCTTCACGCAGAGGTTTAGAGACCTTCAAGGCAAGACGTCGACCCCACCCCTAAAACGGAAAAACACTAGCATAAGGACAACCTGGAAACAAATACCAGGTTTGTATTTTTCCAAAGATATGTTCCATATTTTACAAGACATTTTAAATTTCAAAGACTGGTCCCTTCGTGCCCATAAACCACTAAGACAACCTGGAAATCTCAGTACTTTGATGTCAAACCACATCCAAGATCACCTCTAGAACCTAGAAGTAACACAAAAATCCTAATCAAACCAAGTATCTTGTTTTGAAAAACATCCCCACTATGCTCAAAAGGCACTAAAATGGTAAGAGATAAACATCTTCATTCAAGACCTGCTGCACTAAACTAGAACTCTCATCAGCATGTACAGCCGGGCTTCAAAGTTGCCATACTTAGGTAATCTTAGATTCTGTAAAATGAGAGCTCATGGAAATGGAACGTCCAAATGTAGAAAAGTGGGTATTCCATCAAAAAACATGTGATAAGTAGTTTCTTGCTTCCCTCCCTACCAGCCCTGGCAATTCCAATAACTTGACAAAGATCCTCTGGACTAACTAATGTATATGTCTATTTAATGAAGAAAAAAACTCCTTAAAATTAAGAATTCTAGGTCCCTGGGTATCTCCTGACAGCTCATAATGGAAAAGCTATCAGTTGACATGTTACACAAAATGAGAGTGACATAAGGAATTCAGAGTGGTGTTAATGAGACAGCCAACCCTTGATGGGACCTTAACTTGGCTTCACTTTAAATTTAACTGTCGCAAAATTGTTATAATAAAGAAGTATGTTCTAAGAGTTGGCAAATCATGGGACTTGTGCTACCACTGGCCTTTCTCCACATCCATAGTTAACCTTGCAACCTCTAGGGCAGACTTGGCCTTAGAGGACAGCATAACAGAGAGTTCCAAGTAGCCACAACTCATGAACTTAAGCAGGCACAAGAGTCAGTCTATTTGCCAATCCTAGTTTAGACTACCTTACCTAACATTCAAAATGCCATATTCTGACACCAAATGGATCCCCATCAGACTTAAGCTATCACCATTGTTAAGGTCTGTGTTTGATACTGCTAAGGAACGTGGATGGAACGAGAAGAAAAATAAGGCTAAAGTCACGATCAAGGGTTCACCTTCCTCAGTTTCCAAATCTGTTTGTAATACAGATAAAAGATGACATCAGCCAATCACTGACCTTATGGAGAGCAGGAGCCAAGACTGGTACCAAGAACCCATTGTAAATATAATTTACAAGCTGATTACGAATCAAGGGGTGAGCCACCTAAGAGAGAAACAAGTAGTCATGAAAAAGACAAAAAATTCAATCTTTAGGTCTTCTTAAAAATCAAGCATTTCTGTGTACATCCTGAATTCAAAAAGGAAATCCAAATTTTGGCCATTTATTCCATGGCCAAAAGAATAATTCAGACTTTAAACCACAGTACAATTGTTTCAGATGGTTTATTCCAGTATAAACACCTTGAGCTTTCAAATTTTAAAAAACTGGAAATTTTAAGTTTCCATTTGATAAAACAGACAATAGACTGAATATGTATATGGACTCAAATTAAAATTAACAAACTGGAAAGTATAATTTTTGCCTCATAATTTCATCTATGTCCCATCTCAACTTGTGACTAATTAAAGAAAAAAAGAATGTAACAGTCAAAGTGGGCAATTAAATACATTTATTTTGCTACCAGAAGAATTTTCTCATTTTGAAGGTGTACTTTCTGCTACTCATTTTACTGAGAGGAAGGCACTTAGAAAATCTTTTCATAAAAAATAGATCCTGTTCAAAAGCAGAAAACATTACCAGAGGTACAACACTTTCTATATTTGATTTGCAAAATGTATTTAGCATGGATAATCCCTACTAATATCTTTTGTAAGTAATATTTTCAATAGTACCCTCAAACAAAACAATTTTAAAAGTATATGGCCTGAATTTCAAAATATAGTATAAAATATATCTTTTCTCTGTTCTTAACTATGCCTGTTAGCTTTACTTCTTTAAAAAATAAAAAAAAAAAGGAAGTCAAACAATAAAATAAAAAGCAATTTCTAGGAAAGTGAGGCTAGATCTTTAAATTACTAATAATCTTTTTCTGTGAACAATTGGGAAGAAACTAACAGTTCCATCTATTTCCATACACTTCTGCAAGAAAATGTTGATAGACTCTAAAATTTAAAAAAAAAAAAAAAAAACTTAAGATGTAATCCACTTATCTTACATATAAATAAAACTTCTTTGACTTGGCAATAAAAATGAGATGGGAACCAAAGTAATTTACTTGCATTTTCTTCCAGAAACTATTTCTTTATTTGGTAGATAAACAGATTATAACTAACATTTTTCACCTTAAAATCACCATAAAGAAAATTTGATGTCTTAATAAATCCAACATTAAGGTGATATTTATGCTGTATAGAAATAAAACATTTTTGATGAAAACCTACTATATCCTTCAATGTATATGAAATCTGATGTTTATTGAAAACAATAACAAGAAATCTGAAAGTAAAAATCTAATCAAAAAGCCAAACATATTAGATAGAGTTCAGGGGCTGTTTCCCGCCTCCCCCACCCCCTCTCCCCGAAGCAGGGCAATTTCAAAGCAAATTTATTTTGTGTTGCTAAGATGGTTAACTTCTTTTAAATTCAATTGGGATAAGAATATTCTTTATGTAGTATGCACCATTAAGCAAAATAAAGTGTTTTCCTATGTAGGCTCCTAAAAAGACCTTGAAATAAAAGTGGTATAATTTGGAGTACTTAGAAGCCTAAAAATATCTGTTTAATGAGTCAGGCATTGAACTTATTTTTGATAGTTAAGTGGATAATCAAAACAGAATTAACATTTTTTATAAGGAAGATAAAGAAAATCTACTTATTTTTTTCTCAATTAAAACTTCCCAAAAGCCCATAAACTATCATTTTTCCTCATTCAAGGACATTCTGTATGCTTAAAGCAAAGCATCAATATTCCATAAACATTTATTAAAATAAAAAAGGAAATGCTTATAAACTAATACTTCGTAGTGCTTGTACTCTGAATGGACCATAACAAAGGGCCCCTCTGTTGTGCTCTGTTACCTGGATGACCGCATTGCAAAACTCCAGGGAGTTCATGAACTGGGCCAGCGCTGGGAGAAGGAGCCAGTCGTCCCTCAGAAGGCAGTGCCACTCCTCGCCTTTCTCCTCTAGCTTTGTAGGCAGGGAAGAGTAGAGACCACTGAGCCCGGTTGCAAGGACCTGTGTTCAGAAGTAAAAATGTAATCAACTCTTTTCCAAAGTCCTTAACTTGCAACTAACAGCTCCCAGGTGAGGCCAATGACGTTGGTCCACTTGAAGTGAGTGGAAAGGTATTAAAGTATTAGAGGGTATCCGCTAGCTAGGGGGCATTTGACAGTTAGAGACAGTCGGGGAAGGACGACTCCAATAGAGGGAGCAGCAGTACCCAAGGGATTTGTCTAATCCATACACAGCTGATATGTGTCTCATGTAGCAAGTGTGTGCTAGGCTAGAGCGGGGCGGGGAGGCAGTGAGGGAGACACATGCAAAGATGAAGAAAACATGATTCTTGCCCCAAAGGTGTTTAGGACAGGGGCGAACTCATAATCAATGCATTACAGTGCAATACGCTGAGTGCAGATACAGAGAAGGCACACACCCCAGTCTAAGAAGGTACTTCCACCCCAGGAGGAAGCCCTGGACCAAGGTGGTTCGTGACAGAAGATGTCACAGGTAAGAACCATGAGTGGCTCTATGAGAAAGATCTTTGCAGACATGTTAAAGGTCATGACTAGCATACGCAAGTTTACAGTTTAGAAAGAGCTCTGATCCGATCTTTACAAATCATGACTAGAAGAAAGAACTGGGGCCATGGGTCATTTAGATATGATGACAGTTATTCAAACAGAGCTAAACTGGGTCTAAACTGAAGCATTGGCAGTAGGAAAAGAGGAGGAATGAATTTGAGATTCACATATACAGTACATGTGAGGGTAATCTAAGACATCTATCGATCCACTGTTAATCCAAAGCTCATGGAAGTTACTTCCTCCCTCAGTACTCTGTTCCTAAAACGATACTGACAGTGTTTGGGTTTAATAAATGAGGGTGAATGCGAACTCGAAATTGTCAAGTTATCCAGCTTGGTTGTTAAGAAAACAATGATGCCTTTAACAGAGATAGAAAGGTAGAAAATGAACACACTTGTGCTGAGTACCTGTTGATTTTATCTTGTGGAGTATAAGACCAAGAGAAACAACAAATTTCTCAGTATGGGAAGTCTTCCAAGTGGAAGTGATGCTCACCAAACAGCACCTTAGAGATGCTGATGTGCATCTGGCAGATGTGCAAAGGGTGGACAAGCGTTTCACAGAACAGAAGCAAAGAACTTATCTATAAAAGGTCTCATCAATATATGTTTTTAGCAGGTTTATTTTTTTTTTCAGTGTAAATATAACTGGGTCTAAAATTAGGTAGACAACTTTAATTTTGGTTAATTTACAAGTAAAATGATGACAAAAGAAAAGGCATTCCTCTAGGGTAAACCTGAGGTTATAAGGGACTCAATGGGATGAAAACGTTCAAGAAAACATTCAATCCTAAATTAGGCCCAGAAAAGAAACACCGAAGTATTCATTGATGTCAGTCTAAGAAGAGATGAACAAGCAATTACAATAGTGTAAAAATGTTCCGAATATATAATAGAAAATATATGATGCTGTGGATATACAAAAAGGTCCTTAACTCAGACTTGGGGGTGGGGGTTGGAGCAGGAAAGGTTCTCAGAAGAAGTAATGTCCTAGCTGCTGAAGAATAAACAGTAGTTAGCCAGAAAAAAAGTGTTGGAAGAAAGAATATTTTAAACAGAGGATGGAAGTCTCAAAGGAAAAGGTAATGATGGCATCTTCCAGGAACTAAGCACAGTATTATTGGTGTGTAGAATTAGAAGTGGGAATCGACTGGCGAAGTAAGCAGGAGTCAGATCCTGCAGGGTTTTGTATATCAAGATAAAGAGCTTGAGAGACATCCCAGTGGAGAGCACAGCAGGCAGCTGATGCTTAGGAGGGGGATCTAGTTTAGAGATGGAGCTCTGGAACCATCCATACGTAGGTGGTACCTCAAGCCATATAGACCAGAGGGAAAAGAAAAGGAGGTTTAGACAGGTAAGATACAACAAAATAATCCAGAGTGCCTGGCATTAGAAACAGAAATTCAGAAGGAGGTGTGGGTCCAGGTATGTTGAACTTGGAAAAATTATCTATAAACTCATTATTGTCTCCCTTTTCCCGTGTTTCCACAGCACCTTCTGTATCCTTGTGTAGCAACTGTCATTCGTTCGCTCAGTAGTGAATTGGCTGTCTTCTCCATCTCACCTGGTCTGACTTGTTTAGTCTGGGCCACAGTGGAGGTGGGGGTGACTTGTCTAGTCTGTTATGGTTTCAGATGCTAGCAATATTTCCCATGAATAACACATCCAGCTCAACAGCAGAGCAGAGGCCTGGCCTGGGGAATGAGAACCTGGAGGTCTGAGCACAGGGAAACCAGATGACGCCATGGGAAGGAAGGGGCAGAGATAATGTGGGACAGAAGTCTACAAAGGAGTAGGGAGGGCAGCGAGAGAAACAGATGAACCATTTCAATATTAGAAAAACAAAATTATATGTATTTCTCTGTTCTGTTTCCTAGTGACCTTAATTCACTCATTCATTCACTCACTCATTAAAGAAGAACTACTATTCACCTTCAGGCCAGATAATATGGTAAGTACAAGAAATACAACAATAAACAAGATAGTGCATTTATCTCTTTTGCAAAATCAAGGCATCTGTGGTCCCAAAGGAGAATGTCCCCTATTTAAAGTACTTAACTCCTTGTCAACATACCCAAACAAATCACTTTAATTCCAGTTTTGAATATGACCCAAGCGAGTTGCCTGTAATAAATTAGAAACCTCTGCCAAGAGAGAACAGAGACCAAAAGTTCTCCTTCAAGGGAAATCTAACCTTGATGCCACATTTTTAAAACCAATTACATTTGCTAACTCATGCTAAATTAACCACAGAACAAAGGCTTTAATTCTGCATACTCCTGATTCCTTAACTACTTTGAGGCTTTGAAGATGAATTCATAAAGACAGGCTTAATTTGTCTGACTAAAAAGCTGGGAATAACTATTTAGTATATCAATATAATTACAGCAACATTAATCTTCAAATTATAGACATCAGTGGCAGTAATTAAAAATAACATATCTAATATTCACTTTTAAAAAAAAAGTATTCTTGAAAAGGGCCTGGCTGAGATGCGAATAGAAGACTGTGTGTATAGGACAGGGCAGTGTAATAACTGGACATGGAGTCCTGCTGTGCTCTCGCCACTATTAAGTGGAGCTAGAAGATGTCTCTGCGATATTCTTTAGGCAAAGGAACATGGAAGAAAATGTTCTGCAGAATAAAGAGTACTAAGTAGTCTTAAGAACAAGATTCCAAATTCTTTACTGCTAAATATTTATATCCTCCATTCTCAGACTTTGCTCAGAGTTCAGATTCATTCATCTAACTCACATCTATTTCTAGAACAGCTATGGTCCAGGTACCATGTCAGGCTGGTACCGGGGGAAGAGCAGTGAACAAGTCAGACCAGGTGAGATGGAGAAGACACACAATAAACTAATAAGTGAAAGAATGACAGTTGCTACATGCAAGGATACAGAGGATGCTGTGGGAACATGGGAAAAGGAGAGGCCACAACAGGTTTGCAGATCATTTTTCTAAGAGTTTAGGGGCACAATCTATGTACTTTTTAAAAAAATCTATTTACTTTTACATTTTATTTTTAACTTAAAAATTAGAAAATACATAATTAAAAATAAAATGCCCATCTACTATTTCAGCCTTTTTTGATCCTGATCACATAAAAGTAATTATAAAACGTATGTATTCCCAACACATTAAGTATTAACCCAATATTTTTAATTTATCTTCTCTCGAAAGTCTCTTTACAAGAAACTAATCACCATATACAACTAAAAGGATAACAACAGATAATTTAAAAAGCAAACCACTTCCTTGACAGCTGCATAGCATGTTAGTTGTTGAGACGATAGATTTTAGTATCAGAATAACAAGGTTTTGAACCTGACTGCCATTTACAGACAGTTATTAAGTTTTCTAGGGTTCGGTTTCTTCTGAGTTGCTACGAGAATTAAAGAAAATAACGCATGTGAAGAAATGACCATCATGGTTTTCACACAGCGACGTTTCCAGTGGGGGGAGAAAGATGGCAGGTACAAAGCACTGAACACGTCAGGGAAGGTCCATCTTTAATGTGAGACATCTAACAGCACCCCGTTAATGTCAGCAAAAACAAAAAGAATTTTAGCAGATGGCTTTAGTCTGAAGCTAGCAGCAGAACACCTGGTGGGGACCATTTGATACACCTTGCCAAAATAAAAAGCCTCATAAATTTTACATGTGGGATAAATAACTTTCTAACTATGGCTGCATACCTAAAAGTTACTTATTTCAATTTGCATTTCCTAATTTACGCATAGGCTGTTTTCTACTATTGCCAATATTTAATAAGTCACAGGGCTTAATTATCAATATTTGATTTAAAAAACATAAAAGGATACAGAGTCATTTGTTGGCATTAAATTGTTCCCCACAGTATCCTCATTCTCCCTCTTTTCTTGGAAAAGCACATCTCAAGAGAAGAGGCAGTGGAACCAGCAAGCTCTTCCTATCAACTACAACAACAAAAGTTTCCAAAAGTGGTCCAATTTCCTGAAAGAGTCATTACCCTTCCCAAAGCCTGATGTTAACACACTTTGACAATCATACTAATTAGAGAAAGCTTTTTGTCAATTGTGGTCCTTCGCCGGTTGGTTAACAGAGTATGCTTTATACTCGACATAAAAAGGTTCTTTTTTTTTTTTCTTAATTATGTTGTCAGATGTAATTATAGAAAACTGAGTACAAAGGAGATTATGGGATCTACCCCGAGGAGGCAGCTTAACACCACGGAACTGTTCCATTCTAGCAAATAAGGTCAGCTGGAGATGTTGTTTCTCCTCCAATTTTAATGAACTGTACAGTGTTTTAAAACACGTTTTTATAAAAGCAACTACTCAGTGAAATCTGCTTATAAGTGGAAATATAAATGTTAAAAACATGCTCCATTCTAGTCTTAGTAAATTTAAATTTTTAAGTATGAAATATTACAAACACACAAAACATAACAGAATAGAAAGCATCCCCAAGATTTAACAGATTTTAATATTTGACCGTGATTTCTTCAAGGCCTCTATTTTTTTCAAAAAGCAAAACAACAAATACAACTAAACCCTACACCAATCCCATCACCACCCCTTCTCCTTCCTTCACCCCCAAAAGCAAGCACGGTCTTAGATTTAGTACATATTATTCCTGTACTTGTTTTTGTACTTTTACTGTATTCATATATATCCAAAAAAAACAGCATAAAGATTTTGTGTCTTAAAATTTTATGGAAATTTTATGTAAATACTGACATACTACGTGTAACATCTTACTATTTACTTTTGTTACTTAACATGTTTTTAGACTTATAGGTAGTCGCACACGCAGATAGTTACATGCTAGTACATATGATTCCTTCATTTTGAATGCTGAGTAGGATTCCATTGTAGATCAGTTTATCTTTCCCTTAATATACATCTTTTTTTCTCTTCCTCAAATCACTTGTATTTAATATCTTTGTGCATGTATCCTTGCAAACACGTGCTAGATTTCCCTAGGCAGATATCTGGAGTAAAGATGCAGAATCACATGGTATGCAAATATTCAAATTATATTAAATATTGCCATATTACTTTTCTGAGTTATTGTATCAATTTATATTCTCAAGAGTTTGTTTTTCCATATCCTTGACAATACTTGGTGTTAACAGATGTCTAACAGTTAGCCACTCTGATGAGCATTATCTGGTGTCTCATTGTGTGTTGATTTGCATTTCTGATGTGGGGAACATGAGAACATTTTCATATGTTTATTGGCTTTGCATGTCTTCTGGGAATTGCCCATTCATATATTTTCTTGTTTTTTTTTTTAATGTGTTGTTTTGTCATTTTCCTTTAATTTGTAGCATTACAAATATTTTTTTATTTTGGGTACCAATTAATTATAGTTATGTGTGTTGCAAATTTCTTCTCACAATCAGTGTTTTTCATTCTTAGCTCCAGTCATTTCTATATGGTTGCTGTTTTATAGGAAATCTTGATATTATTTATACACGAGATAGTAGTTACACACATGGGTCCTTAAGTCAGACTGCCCAGGTTCAAATACTGACTCTGTCTCTTATCAGCGATGTTCACAGGTTCAGGGATTAGAATGTAGACAGCTTTTGTGGGTTAGAGGGCATTAATTATTCTGCCTACCACAAACGCTATGTCCAGTATGGAGCACTCTTGAAGAAATCCGAGCAATAACACAGCAAAATCAGAATTCTTTTAGGAGTTTAATCTGACGATGTAAGATGGGTGAGTTTGAGAGATGCTGGGATAGTAGGGAGACACATTAGGATCTAGAAATAACAGTGGTAGGAATGAGAACGAAACGGAAGAGCTGGATGTAAGCAATGTTGAGCAGGTAGAAGCTTATTAAAATATAAACTTTTTTCTGAGGGAGCTCAAAGAAAGAGAAACTTAATATATCGGTCAGATGAATGGAATCAGTTCTTCACTGCCCATTTGTAAAATCTTTGTAAAATTTTTATTCAATTGGCCAGAACCCAGAAGAGAAGAGATACTTGGTACTCTTAATTTTTTAAATGAAATTGTTTTTCAAAAAAAATGTTTACTCATTTGTTTGCACTGAAATAAATATATGCCAGACACTAGGTGCCCCTAGTTTAGTAGTAAAAACAGGAATTTAGTTGTATAAAGAAGACTACTGCTTTTGAACCTCAAAGCAAAACACAGCATGTTACTCCCTAGGGTTGCTATTAGCATTTTGTCAGTTCTTTATTGGGTGAGACCATTCCACAAACTACTGGACATTAGGCATCCCTGGCCCTGAATAATAAGGCCAGTTGCCCTCCCACCCCAGCCACCCCATGGCCCTATGATGCCCAAACACACTCCACAGACATTTCAAAATGTCCTCTAAGTGCCCTCACCCCCTGTTCAAGAACTACCCATATAGTATTTATTAACAATTAATCTAATCAACTTATGGCAACTTGCCTGGCCTGTTCAAAAAACAAACAAACAAACAAACAAACAAACCCCAACAGTCTTATACAATATTCCAGCAAAATAAGGTATATTTAAGGCAATATAATTTATAAAGAAATATAATGAGAAGACTGGTAAAAAGAACAGATAATGGAAATAAACTGAAACTGTTCACTGAGTTGAGAAAATAAAAATAGCTGTTGACCAACAGAGCTGACAAACCAGAAAAAGATATAAATCTATCATCTAAATCCCCTTTCCAAAAAATAAGCCCTTCTTCCAAAAACACCACGAATGCCAAAAAAAATAAATAATCAGAGCCTTAAGGCATTTTAAGAGTCGCAGACAGCTCCCATAATTTTCTGAAACTGTGAGTGGGCTAGGGCTACAACAACATCTGCAAAGGACCTTACACTTTATTTCTTACCATATCAATGGTTAAAAAACTATACAGAGTAGAATATTTCTTGCTATCCCAAACTGTAAATATGTATTTGTTCTTTAAAATAAAATCAGTGCTTTGCATCTATAATTATAGTTATTATCTTGCTAAGAAACAAATTAATTTGTGAAACCAGTTGTGAAGGGTCTCACCACATGCCATGATTCGTGGGTAAAAAGTCAACCTGGAAAGCTAAAAATACAGAAAGTACAGGTCTTACCAATCACTCAGGATATGTGCTCTTAGGAAAAACTAAAATAGTTCCTCACCCAACAGAAATGAACCAAGATGTGGTAATACATACAGTTTCCTCTGCTGGCTAATTTTGAGCTGACACTACTCAGCCAAAAGGCATTGGATTAAGACTGCCCTGCTTCTTCCAAAAGATTTCCTTTAAACACCTTTCCATAGAAGGTGCCAAGTACAACTTGCTGAAAAGGATTAAAAAAGAATTTATCATTAGTACTAGAGAGGAAAAGAGGAGTGTAAAACATGGCAATGAGAGGGACTTACTGGACAAAAGTAGGTGTTCTCCACAATGTGATGGGCTACCATGCTGTTCTCAGCAGAGAGAGACATGATGAAAAGCAAAGCATCCCGAGCCTGCTGACCTACTGTCCCCTCTCGGTGAATGAAAGGTATCAGAAGGGAGAAGATGAGGAAGTTGGCCGCCCCTTGGTCCTCACTTGTGTGGAAAAAGAGTTCCAGAATGGACGAATCTTTGGCAAGGATGGAACAGAGCTGATTGAGCAGGACGACCAGCTTCCCCTCCACGGCAGGGGTGGCTGTTCCTGAACAAGAGCTCAGCAACATCATCAAGGGCTTCAGGATGGGCTTGTGGTGCAGCAGAGGCTGGTGTGACTGGGTGACCAACATCTCATACATCTTTAGCTGCTCGATTTTCGTGTCATCAGTAAATTCCCGCCTCAAGCTCCAAAGGAAGAGTTTCTCCATGATGTTCTCAGAGACCACGAATTCCAGAATTGGCCCCATCGCAGCATCCTTGGCTTGCTCTTCAATCAGCAAGAAGAGCATGTGTTCTACGTAATTCTGCACAGCGCTGGCCTCATCTGGAGGGATGGATCCATATTTTGCCTGGGTGTTCTTCAAGGGGTCATGCTTCTCTAAGATCTTCACAACCTGTAACCAAATCAAATATCTGTCATCCATCCGATGTTTATCATAGTGAGAAAAACATATCACCCATCTTCACAGAAAAAAAACAAGAGCCATGGCCCACAACCAGATGTGTGTGATCACTGTGTTTGTCTCTCCCTCATGAGAATAAAATGAAGGGATTAAACTATAGAAAGAAGATGTTCGAAGATGTTTGTTTCTAATAGTTATAAATTTTGGCAACCTAATTGTCAAAGAAAGTAGTCTATTATTGGGTCTATTATTACAAAGACCATTGAGCAAAATGAAAGAATTTAAGTGATGCATTAGATGAAAAAATAAGTTATGTTACATAGTTAGATCCATCATTATCAACTATGTCAAAAATGTGAAAAAAGACTGAAAATGAAAAAATAGTGATTTGTGTTTTTGTGTTCAAGGTGATGACATTCTTAAATTGTTTTTTTCTAAACTGTCGAGAATATTGCCTTTTAACTTTCAAATACATTAAATCAGTAAGTCTACCTACGTTCTCCTATGAATTGAGTTGATTTGGAGATTACAGCAGGGAGACTCATCTGCCCTTGACAGAACAATATCCTTCCCTCTTCTTCTTGGATGGACAACCTCTTCAACTGGGCATGCAAGGTTAGGTAAAAGGAAACCGATGAACAGAAGACACCGACTCAGCAGAATTGACCCTAACATATGGTACATGTTGAAACTAAAAAAATGAAAGTTTTGGACTCTGCATTTCTTTCAGCTGGAAAAAGTTCCGAAATAACCAATCACAAAATAAATTCCTAATGTACAGAATTTATATTTGGGGTAATGAAAAATATTGGAAATAGCGGTGATGGTTGCAGAACATTGTGAATGTAGTTAGTGCCATTGAATTGTATCCTTAAAAATAGTGAAGAGGGCAAGCTTTGTTATATGTATTTTACCACCAAAAAGAAAAAGTCAACTGACAGTTAAAAAAAAATGAATAAATCCCTAATTAGGACATGTGAGAGCTCTGGTGTTTCTCTCCCTTACCACTGCTGGCCTTTGAATGCTTCCTACCTCTCTGCTCATCAATATTGACCTCCACCTTGGGACCTGGAAATTAAAAGAATTTTATATCTTGACTTCCATGTAACTTTATGACCTAGAATTTCTATGATAAATACACATGATGATTTTTAATCAAACATTGAAGACTTTCTTGGTTCCTTTTTGCCATTCTCTGCTGCATGCTATATAAAATGTTTGTCTTTTGCCGTACCCTCCTCACCCAGTTCTATAACATGCTGTTACATGTTCTGTATTTAGGTTACAAAATATTTGCAAGTCACTGAAGAAGCTGGCAAAGTTACATTGCTATGTCAGCATGCATGCAAGCAGTGACGGAAATTTATTTCTCAGGGAAAGCTCTATGTTTTTCCCTGTCAAAACCAGGAACTTTTATACACCGGGCAAGTTATAAAATGAACAGAATTCTACAGAATCTGTAATCTCTATCAATTTCCATTATAAAATTAATAATGCTCTCACAAAGGGAAAAATTGCCCCAACAACCTTGAGTTGACATAGTCAACTTCAGTTAGCAGCTACCCAGGACGTACATGACTCAGTGACAAGTGGCTCCAGTGTGCCCACAGGACATCCCCTCTCCTTCGCTGAACACCGGACTCCAGAGGGCCTCTGACCCTTCCCAACTTCCAAGAAGCCGTCCAGAATTCCTCGAAGGCCTGACACTCGCTGGCAGAGACGCAGGGACCTGGCTGTCCTTTTTCGCTTTGGCCATGAGGACATCTCACAAAGTAGGATCACAGTACCACACGTGTCCAAAAGGGGGCTCCACCTCAACATAGAATTTCTCCCGCCCAAGAGCCCTAACTTCAAGGCCCCACGTTCTGAAGAACAAATTAGCTACCTGTTTTCTCAGCTCTATAATTTCAAAGTCTGCATATTGAATTTACTTATGAGAGCTATCTATACATCTAGGCCTTGGGGTAGAAATGTAATTATACTTTTCATGTGTGTTCAGACTGTCTAAACTGTCTAAAATTGGGGCTGTTCATTATACACTGATAGTGGCACTGCAAATTAGCTCAATCTTTCTGGAAAACAATCTGGCAATAAGCAACAGAAGCTTTCAAATGGTTCCTGCCCTTTGACTTGTTAATCACACTTTACAGAAAATGCCTAAAGGAAACAACTCAAAATAATTTGTTAAAAAATGTTCGCACCAATGATATTTTCCATAATGAAAAATAAAAATATTATTGACTCAGTCAAGAATAAGAGAATTATAATCAAAATGTTACATCCCCCTACGATAAAGCTATTAAAAATAAACACTAAGTGAATCATATAATTACTTGCAAATGTATACATGAAATAATTTAAGTTAAAAACTAAGTATATTGACAAATAGATGCATGATTAGAAGTGAATCCGAAAAGATATAAATGAGATTTTAAGGTTAATTAGTTCTTCTTTCCTATAAATTTATCTAATTTCATAATATAAATAAAAACAAAAGCAAAGTAATTTTGTACTAAAGTCTAAAAAGAGGACCAAAAACACTGTTAAAAACAATAATTAAAAAACTGATTCTTAGAAATTCCTAAGCAATATAAATTTATACATATGCATAAGTATTTATATTATATGCATTCATGTAAATATTATACATCTAAAATGTATAAATGTAATATATACCAAAACTATTTACATGATCACAAGCTTTATTTTTCTCATAAATTAATCTTCATTTATATTATTTATTCCAATGTATTCCTTTGTAAGCAGATCTAACTTTTTTTTTCTATGAAAACCCTAAAAAAGAGAATCAAGATTTTTTATACAGAATGCAAACTATTTAGCAGCTTTTAAGTTGAAGCATGTTAACCCTCTTTATAGTAGCTCCTCTACACTGCCTTCTGGATTAATGGGCCAAAAACATGAGAACAGAGCTACAGTAACCCACAGAGTTAGAAGGTTTGTTGATCATCTGGAATGCAGCAGATCCACTATGAGCCCTTTACTCATTCCCAGCCCCGGCCAGGGTGGTTTTACTGCCTGGAAGATGGGTGTGTTACAACCAAGGCCTGTGAGTCATGGGATAAACAATGCCCAGCAAAGTACTGATTAAGCCTGTGTTGCCACATGTCCTTAACCTCTCTCCTTAGGTGGCAGGGCCCTCCCAGGCCACCTCCCTTTCCCTTCCAGGCAGACACTCCCATGACCTGCTTTTACAAGTGGGCTCTGGAGGCTCACACTCTACCTGGTTCCTATGCTAACAGAGAATGCCTAACACGCTACTTGGCTATAGAGCACAACTTGCACCAAAATGCCAAAGAACTTCTGTTCTATGTCCCAAGTTTGCTGCCCAGATGGTGCCATAGTTCTTTCAATTTCTGTAAACTGATTCCTGATGTGATCTGGACTTTTCCTTAATTTTTCTCTTTTGTACCTGCCAAACTCCAATATTCCTGTCTCCCTAATTTCTGCCAACTGCCCACTTTCACTATCTATTCCGACCTTCCAGTCCTATGGATCCATGATCCCATGCTGTTCACTGTGGCTTCCCCAGGCCTAGCAAATTCTCTGAGTATATCCTCTATTCTACACTCTGAACCTTGCTTCAGATTTCCCAGCTCTAGCTTCTTCTCAGCTATACTTAGTCCCAGGGATTCAATTCAAGGGGGAAAAAATACACACACAATTAAGTGAGTTGGAGGAAGGAATCCAAGTAGAGAAGAGGGAAAGCAAGCAAAATACACTTTTCAAATATTTCTTTTACTAGTGTATATTTACAAAATACACTTTTCAAAAAGTTCACTTCATTAGGCTGAATGTAGCGTTTAAGAAACTAATCAACCCCTGATAAAGCCCACACTTATGAAGTAAGTAAACCAGCTGAGATGAGATATAGTACTGTAAATATTTTGCTGTTCATAGTTAGGCATTTGTTGATCCACAAACTTAACAAATACAAGCTGGTATATATATGTGTGAATCATGAGCCCAGATCACATATAGATCCACTTGTAAGTTATCACAATTCTAAAAAGAAACAAATGCACACACACACACACACACACAAAATCAATAGTGTGAACAATGGCATACAAATGATCATCTGACCAATCTAGCTAAATTTTAACCTAACCTGAAAGTCATTTGACTTTAAATATGAGGATTATTGGGCCTGAACAAGATGAACAAGTAGCATATTTCTTTCATTAAGGAGTATCTACTCCCATCCTTAGCTCCAATGATGGGCTCCATCAGTCAATGATAATGGGCCTGAACTTCAAATATTCAAATTCTAAGGAGCTCATATGCTTTCAGAATGTAAGGTCTAAATAAATCACATAATTACACCTCAAGCTAACAAATGATTAATCTTGCTTTCTTTCCCTCTGTCTGTTTTAGAGCTGGGACATTAGTTCCCTGTACTACGACTGGAATTTAAACCATTGGCTCTTCAGTCTACAGGTGGCAGATTGTGGGGCTTCTTAGCCTCCGTAATTACAGCAAGAACTAGAAGGCAGTTTGCCTGGAATTGAAGCCAGAGCTGATGAAAAAATATGAGTACAAAGGAATTAAACCAAAAGGGCCATTTACCAAACGATGAGGGGCACAGAAGCTAAAAGATGAATTCAGGGAGGTGAGGATAAAACTCAAGGAAAAAATGGAGTAAGTAAAACAGATGAAAGAGGAATGGACCTCGAGATAATCATGCTAAGCGAAATAAGCCAGACAGAAAAAGTTGAAAACCACATGATATCACTTATATGTGGGATACAAACCTAAAGGCCACAAACAAACAGGACAAACAAACAGAGACTCATGGACATGGACTATAGACTAGTGGTTACCAGAGGATAAGGGGGAAGGGAGAGGAGGAAGGTAAATGGAGTAAAAAGGGTCAAATATGTGGTGACAGAAAGAAATCTAACTATGGGAGGCGAACACTCAATGCAATTTATACTGTTAAATTGTACATCTGAAGCTTACTGGATTTCGTTAACCAATGTCAGCATAACAACAACAAAAAAGATGGAATGGATAAGGATTTTGATAAACTCCAGGCGTTTGTGGTGATTATGAAGGAAATGCAGAATGATATAGATGAGAAGGTGACTTTTAATAAATACACACAAGAGCAGCGAGCTTCCCCTTAGGAGACGAAAGGAGCATCAGGAACACAGGCTGATTGGAAACACTGACACAGACTCGCAGCTCTGGCTCCGGGAAGTGGATGGAGCTGGTGGAGCATCGCTTATCCTTCACAAGAAGATTATGGCACTACAAAAACCAAAAAAGGACCCGCTAGATTCCCTTCATCAATATGGGACCTGCTACGAGAAATGTGTGCTGTGCGCCCTACAGAACAACCACAATCAGAGCAGGAAACTTCCACACTGGGCCTGGGCACCCTCCTCCCCCGCGGCATCTGGAGCCTCATCCTGATGGATCTGCGCTTCAGCCCCAATGCCACTGAGGACATGCTTGCACCTTAGAGCCGCCACAGAACCTGCCAGCAGCTCTGGTTCATCCTTTCTCCACAACTTGAGCTACATCGTAAAGGGTTGCTGCTCCCTTCCATGCCACCCCACCCCAGGCTTCCCTCCACCCGAATTAAAATCTTCATTTAAAGTAAAAAAAAACAAAAACAAACAAACAAACAAAAATTTCATGATAAATACAAGTGTTTCTCTCCCCAATTAGCTTGACTTCATCTCAATAATGTTTCCTGTCTTACCTACATTCACATATCAATAGATGATTATTTATGTTACTTTGGTTAGAGTCTAGTTATTTCACGAGTACAACACATACTTCCAAATGCTTTGGAATGCTAATTTAAAGTGGCATCGTGTAAAGAAACAAGTTACTAAGCAACATTTTCCAACACACGGACGAAGGTCAGGGTTTAGCAATCTTAAACCAAATTCCACTTCGTGTACCAAATAACTATAAGTAAAGTTTCCATCTGGTCCTTGTTCATTACTGAATAACTATGTCTTCCAATCTGGAATATTCCTTGCACACTTATTCCCATGGGAGACCCTTATTAAGTCATTTCTTTTCATATTAAGATAACATAAAATAATAATATGTGTATTTTCACATGAGTTGGTTGATGTCAGCTCCAGTCCTAAACTCCAGAGACTTGTTTAAATCTGGGATGAAACAGGATAAAGTAGGAGCTACATTTACATGCCATATCTCCTTGGGACCAAAGACAGTCTAGTAATTACTGCAATATAGAAACATGGTAAGAGCATCAGTCAATAAAGTAACATAAACTAACCTTACATTAGGTAAACACACACACACACACACACACACACACACACTTAATTTAGGTGATAGGGAAAAGACTTAAGAGTAGTAATCAATATAGTAATATTCCAGAGAACACCATAATTTCAACTGCGGCAAATATAAACTTATCACCAAGCACACAGTGGAAGAGTTGCTGACATTTCAACATGTTCAGCCACTTGAGAATCTAACACAAGAACAAGTGCCTTGGCCTTCTAGAGAAACCATAGCTTTTGTTCTGCTTTACCTTCTACTGTTAAGTTTGGAGCTACTTGAAAAGCTGAGAAGAGAGATATACTTTTATTTTTTTAAACATTAACAAACATCACTTTACTAAGATATGAAGATTAATCAGAGTTCTCTAGTACTTCCCAACTTTTCATCTCTCAAAGACTTTACTTAATTTCTCTCTGACATTAGTCTATGACAAAGCACAGACCAAAAGAATAAAGATGAAAAGACCAAGAGAATGAGTGTCATGGGGAACAGACTGAAATGCATGTCTCGACTCCATGCGTATGTGCTCTAAGAGTCAGGCTACTTGTAGCTCTACATAAGATACTAAAAACATATTATCTATTTTCATTACAGTACTGTGGAAAAACATTTGACTTAACTGATCTCGAGAATTCGGTGTTTCCTATCCCTACCCGCTCCAGGAAGAAAACAGCTACTAAACCCATTTGCTTTTCTTCATCCATCACCATTACTCTACTTGACCTCTGATATTTTATCTTACAAAAATTGTACGACAGCTTATTTTTGCAGACCGAGGGTGGCAGAGAGAAGCTCTGGGCTATTAACTAACTAGAAGCACACAGAAATATGTATTTCCAACTGACTTTTTTAACCCTTCGCCCCTGTTCTCCTGGCTGTAAGAGCAGACACCTTTAAGTATACAACTAATACCAATTCAGTGCTTAAAAGGAGGGGACAGAAAATGAATAGAGGAAGGTTCATGATGCTTCACAAAGTACAACTGCGCCAGTAAGAAAAACTAGTGTGGGAGGTTTAATTCTCATGGCAATACTGTTGAATAGTCTATTATCTGGTGGACAATGCTTCTTACCTCTTGCTCTCTTCCATTCAGAAGCAAAGAAGCAAAGGCAAGAGATAAAACAAATCCACTAGACTATAAATTGCTCTTATACACCACTATGAAAATTAAAAACATACACACACATACTCCTCCAGATCACTGATCATTAAATGCAAATCCAAAGATCTTATTGGTAGCAAATTATAAAATGTTTTATATTAGTGTATGCTTACGCCTCTTTTCTAAGTCACCTAGCTCTTCTAAAGACATAAGTCATATTTCCTGTCTTTCAGTTCAACAATTTGTTGAACATCTACAATATGCCTGTGATATTCTTGGCACTGGAGATGTACGCAAAATACATATGGTCTCTGTCAAGAGATGCTTGAAATGAGGTTGGAAAGAAGATACTGTACATGTAATTTTAATAAAAAGTGGTTAGTGTAACAGTGAAAGAATACTCAGGATGCTGTTGGAGCACAGAATGGGAGCATAAAACAGAACGGGGAAGATTTCCTGGAGGAAATGGCGCCCCCATATGAGTCCTACAGGAGAGGCATTTAACCAGGGGGAGAGAGATTCCAGGCAGAAAGAAGAGTAAGTGCCGAAGGCAGAGAGGCATGAAATAGCATGATGCCACTGCCCAGGAATGGGGTTGGCCAGGAACTCCAAGTGATGTTTGCATTTCTGGAGACTAAATGGAAGATGAGGAGTGAAAGAGGACAGGACATAAAGAACCCTATGTGCCATGCTGGTCTGTAGCTGGCCTGATGCCACTGAAATGTCCAACTTAAGAAATGATCCAGACAGATCTGGGTTTTAGATTTGTTGTTCTAACATCTTATGATGCAAGATGGCATCTCAGGTGAGAGGAAGTATAGGCCGGTTCTATCTCCTGCAGCCTGGAGGCTCCAGGGTCACTAGTAGGAATGCAATTATTCCTGTCAGGAAGTCAATGGACCCAGGGAACAGTTTGGAAACTCAAGTCCACCACTAGGCCACTCAAAACTCTCCCCACGTGACACCCCGTGCATGAATCAAGGACTGCTTTGGTAATGGCTGGTTGTATAACTAGCTATTCCTGACAGACTGCAAAGTGTATGTGGGCAAACGGATATCCTCCTCCATCAAAGTGTGCTTTTTAACTCAAGGTCTGGAAAAGAAGCTACTAGTAAAGAGTAGAACAGAACCTGTCAAATATATGTTAATTATGCTGAATTTATACTGAAGTGTTCTATAAAACAGAAGCACTCTGGATTAAAAAATGCTGCACTTGCCAGCTAATCGAACACTTCAGTAGATAAAATGTTGTCACCCAGTTCTGTCTATACCACATTTCTTATCAGCCTTCCGGGTTTTCTTGGGCTGCCTCAGGGGAACCCAGGGGCTACAGTCACATCAGTCATAGGAGTTTATGTCAGGTTTTAGCTCACTTCCCAATCCTCTGCAACTGCTCTTCATCCACCACCATCCTGAACAACTCACGGAAGAAGTGCTAATGTATAAAACTCCAAAATAATAAATAGCATTTGTTCCTATCAGCTAAAGGTCTCCTTCCTTACCTCACACCCATCCCTCACATCTCTGCCTTGCCCTGACTTCCTCGCTTTTTAACCATCCAAAAAAAGCCAAAGCTTAGCATTTGTTTCCAATACCCCTTCTCTGAAATGTAGTTTTTAGTTTCTGTCGTCAAGACCTTCTTTACTCAGCCAAGCTAGCAAATCTTCCTTCTTCCATTTCCCAGGCCATTACCATCCACAATAGTCCCTTCCCTTAATTCCTGTAATCAATAATATTCATTTATAATAACGTATCTCACATTGTCATCCAAATTGTTTAAAAGCTCAATCCAAGGCTCTTATGTTCCTATATCTCCACCTGTGACACCTACAGTGCTGTACCTGAAGTTTGGGCTCAGTAAATCTCCAAATAATCACATGGATATCCACATGAATTTCTTCAACTAGTATTTTTTTCATAAAGGTAACAGAATGATCCTCAAGAGCTTTGAGAAGTAGAAAGAGACTGAAGGCATTTTCCAGACTTATTAAAAAGAAGAAGTAAAGACTAAAGAGGGAAGAAACTGGCCCAAAGTTAAATAAATGGCTGAAACAACAAGACCAAGAGCGTCCTTACTTTACGAAAGGCCATGTTTACTAACTAAACACCACTCTCTCTGACAAAGTTATCCTCACCCTCAACTTGACATTTTCTGCACTAAGTGGAAGGTGCTATGCTTCAGATAACCCAAAATGTCTGATAGTGCCGAAGTTATTCATATTGGATATGAAAATGAATAATACGATTCTGGGACCAATATTTACTCCTTCACCAACGTGAAAGAGTATTTACACCTTCCTGAATTAAGACGTTCTAACGGCACTCAGACAGCTTTGGAGAAAGCTTGCCCAGGACAAAATCTGAAAGGACAAATGATCCATCTACATAAAATCAAGAGGGTGATGATATATATCATGTCTTTGAAGAGTGGTACTAAATGGACTACATCACAGATACCCCGGCAGGAATGATTACAATCAAATGTTTACACACAGACCAACAAACTGGAGTTGAGAGAAAAGAATACCTATTAGAACAATAGACTTCCTCGGCCCAGTGAAATGACTGAAGCTAAAAATGCTCTCAAAACAAAACATCGGACTGTGCACTCTTACCAGTTAAATGAGGACACATAGTTAAAATAATATACCCATATTAACATATGCACATATTACGTTCATTATAAACGCAAAATTGATATATATTTTTAAAGACAAAGTTAGAAATAGGCCTTCTAAAATATTCCTTCCACACTCAACAACCTGTTGGGCACGTCCCTCAGGGGTTCACCAACCCACTCTGGAGCCAGTGCTTTAAAATCCTTTTAAAACTGCAAAGTCAAAGGTAATTATTACCTGGAAAACTCCTGAACTATTTTCTTCCCTTTGCTAAAGCAGATGTGCCCTTAATATCCAAAGGCAACCCATTAAGATTCTAATGGTAAAAACTGAGAAAATGGGAAATGCATAAAAAATTTTTGAAGTTTTACATTGCATAGTGTGACAAGGAGCTCCAAAGTATAAATGACCCAGAAGCAGAAGTGATTTTGTTTTTGATCTAAATGGTGTCCCCTATAATTGCTGTGATTTACAGGCTCAATGCTTTAATCCATGTGCTGTTTCCGGCCACAGGAAGGAGCTGGGTAGTTATTAAAAAACTGTCACATAAATAGCCACTTACCAGCTCACCTAGGGAACATAATGTTGGACAAGTAGTAAAAAATGCCAATTTTATTTATTTTACTACTTATAAAACTCCCTGAGGAAAGGGGTAAGCTGGTAAATTTTATGAACATTCAACCCTTAATTATCCATACAAACAGATCAGAGAAGAGTCACAGAGAAGTCAAAATGAATAATCAAAAAAACTTTTATAATCAGCCTTGTAACGAATTCAGATACCACCTGGTGCCTGTCCTCTTTCCTCAGATTACACAGGGACCACCAGCCCGAAAAATGGTAGTGCACAGAGGTCAAGACCAAGGTCTGAGCACTTGCTGGGAAACTCACTAGGTGGATAACCTCAAGCAAATTACTTAACCTCAAGCGAGTTCCTTAACCTCTATAATTTTCCATTCCCTCATCTGTAAAATGAGGAAACTGCCTTATGGGTTTGTGGAGAAGATTAAAGGACATAGGGCATTTAAATATTCAGCATAGCACTTAGGTAAATACCTAACAAATGTGTACTTTAGTATTGTTAGACTATAAGGTCTAGATGGAAATCAGCAGGGAGGAAGGAAAGAGAGGATGGTCAAGTATATTGGAAGTGATGTCCAAGTTACTTTAAGGCCAACTGCTCTTCTTCTAAAAACATCTGAGGAACATACATGTTCCCTAACTGCTTTTGTAAAAACCATGGTTTTTAACCAGCTACCTATCTATTCTAGGAAAGCAAGAAGAGAAAGCTGCTTTTCTTTCTACCTGAAAGTGTTTTCCTCCCTATGTTTCTAAAAATCTAGTTACCTGTCATAGTGGCAGGAAACCCTGGTTCAGTGTGATGGAGGCCTCTAGGGCTACCTAGACCAGCAGAAAAGGTGGAACGCATACATTACCTGTGCCCAGTGGTTTTTAAATACCATCATGCATGTTTCTGGGTCCACTCCTTGCAGGCTCACAGCCTGCTGCGGTTTGCTTTCTGTCACAACCGATGACATCATAAACCTTCATAAATCAATGCTTCTAAGTCATATTTAATTTTCACGAAAATTTGGTAAGCAGTTACTAACTTTCAAGTATCACATTAGAAATGTAACTTCTTCACATTTCATTGTCACCTTCTGAAACCTGTAATGACAATAACAAAAAATACATCTCATTATGTTCATATTTAAAAGGACACTATTAAATTTAAATCAAAGCATAGACAGTCTCAAAGTCTAACACAGAACAAAATATATACAAAATGGACCTTTCTACTCAATCTAAAAGCCTCCCTATTTTCTGTCACCTTGCTACTAAAAATATAAAATAATGATGCTATAAAAGCTACATGCATAAATTAAACAATTATTGGGTTTATTCTCTCCACAACCACCAATCATAACCCCTTAGATTGTAATTCTAACTCACTCAAATTTAGTTTCTATAATCAAGCAAGAAACTATGATGCCAATATGTATGGAGTTTAAAAACATCCAGAAACAGAAAAACCGTTAGTTAATAGTGACAGAAATAAATGGCTTGATATAACTTAGGGTAGTTATAAAACAGCACCCAGACTCCTGGGCCCAATATTATTGAATTTTTTTAATCAATGACTGTCATAATGGAACTGAAAACATTCTCGTTTTGTGGCTACAAACAAAGTTACTGTTTGTAGATTTTCTGAAAAATAATAGAATTCCAAGTAACCTTGGAAAATCAGAGATAGAAATAATCCATCAAAAACAAGATAGTGCTTACTAGGTATGAGTCCAAGGTAGCACACTTACTAATGACAAATGAATTTATGTGGCTAAAATATGAAGAAAGTCTGGCTACAACGGACTCCCAGCAGGGAGATGAAAGATACTGAGGTCACAGAGTGTACAGTGAGTATGATGCAGCTGTGTGGGGCTCTCTGGCAAGAGAAGTAAGATAATGGTGTTATCTTGCCAGTTTGATCAACCCATAAAAGGACTGGGTACAGTTCAAAATATTGATTTTTTAGTGTACAGACTGGAGAGAGTTCAGAAAAAAGTAATTACCTTGTAATTATAAGAGCACTGGAAAACAAAATACATGAGAAAATTTCCAGACTTGTAGTGTCAAAGGAAAAACAAAAAACGGCTATTTTCAACTGACTAATATGAAGGGTATTACCAGGAGAACACCGATCATCTGCTTCTCCTGCGAACAATAAATGTAAGGAGGCTGAAGATGACGATTCGGATTAGACTTAAGGATCAAGTTTTTTGTGGGGTGTGAAATTAAACACTGGAAAATAATTAAGGAATATTCAAAACAAGTGCTTCCTTTGGGGGCGTGGTGGGGAGACCAACCACTCCACATTAAAGGATCTCTTTAAAAAGTGGTAGAACATTAGGACAGAAAACTTGCAAGAATTAATAATTCTAAGAAACATTTTTAAGGAGAATGAAAGAGGATTAAAGTATATAAAAAGAGGAAGACCTGTTGGAAGGAGAACTGCATGCCTGAGAGAAACAGCTTGTGTATATCTTCTATATTTTAATATTTAAATTGATGAATTCCCCAGAGTATAATTCCTAATTATACAAAGTTGTTGTTTTCCATAAGACATTGTTCAGTGCCAACCATGGACCTCTGCCACTGAAAGGCACATTTTGTTGGGTCCCTCTGGTGTTATAAAAATTCAGGGTGGCCACCCCACACATGCAGAGTATATAACATTTTAGCATGCAGCTTTAAGTGATAAGAGATGAAACAAGTTCTAACTCAACTTCCTTATTGTTCCAAACATAATACTTCTGTGAACATGTCCAGGTTTTTTATTCAGATGATATAATGATATTAATGAGGAAAATCAGAATGTTTTGGCTTATCCCAGAGATTAAAAAAGTAGAAGACTCCTTGAGATTCCTTCCCCCATGATTCTCACTTTTCTTCAGTGGTATGAGGGGAACATACATCATGCCAATGGCCTCTAGATCAAAATTAGACACATGATCTCTAAGTTCCTTTAAGTTAATTCTTAAAAGGACTTTACATGCAATCCTTTCAGAGAATGAGATTGCATTACAGACAGGACAAATATCTTAGCTAAGGTCATAAACTTACAAGTTAGTTTTAATGGAGATAGAACGTAAGTCTCTTGATTCCTAGTCTAGTGTTCTTTCTAGAAAACGATATTCCTTTGGCCTGGTTAGAATCCCCAGCCCTACTCCCTTAAGGAATCTGGACCTTCTCTGAGAAAATGCATCTCACTTGCTTATCTGATCGTACTTTTAAGGCAGATAACTAAAGAATCTAAAGGGTCATGAATACAGAAACCACAACATCTAGAAACTTCCGTGAGAAAGGAAGAACAAGTCAAACAAGCCAAGAAACACTGGGCCAGAATATTTTATAAATGAAAATGCCACCTAACACACCCAGAGACCAAAGAGCTGGACATTTATTTCTACTCTCTTATTATCACATTAGAGAATTAAAGCACAGGCATGGCCCCAGGGCAAGATAAAGCTGAAAGGAATAGACACCACCGTATTACTGAGAGAGGTACATGGGCACATTTCTTCAAGCACCAAGGTTTTCAAAATATTTCTGCATTTGCCTGTTATCAGGTTTTTGCTTTTTTCTTTTTTTTTGCATTTTTCCATTCCGAGCTTTTTATTTACCTCTCAGATCACAGCTAAAAGTCCCAAGTGAAGAACAGAGAAGAACAAAACCTAAGCAAAAAGCTGTGAGTACGTAAGAGAGGCAGGCCCCGCAGGAATGTGTGATGGTGTCACGAGCACGGCATTACTGAATATTTCTCCTTTCTTGCCCCGTGCCCTCTTCAGCCTAAGGTATCTGAAACTGGGAATGTTTGCCACTCTTGGCACTTATTCAGACTGTTATTCCCATAAATACACACATGTACGTCAACTCAAATTTCATGCCCATAAGAGAGAGAGCTCTATAAACCATTCTTCAAACAAACCACCAACAGCAAAAAATACCCAAAGGACTCTTTTTCCAAAAGTGGTTGCGTGTGGTTTTGTGGTGTGGATGTTGAGTTTTTTTGCCATGGGGGTGAGGGTGGTATAGGAGAGCCATCAGAATACATATACAACAGCCTGAACACATCGGCACAGATTCTATACTGCAAGACAGAAATACTGTATCATTTCCAAAGATGCTATTTACATACCTTAATATTATATATAAAAATATTTCCCATCAGTAAGGAAAAATTCTATTAAATTATTGTTGGAGACAGATAACTGACATAAGAATTATGTATATTTTTATTTGCCCTTTTTAAAAAGTATATATCTTTTATTTGACTATAAAAAAGCATAAGCATTGGCTTCCATATCACAAAATTATAAAATACATAAATTTAAAATATACCATATAGTTATAAAAGCTTAGATTCTAGTCATCTAGATCACACCTCTTTGCAATGTAAAAATTCCTTCAGTCTCATTCCCAAATACACATCTTATCTAATTCCAGACTCTTTTCAAAAACTACAATACTTAGGAAAGCTATAAATGTGTCAAAATCACATTTTCTCCTGTAATATACTTCCTGCATAACTATACTTTAATATATCCCTCTTTCACGATCAAACTGAACTTAAACGATGTAAGTATTTTGGCATTTATTTTATATTATCTCATACCATCCTTTAATTCTTTTATTTGTTTCAATATGATATCCTCTAATAACAAATTATAACGAAAAAATTCCTTAAGAAAAATAAATAGATGGCCACCTTAAAGGGAGACAGAGCCAAAAGAACATTTTTATTAAGGAAAAAGCAATCATATCTGCAGGAACCAGCAGTAGCAAAGCCGAGTCTTTTCACAGTGAGTTACCAAATCAGAAGTAATGTCTTAAACTTGAAAGACATGGCAGGCTCCCTTCCCACCTTTCCTTCTTCTCCCCACCTCATAGTTCTCTGGTTGGTTCGGGGAAATGGTTCGAAAGTTCAGGTGGATTTAAACTGAGGGACAAAGTGTAAAGGCTAAGAGTTTGCAAGCTCAGTTCTCCAAGTGTGGAAGTCAGAAAACTTAGACGTCTCCACTTGGAAACTTCAGCTTTGAACTGGGACTCCGGTTCAAAGTTCTCACCCAGCTGTGAGACCCCCGAGTAAAAAATGGGGCTCTTGGTTGGAACCTCGTTTAAGTGAGTAGTTAGTACTAAATGATTATTTCTCTCCCAGCTCAAAAGTCATTATGTTATGTACTTTATCGCAACTGTTACACTAATTGGGGAGGGGTAGTCAGATAATCATTAAAGAAGGACAATGGCCACTGTGCAAAAATCTTTTTAAGAATTCTAAAATCATTGTAAATGAGATTCTTTTGGTATGGCTTTTTATGATTAAAGCATACGTCACTTAAGGAACCCAAAGCACAGGAATCAATCATCCTAAATATAATTCATGGTTGGTTTGTTTCTTGAGCAACTGCCGGGATAAAACCTCACGTTTCAGAATACACTTTGGAACGCCCTGAATGGGCTGCTACTACACCCATAAAAGGTCTATTACTAGAAAAGTGCTTATCATGTAAAATTGCATCTAAGGGTGAGGACTCTTCAAATATTGGGAACACGTGGAGGAGGGGACCCTTGTGCTCTCAGTTGTAACTAACAGCAGTGGCAGGGAATTCATTTGGGGTCAAACTACCTCAGACAATCTCTACTTAGAGCCCAATAAAATCCTATTAAACCTAAATCCTCCCTGTGCTCTAATCCTCTGGCCCAGTTTCCTTTTCTCTCTTGCTGTCATCTCACATGGCAATGCCAGGCTGTGGAAAATAAAGCAAGCATCTAACAGCGCTGACTCTCCTGGACCTTGTCCCGAGCCTCCCTCAACTTGTCATAGTTTGATTCTAGCTCCCGTCATTGTTCACTGTCCATTATTTCAGTTAGGCAGTATCTTATTTTGTTCTGCCAAGTTATAGGTCACCAGTTAACATACAGAAAAATTCTCAACAAGATCAAGGGTACAAGGAAAATTCTCTCGATACATATATTCCAAATGGTGTCAGACTTGGATAAATGCATACTTCAAAATAGTAGCAAGATTGTGGAAAACTATTAATGCCATGAAATAATACTACCATGTTTCACACCTTAATTTCACTGGAATAGGCTGCCAACTAGGTCATACCTAAGTTCCATGCGACTGAATGATAAACAGAATAGTAAAGGAAAATTTTAATTAATATTCAAAATCATACCTCAAATTTGTTTTGGAACTTAATTTTTAAGCTATTTAAGAAACCAAACCCCTACTGGCAAGGATTTGGAATATAAAAACTATATCTTTTGAAATTATAGCAAGCGTTGAGACATCAGCTCATTAGTGACTAAAAAGTTTCACATACACATGGAGTAATTTGTTGAAATGTAAAAATTGGATCATTCTTGGGGGAAGTCTCCCCAACATCTCCATCTAAGTAGTATGTACCATCTTTTCACATCACTATTTTGTTGAAAGCTATTAAAAGACAAGTTATTAAGATTTCTGCCACAAAACCCTAAAATTTAGCTAAGACAAATGCAGAAACAAGATTATCCAATAACTTCTATGGGGTAGTATTTTAAAGCAGAGATTTGAGGTAGATGCTCTGAATCTAAGAAGAACCCTCTCGTACTAAGAAAGTTCTTCACAAGAATGTATTTAGAAAAATAAAACTTTAAGTTTTATCCAACATGTCTTGGTCATTTTCTCTGGATAAATAGGCACCTTTGGGAAATTACACTATTTCAATCTAATACCTGTCTTTACACCTGTATCAATAGGAATTAGTTTCCTACCAGCAGTCTTTCAAATGCCTTCATGTGAAAATTTTCAGATATGTAACCTGCAATGTAATCAGTATGATGTGATGATTACTCCTTAGAACAACCACAAGAAAAGCCTCCTTTTCAAAAATGTCCTTCATCCGTGCATGGCATAAAACATACTAAGTGCAATGAGTATAGTAAGAATAAAACTTCTCTTTGTATATCCATGAGTCTCATAAATTGTGGGCATATTTTTCTGAAGAGAGATGGCTACAGTTTTTAGCCATTTCTAAAAAGGGTCCATGAATTGTCCCCCTTCAAAAGAGTTTAAAAACCATTTTAAAGATGTATTCATGGCAAAACCGTGAAGAGTCCTAAAACAGAGGTAAATAGCCAGTTTGAATTCTAAAGGTATTACTGAAGAGCTAGCTGTGAATTTCTGTGACTTCAGTGATAACAAAAAGTTCTGTTTCAGCAGCTTCGGGGTCGTTCCAGCCTGTGAGTAATCATGTTATTGAATAATAATCAGTTCCGGCCTCGGTGACTTACAAATTTCATGGCTGGCTAAGCACTTCCACTCCTACCCAAAATGCTGCAAGGTGACTTGTCAGAAGTAAAAAATGATTAGCATTTATTATAATTTAGCAACAGGCTCAGAAGCCAGCAACCTCCTGGTCTCCCAGAACATGGTCCTATATCAATTAAGACAAAGCACCTTTCATCACCAGTCTATAAAGTGGGCTACAAAGAGTTGGATGCCTTTTGTGTACTATAAACATGACGTGAAGAAAGTAAACCACTGATGCTTGAACTAATTGATACATGTATCTTGCTTTCAGGTAGGTGAAATAATAGTAGCCCTTGTGTGTTAACCTAAAAACCTAAGACTATGAAGTTCTAATTTCACATTTATTTTTTATAAACATAAAAATATAAGACTTCCTTACATGTAAATAATACAATCCCTTTAACAAATGGCACTATGATTTAAAAGACAACATTTTCTCATCCACCCATGAGTAAGTTAAGATTTTAGAAGTACATAAACCTAATGGTTTAAAGTAGTTTATTACTCACATATATATTATTGCCATGATCAGTTTATCATCAAAATAAGACATTGCATTGATAAAAATAAAAAGCAAGACCTTCTAAAAGCACCAAAAATATTCAAGAGGAAGAAATATTTAACTTGAAATCTCTCCCTCGACCAGAAACTACATGGGCCCCAGCTGTGTACAATCCAGGTCCAGATTTATACATGTCAAGAGGTGACTTAGGGGAAGTAAAAAATGGGTGTATCTCATGTATCTCAGGTGCAAGCATAAGCTTGTGTCCTACCTACAGAATCAAATTTGATTGGCAAAAGCACTTCTGTGCAATTATCCTGTAAATACACTTTTCCTTTATAAAACGGCACACCGAATGATAGCAAGAGTTGATACTTATTGAGCACTTCTCTGTGCCAGATACTATTTTAAATACATTACTCCATTAACTCATTAAATCTTCTCAACACTCCTGTGAACTATATTCCCCTCTTTCACTGAGGCACACAGAGGTAGAGGAATTGGTCTAGTCAAGGCCACGCAGATATCCTGCATTCTGACCCAAATACATTCTCTTAACCACTAGCACCTCTCCAACTAGAGCAATGTCCTTTGCAGAATTGCTTAGCTAGTAAACACTGAAAAGATTCTAAATATCCATCAGCAATGGTCTGGTTATAAATATGATGACACTTCTATATAATGAAATCCTATGTCACAAATTTTTTTTAAGGATGCAGCTCTGAATATACTGATACAGAAAGGCTGCCAGGATACGTACAGAAAAGCAAATAGAGTATGCCACCACTGTGTAAGAGAAAAAAGGAATGTGTTGCTCTGTGTGCTTGTAAACACGTAGATGGTCCCTGAAGATGCACAGGAACTCTATGGTGCTTGCCTTGGCAGAGGGGTGCTGGTTGGGTGGGGTCAAGAGAGGCCTGGGGACTTGCTTTTCACTGTGTACTCTTCTTCACTTTTTGAATATGGTACCACCTTTATGTACTACTTAGTAAAAACATTTTTTTTAACTTAACAAAAATAAAAGAAAAAATCCTAAACAAAAGGAAAGCACATAAGTCCACCTTAAGTGTGGCAATTACAGTGGACTTGAAGTCTCTCCTTCATTACAGTATGAAAGAAAAGTGCCTGCACAATAATTATAGCCTTATGGCTATGAGTAGGGATAAGAGAGTATGTTAATATGCTATTTGAATCAATTATAATGATCACAAAATGTTTGAAAATATTTAATAGAAAACAACATGTACAATTATATGAGTTAACTTCCAGTGAAATTAATGTAAATGAAAATGATGTCAGGAAAGTGTAAAGAATTTAGAAGAGTGGTAGTCTTATTTTTAAGGACCGCATTTTTAACATTTATTTTAATATTATTGTGCAATAATACTGGATCAAATTTATGATGTTTATCTTCGGTTTATGGGGTTTATAGCTCTAGGAATTTGGAAAGTTAATAACCTGCCAAAATCTTTGTTCAGCTCCTCTGCTCAATTTTTAATTTTTTTAATCTTGCATAGTATGAGTTCTTTATATATTTTAGATATTCACCCCTTATAAGATATATCATTTCCAAATATATATTCAGCTCCTCTGCCCAATTTTTAATTTTTTTTAATCTTGCGTAGTATGAGTTCTTTATATATTTTAGAAATTCACCCCTTATAAGATATATCATTTCCAAATATCTTCTCTCATTCAGTTCGTTGCCTTTTCTTTTTGTTGACGGTTTCCTTCACTGTGCAAAAGTTTTTTAGTTTGATGTAATCCCATTTATTTTGCTTTTGTTGTCCTTGCCTAGAGAGACATTTGCAAAAAGATATTCCTAAAACCAATGTCAAAGAGTTTACTGCCTATGTTTTCTTCTAGTTTTATGGTTTCTGGTCTTACATCTAAGTCTTTAACACATTTTGAGTTTTGCATGTATCTGCCCAGTGTTCCCAACAACGTTTTCTGAAGATACTGTCTTTTCCCCATTGTATCTTCTTGCCTCTTTTGTTGTAGATTAACTGACCATATAAATGTGGGTTTGTTTCTGGTTCTAGATTCTGTTCCATTGATCTATGTGTCTGTTTTTGTGCCGGTACCATGGTGTTTTGATTCTTTTAGCTTTGTCTAGATCAGTGGTTCTTCAAATGTCATTGAGGAACCCTGCAGTTCTCTAGGACCTTTTCCGGGAGTCCCAAGGTTCTCAAAAAATTTTAAGGACCTCTCTAAAAAACAAAATCAAAATAAATTTGTCTCACTATGAAGATTTCTCATATCCAAAAAAGCTTCCAGCATTGCAATTTACTGTAGTTATACTTGAGCAATTTTACCACTATTCACAATAACTTCTTAAATTATTTGGCTTTTTTTAAATAGGATTTTCTTCTGCTTATACAAAGCCTATTCTTTCAAACTAATATTTGTCCTGAAAATCAAAGATCGTTATGCACTTACAAATAAGTTTTTTAAACTTTCTCTTTTAAAAATATTGCTCTCGTTAACAACAGATCTCACTGCTCTGAAGCCATCATTTTGGCATAAGTATGATGCTGTAAAATTCTGAAACAGAACCTGGTAAGAGACTCATTACCCTTGAATGGAGCAGTACTTTACCCCAGCAAAAGATGCATTCTCTCTTCCTTTCCCCCGTTCCTCTCTCTCTCTCTCTACCTCTTGAGCACAGAGATGTACATGTGTGCATGCACACACATGCGAGTCTAGCTCTGTACACAGATGTAAATACTAAACATTACTTCTGCCTTTTCAGAGACTCAACAACAGAAAACCCACATGTAATTTGCAGTTAACAAAGGGTAATGGAGGCTCTAATTTCTGCTTGGGGGTCCAGAATTTAGGCTTACTGCGATGCCTTTCCAAGAAATAAAACTAAAAACTGAAACAAATTAAGCAGTTCCTCTGTCACAGCAATGATGGCTTATTGACTGGATGGCTGCCAGCGCCCCTAAGCAGATCTGCAGAGAGGCTGTCCTCATGGGGAGGAAGGCAGTAATTTATCTATGAGCCTCCAGAAGTAACTGGGTAGATCACGACTCTCCCACATTCTGCTTCAATTCATCTCCACTTGCCTCTAGAGTGACTGGCACAGACTTGAATGGTTTCAGGCTATCTACACTTCTTTAATTAAAACTCTTCTCTACTAAATTAACATGTGTGTATCAATATCTTCTGTACAGAGAGGCAAGAAAGAGAAGGCAAAGCAAGAAAAGAAAAATCAGACAGTGCCTTAAATTAAGTTTTGCTTCCGATAACGTTTGCATTTGGCACTATTTCCCCCTAGAGTTGGCGCTTCAGCTAGCAAACAATGAACAAGAACAGACAAGGGTTCCCACGTTCCCCTCAAAAACATCCTGCACTTTAGAACTAATCGACTTCTAAAATCAAAAGAATTGTAAAGACGGTATGGAAGCAAAATGGGGATTTTTGTCTAGTTCCTTTTTTTGCAAGAATTGTATATAATATTAACATATGTATGCATAATACTTCACTTCCGTTCTATGCCCTGTGGGATTACCAAAAATTGATGATCTGACTCAATACTATTGAAATGGAATTGCAATTTATCTAGAGATTAGGTTCTAATGTCCGTGCTTAAGGCAAGGCATGCAAATACTCAAAATTACTACTGAACACCCCTTAGCAAGGCACTTGTTGGAAATCTGCATACTTCTCATTAAGTTGGAAAAACAGTTGAGTATCCAACAAAGCAGTAGGCATTCAGAGTCAGATTGTACAAAAATAATGTGTTCTTTCAAATGCAAGAATTACTTTCGGCATAGTGAGACACATACACTATGTGAGGCAGGTAGAAACTAGAACCAGCAAGGAAAGAGCAGGTATACACCTACAATTCTCCAAGAATAAACCCCAAGGTATCTGAACATTTTAAATTACTATTCTCTCTTTCTCTTTCTGATTTCTTTTTTGTAGGGGGTCAAGAATGTATACAGTGGATGACGTCACTACACAACACCGGAGATTTGTTCAGAATAATCACCCTGAAGGAGCTTCACAAACATCAACTAATCACACAGCAAATCTTCACTAAGTTCCAAGTAAGTTATATTTTCTGCTTTTACAGAAAACAAATCTAATATAAGTAAACCATCCAAGAGACAACTCCAGTAAAATTAAAGACAGATTTTCCATTAAGTGAACATGCCTTTCTTTCTAATATATTTTAAATTTATATTAAAAAATATAGCATCCAAATACTGTCAATTAGAAATTCAGCAATAACTGTCATACTCTGGAGAAAGATTTCTCAAAAATGAAGAAAAGAACGAGAACCAAACAAACATAAATATTTGGGTTTCAGGTACACCCGACATGGTGACATCAGTGTTCATCTAATAAACTGGTAGCAAAAACAGTCTCAATAACTTTTGGCTCTGCCACCCAAACGGTTCATTTCTTTCTGTGCAAAATCTAAAGAAAATTTGGAACTTTAAATCTGACCTCATTAGTTCTGAGAACTTCCAAAAATATGCTTATTATAATTAAAGTACATTTAAAATATAAGTACCTTAACACCAGAGAACCTTCCACATGTTTACAAATTTTTTATTTAGAGAATAAAATGATTCTCTCCAAAAAGTTGCTACAACCATTTTTACAGTGTGTTCTGAGAATTTAAGCCTAAAAGTAAGAAAAAGGTAAAGGACTGCCGTAATGCTAAAATTAAATATTTTACTTCATATCATAATAACATCTTCTTTAGCCTAACATAATCAGTATTCTATATGTGTTGCCTGTACAAAACTATAATTACTCTTTGATTTGATCAAAATTACTAGTTGACTTGAGCAATTCAGTCTGCCAGCCAGCCTTCAGGGTAATTAGTCAAATCAACAGTATATCGAAATGACTAATATGTTTCTGAATCATGGATTAAACTATCTGCAACATCATGGCAATGCTTAGATTCAGTTCCAAACCTCAGTTCATCTCGTTTAACTCTGTAGACTATTTTCTTCATAATTTAATTTACTCTGTACACAGTCGAGAGTTTTTCCTCTCCTCCAAGAGAAAGTGACAATAAAAGCCGAAGTACAAAATTCAGATACTCTTGTTTAAAAAATAAGAGGAGAAGGAGGAAAGTTGTTTTCTTACTGTGTGAAGTGAGTATAGTCAAGAAGAAAGAAACAAAAATGAATTCTTATCAAAACCCCTTTCAGTGCTTCAAATTCCATTAAAGGCCACAATTCTGTTGATTTGATGCCAAAGGCCTCAAAAATGTTCTTACCCAAGAAAAGTGTGTTTTTTGAAAGAACAAAGAAAGCAATACATTTAAAGGCTGAAAAAAATTTTCTTCCATTTACTTGGGTCAGTGAAACATCCCTCACACAGAGACACAAACACCTTACAGAATAAAAGCTCAGAGGAGCTATACTAGTAGAAGATCAAAGGCTAGTGCCTCTGGGGGAATCAAACAAGTAACTGAGCAGATTCCCCTGTGATTTCTCTCCTAAACTCAGCTTACGTGATTGTGGGGCAGGGGGACCTCAAAGCAGAACACGGTAGCCCAAATCAATGTGATTTAAAAAAATTCTAGTTTGACTCTCTCTTT
Organism: Pteropus vampyrus; assembly: GCF_000151845.1. Lineage (NCBI taxonomy): Eukaryota > Metazoa > Chordata > Mammalia > Chiroptera > Pteropodidae > Pteropus > Pteropus vampyrus. The sequence goes on from NW_011888828.1 coordinate 3,300,915, forward strand.
GGAAGAAGAAAATTTTTCAAAGTTTTTAAACGGAATAATTATACAATAAACATTTTTTAAAGCAAAAATGTTCAAATTATCTACATACTAACTATAACCAAGCATATGAAATTGGCATAGGCCCAGCATAACAGCACACCCAGTATAAATGATGATAGGTATATTCAGAAAATGGATGCATAAGTGTCAAAAGGACCTGGATGCATTGAACAGATGCCCTCAGCTCTAATTCCACCTGCTTGGGCTGAAAAAGAGCACTCTGTCCATCCCTGTCACACGCACAGTTCAAAGAACAAGTTGTCATTAAAAATTGAGGAGAGTAAAATCCAGAAATATAAGATATCCAGTATAATTCAGCAAAAGTTTTCAGCATCCCAGGATCTTTGGTTGTCAGGATCAAAAACGCCTATTAAGTGCCTATCAATATCTTTCTTCTCTAAACTTCTTAGTTTAATTGCACCTCTCTACGGCGACATCATTTCTGCTTTGTGTTGTAGTTATTTCAGAATCAGACTCTGGCCTCCTTGAAAATAGGGATCACATCTTCTGTCATTCATGGGTGAGTCAGCTCCTTGAGAGTAGGGATCACTGAAAGAGTATTTATCCACTGCCCAAGATGTGAAATGTGGAGCATATGAATAAGATCCAGTCCCAGGCCTCGGGGAATATGCAACTCACTTGGAGAAGATGTTTGCCTGGGCAAGCAATAGCAATAGCCACCAGTGGGAAAGGCTGTCATTCCCTGGGCACTTACTCTGTGCCAGGCACCACATTAAACGGTCTGTTCTCACAACCACCCAATGAGGTGGGGACTGGCATACCCATTTTACAGATGAAGAAACTTGAAGCTTAGAGAAGAGTGAATGGTCATGTGGCTAACGAGAAGCAGAGTTCGGGAGAACTGGGAGTACTGGCTGGGTGAGAGGAGGAGTCGGTTTGCTGCCATGATCAAGAGTGAAAGGAATGGCTGCACCGAGGACGGGCTCTTCACTGATAGCAAGCTTGCATAAGACCATGTCTGAGGTGACACAGGGAAGCAACTCAGCTAAGCAAATGAGAAGTGTGCTGACAAGCAATGTTATGTGATTCCCTGCATCCCAGTCCCTCAGGAAATATCTCCATGTGCTGATTTGTTTCATCGTAAGGTCAATAGAACGGGTGGTGGAATTTGTACCTATCACAAATTCAACTTTTAGGAAAATTATGAGTTTGAGACTTGGCAAAATAATGGTTTGAAGAAGCTGTAAGAAGCACTAGTCAATTAGTCACTGCCACCACCACAATGTAGCAAACAGTCTAGAAAACTTGGGGTTTCAGCCACTTTAGATGCTGGTACATTTCCCAGACATTCCACGAGGTTTAGCTATGCAAATGAAGTCCAGCTTGTTAGTAACTCTGACGCATATTAGAAAGGTGAACAAAACTCATAATTCTACCAGTAAGAAAAAAAAACACTGAACATTAGCCATTTAATATATTCTGATTCATCACTGTAGTTCTGAGAGGATAGATTAACATCTATTGAAAGATGCATTACCCAAAATGCTAATTCAAAACACTTGTATGTTTTCCTTTTCACACGGCTATATACTGATCAATAATGTGAGGAGCAGCTCATAAATTCAGTTGTATGTCTATTGTAGTTTTTTATATACAATTTAAATTAGCAGATTAAGAGGTAACTATGTTTTTATGTAATTGTTTATGGAATACAAAACCATGCACTATTTTAAATAAAAATTCAGGTCATTAAGGCTTACATTAAATCCCCGTTATGGATCAGATTCCACAGTTTGGCTCCTGGTTTTATAAAGTTTGTGCAGGCCATGCTCATCTTCGCCATGCAGCACAGGCCCAGACTTTTGCTCAGATAATTATAATGCAAAGCACATCCCTGTGTGAACAATTTAAGGATCTGTGACTTAGCCAGATTTGGAACTTAATACTAGAATAAATCACACCATGAATTAGGTAAATTGTATTTTTTAAAGTGGTTCTATTTTTACAGAGTTATATATAAAGCTTCCTACACACACACACACACACACACACACACACACACACACACACACACACACGAAAACTGGACTCATTAAAAGATTGAATCTTTTACAACTACTCATCTACCTTGAAATCATATTCACCGCATAAAGATTATGGGATGACCTTCTCTCCACCTTCCCCTGAATTTCAAAAGTTAGCGGCACTGTACCGGATGCTGTGACATCCACGCAGTCCCACCAGAATTGATTTATTCTCCCAGCTGCTAGGCATGCTACTAGCTGTCAGCTCTCTCTAGAACTTGCCCTCTGCTGAAGACAGCCACTTCACCCAAGATTACACCCTCCCCTTGAATGCGGCCTAGATCCACATCTGGGCTAAGGGAGGGTGTGACTCCTTTGCCCCAACTCAGGACAGCTCCAGAGGTCACTGTAGCGGCAACCCAGGCCTTTGTTGGGACGTGGTGGCAGTCTGCCATCTCTCCCTGCCCAGTCCTGCTTCCTTCCCTCCCTACACATGCTGAGTCAAAGAGCATAACCCAACCAATTCTTGGACACAAAATCACCTCAGAGTCTGCATCCCAGGACGACCTGCAACAAGCACTGCCACTATCTTTCAACTACAAGAAACTAAACATCTAAGGTTATAAAGACACTTAGAAAATCATATTTTTAAAAAATAAGAATTAAAATGTTATAAGCCTTTATACAGAGAAAGAACATCACCTTTGCAAGGCAAACTAACAGAAACAATAAGCTGCTTCGATAAGCTCAATCAATTATTTTCCAATATTCAGTCTTTTATAGTTCTAAATGATTCCCTAACCAATCTTAAGAATTAACACACAAAAAAATGGCTATTATTCTATGTATTTAATTACGTTACTACTTTAAAAACATTGATCCTTTATACTAAACTGGTAGGTGATTTAGCTAATTTAAAAAAAATAAATACCGTAATCAAAATGGCATGGTATTGGCAGAAAAACAGACATACGAACCAGTGGAACAGAATCAAGAGTCCAGAAGTAAACTTGTATTTATATGGGCAAACAATTTTCAACAAAAAAGCCAAAAACATACAGTGGAGAAAGGAAATCCTCTTCAATAAGTGGTGCTGGGAAAACTAGAAAGCCACCTGCAAAAGAATGAAACTTGACTGTTGTCTATCACCACACACCAAAATTAACTCAAAATGGATTAAGGACCTGAATATAAGACCTGAAACAATAAAATGCATAGAAGAAAACATAGGAACTAAACTCAAGGACCTTGGGCTTAAAGGGGATTTTATGAATTTGATCTCAAAGGCAAGGGAAGTAAAAGCAAAAATAAATGAATGGGACTACATCAAACTAAAAAGCTTCTGCACAGCAAAAGAAACCATCAACAAGATAAAGAGACAATCATCTGAATGGGAAAATATATTTGTGAGCAATGTCTCCAATGAGGGCCTAATATCCAAAATATATAAAGAACTCATAAAACACAATAACGAAAAACAAACGATCCAATCAAAAAATGGGCAGAGGATCTGAACAGACACTTCTCCCTAGAGGACATACAAATGGCCAACAAATATATGGAAAGATGCTCAACATCACTAGCTATTAGGGAAATGCAAATGAAAACCACAATGAGATACCATCTCACACCTGTTAGAATAGCTATAATCAACAGGACAAGTGATAACAAGTGTTGGAGAGAATGCAGAGAAAAAGGAATCCTTATACACTGCTGGTGGGAATGCAAATTGGTATAGCCATATGGAAAACAGTATGGAGGTTTCTCAAAAAACTAAGAATTGATCTACCATATGATCCAGTAATCCCTCTACTGGATATTTACCCCAAAGACTTGAAAACTCATATCTGAAAAGATATTTGCACAACGATGTTCGTAGCAGCATTATTCACGGTGGCCAGGACATGGAAGCAACCGAAGTGCCCTACAATAGATGATTGGCTGAAGAAGCTGTGGTACATATATGCAATGGAATATTACTGAGCCATAAAAGATGAAATACTGCCATTTGCGACACATGATGGACCTCGAGATAATCATGCTAAGCAAAATAAGCCAGACAGAAAAAGTTGAAAACCACATGATATAAACCTAAAAGCAACAAATGAACAGGACAAACAGAGATGCATGGAGATGGACAACAGACTAGTGGTTACCAGAGGGGAGGGGGAAAAGGGGAGGTAAACAGGATAAAGGGGGTCAAATATGTGGTGACAGAAAGAAATCTAACTATGGGAGGTGAACACAGTGAGTGTGTGTGTGTGTGTGTGTGTGTGTGTGTGTGTGTGTGTGTGTGTATGTATATATATATATATATATAAATATATATATATATATATATAAATAAATATATAAATATATGGCTGTACCAATTTGCATTCTTACCAGCAGTGTATAAGGATTCCTTTTTCTCTGCATAAGAGAAAAAGACACACACACACACACACACATATATAAATATTTATATGTGTGTGTGTGTGTGTGTGTGTGTGTGTGTGTGTGTGTCTTACTGTTAAAATGTACAGCTGAAACTTATTGGATTTCATTAACCAATGTCACCATAAAAATGTCACCGTAAAAATAATTTTAAAAATTTAAAAAATAATTAAATACATACATACATACCAACAACCTGGAGAATAAGACAAATTCACACAGCTACTAATTTTTTTCTTTCAAAAATAAACCCTTTCTAAAAATATTTTGAATTGTCTGATTGTAGAAGAGAGACTAAGGGAGGAGACAGAAGGAAGATTTTCCCCTCTTAACGTGTTCATTTCCCTTTAAAAAAGCTATTCTTAAGCTATGTTAAAAGAAGGATGTGTCTTATATTACATTTTGTTTTAAGGGAATGTGTTTCCAGGAAACTAGCTCATCTATTAAATATTACTGTTATTTCTAAAGCAGTTGTCACTTTGGTATAGCACAAAAAATACTGGACCAGGGGTCAGAATTGCAGAGTCCCAATCTTGGTGCTGACACTGACCACAAATATGACTTTAGGAAGATCAAGACAACACTTTGTGCCATCTAGTGCTGAGATCCCACTAGATCAGCAATTAAAGGCATCGGCTGGTCAGGAAGACTCAGGTTCAAGTTCAACTCCCATCACTTCCTAGCCATGTGACCTTAGACAGTACATTAAACTTCTTTAAGCCTAATGCCTCATCGTAAAATAGAGATAATCATAATGGTGCCTACCTCACAGGGCTGCCAGGGAGATTAAATGTGACATAGCAAGTAAGTACTCAGCACAGGGTCTCTCACTGCAAACACTAATAAAAATGAGCTACTAGTATTAGCTGTTTTTCAATCTGTGCCTGTCAGAAACCAAGAGCTTTGGGGAAAAGCAGTGTTTCGGGCATTAAAAAATAATGAATATTAAAACTAATGAAGTGGTCCCCAACCTTTTTGGCACCAAGACTGGGGCTCCTATGAGCATCTAATGCCTAATGATTGGAGGTGGAGCTGAGGCAGTGATGCTAGCGCTGGGGAGTGGCTGCAAATGCAGATGAAGCTTCTCACGCTCGCCAGTACTGGCCTAAGGCCTGGGGTTGGGGATCCCTGTTCCAAGACGTCCATTCATTGCTTTTATCAGATTTATATTCTAGATTGTGGTAGATCTTGTTGGAAGGAAAAAGTGCCTAAGAAATTTCCAAGAATTTGAACTCTTAGAGCTTTAGCCTCAGATTTCTGAGAGTCTGTGGCCTGCCCCAAAGGGCAGCTTTTCTCTTAGAACCACCATTTACACACTAGAGAAATGTATCCTGCTTCAGAGAGACCTTCTTTCTGAAAATCTCCAGCATTGCATCTGCAGGTACTTCTGCCACATGTCACACAATGTAGAATGCAATTGAGGGCCTGCATACTTTAAGACAACTCTTCAGGGACAAGATACAGCCCAAATCAATAGCATCACTGCACAAAAGCAAGTCACAATTTTTTCCTGGTTTCTATGTAGAAATAATCCACTTACTCTAATCAGAATTGCCAGCCTAGACAAAGAATCACCAAGCAGTTTTCAGAATAACCATGGAGTAGTTGGAGCTTCTAGAGCTGAGGAAGTGGGGAACCAAAAATAATGTCTTTGCAATTGTAACCTAAGACTTTGAATTTCTCCCTGACTAATGAAGCCTAGCCACCTGGAGAAACAAAGTTTAGGCTCTCAAATAACAGCAAACAGTTTTTGTTTTTGGGATGAAGACTCTGCAATTACATCTAAGTATTTTCATGGTCCTCTTTGTTAACAAATGTGTATCCCCACTTTCCCGTGGCTTTTCAGATCCATCCATAGTAGGCGTATTCTGCTGTGCTGGGTACCAGATCTCTTCTCATTCCTCAGACTCTCGGCTCACAGGTCTCCACCACAACGAAGTCTTCACAGAAGGACTTGACTCTTTGTCCCACAAGACAATAAACTCCATGAAAGCAAGGTCTACATTTTGTTCACTGCTATACCCCCAATTGCTTTACAAATCCATGTCACATCATAGGTCCTTAAGAAATATTTGTTGAGTGAATTAATGAAGGAATAAATGAATAAATAAGTAAAAGATAAGGAAAGGGGTTTTTTTGCTAAAAATTTAGGCCTGGTTTACCTATCATTTCTATGATATTTGAGCAACCATAACATATTCCCAAAAGATAAATAGGGCACGATCATTTTTTAAAAATGAGCTTCTCATTCAAAAGCATATTAAATAGTATTAAGGCATTCACCTTCCACCAAAGGCAAGAGGCTTTTCAAAGCAGGTATTTTTTTTTTAATTATTTTTATAGGAAAATTATAACTCGTCAAGATAATTCATGTAATCGATTGATAACAGCTTTTGTTCTTTGTTAAGGACAAGGTGATAAAGGTAGGTTACTCTGAAACTAAGAAGGGTAAGAAAACATTTTGCCTTGGCAATTTTAGTCAATCTTATTGGCAATAAGGTGAAATAAGAATTGAACATGTGTTTCCAGCCTTGAAGCTGCTACCCTTTGAATAACTTAATCATCACAATATCAAAAAAATTTGGAATTGCAAAAATTCATTGTGAATCATCCCTTTGTCCAGTGTCTCCACACAATAGTCATCCCACAATAGTGATATACAGAAATATTAAGCCATACCAGCCCTTCTTGAGAAAACAACTGCTCTTAAGAGAAATACAGAAAGAGTGAGGATAGTGAGCACTTCCATGCTCCCGAACCCACAGAGCAAAGCTGCATTAAAGCGATGGCTCCGAGAACCGGTTCCAGGGGCAAGGCTCAGTCCAGCCAGGCCAGCTTCCACAGATGAGCGTCACACCACAGCTTTTCTCCACACCACGGCAGAAGAGAGGCCACTCAGCCAGATATTGCAGCTACCACTGAAACCCATGACCCCTAAGGAAAGCTATTTCCCATCACAAAGCACTAAGCGACCTCATGAGGGGCAGGCTGTATTTCAGACCCCATCCTCACACTCCTTTCGTTTTATCTGAGTTAAACATTGACAACCAGGAAGCTCTAGGTAGAGAAAGAAGGAACTGGATGATGACAAAGCTGGACAGTCTAATGAGGTTAACTGGAATCCTTTTACCTTAGTCCCAAGGCACAGCAAACATGGATTATTTTGCTCTATGGTCATAAATGGTATCTCCAAATTTGTCAGCTATGTCTGGATAGAGGGATGTGGATGAATAATTAAAGTAAATGAGAAACCGTGTTTCCTAATGAAAAACCAGTGAATTTGAAAACAAGAAATCTAATTCTCATTCTGCTCCTAACCAGTTGTATGAACTTGGATAAGTTACTTAAGCTCTATGTGTCTCACTTTATCTTCAAAAACATGGGCTATGTTAAATGGTTTGTCTCCTCCAGTTCCTAAATCCCTATGACCCATTAAATTGTAGAAATGTTTATTAGTCACTTAAAAATTTGAAGTAAAGAATACATCCACTATAGACAAATCAAGTAAACAATTAAATTATTCACACTCATTATAATGGTGACTTAGAATAATATTTAACGACACAGGCAAATACACTATAATATTAAGTAAGAAAAGGATGCAAAATGATATACATGGCATGACCATAATTATAGATAATGTGTATACATGCCCTATGTTGTCATTTGTATAATATTTATAAATAAGACTAGGAGGACAGATAACGTGAATAGCCATTATCTCCAGGTACACTTTATTTTCTTCTTTGATGTTTCCATATTCCGAATTCTCTATTTTAGCATGTAGTCTCCCCTTATCCACAGTTCCCCTTTCCACAGTTTCATTTACCTGCAGTTAACAACAGCCCAAAAATACTAAATGGACAATCCCAGAAATAAACAATTTATAAGTTTTAAATTATGTACCACTCTGAGCAGTGTGATGAAATCTCACATTGTTCCAATCTGTCCACCCAGGATGTGAGTTGTCCCTTTGTCCAGCGCCTCCACACACATGCTGCCTGCCCAATGGTCCCCAGTAGCATCTCAGCTATCAGATCGACTGTTGCTGTAGTGCAGTGCTTGTGTTCAAGTCACCGTTATCTTACTTAATAATGGGCCCAAAACACAAGAGTAGTGATGCTGGCAATTTGGATATGCCAAAGAGAAGCAGAAAAGTACTTTAAGTAAAAAGGTATGTGTGTATGTATAGGAAAAACAGAGTGTATATAGGGTTCAGTACTATCCACAGTTTAAGGCATCCACTTTGGTCTTGGAAAGTATCCCCTTGTGGATAAGGGGGGAACTACTGTAATAACTTTATAATCAACAAAATTTGTAGTATATATACAGAACTGAAGGGTACAGAACAATGAAGACTTAAGCAATTACTAACTTATTCTGCCTATTACATGCATCAAGAATTCCAACAGGGAGACACCACTATGGGCTGGGCGGCTGAGGAGATTCCTGGGGGAATGGAAGGGTTACGAGTAGAATTTAGGTTTACAGAATAGTGCTTAAGAGGACTGATTCTGGAGCTGGATCTCCTAGGTTCAAATCCTAGCCCTGCCACTTACCAACTGTGTGAGTTTAGGCAAGTCACAAACTCTCAGCTTCAGTTTTCTCATCTTTAAAATGGGACTGCTATAAGTTCTTTCCTCATAGAGTTCTTGTCAGGATTAAACAAATCCATATAAGTGTGGGTTTTAGGACAGTGCCTGACACATACTAAGCATTATATATAGATACTAACATAATTACTACAAGGGCATGTTAGACTACATAAGCATACTACACATTAATAGTTTACACTTTTGCTAAATTCCTATTATATGTCAAATACATACACAACTCACACCTATATAATGGAAAGACTATCATTTTGTCTAATTTAAAGATAAGAAATCTAAGGCACAGGGAGGTTAACTGCCCAAGGCAAGTGGCTGAAGCACATTTGCTCCCAAGCTAATCTGACCCCAGAGCCCTTGCTTTTAACCATGGCACCATCTTGCAGGGAAGAGTAGACAGGCTTCCCCTGGGCAGACGATGTACTTTCAAAGAGGGCAGGGACTCGCACCGACAAAGCGCATGGAACTGAACGACGGAATCCAGGCGAGGGAGTTAAGCCCTAGCTCTTTAGGCACCTGGGAGTTGATAAAGATTTCTGAACACAGTAGTTACAGGACAAAAGAGGAATGTAAGGAAGTTAGTCTGGCAGATAAACATGGTATGTGTAGTAATGAGGCAAAAGGAGGCTATGAGAGAGAGAGAGAGAAACATCCCGGACAGAGCAGGGAGGGTGGTGATGAGGGACCAGCCAGATGATAGAACAAAGAGGAAGAGCCAGGCAAATCAAAAAAAAAAAAAAAAAAGCTTTGAAAGGAAAATTAAGAGAACTTAGAAACACTGAAGACTGGGAGAAAATGTGGGGAGAAACAAGTAACATCTCAGAACTCATTAAGGGCAAACAAGAAATGTTTTGATTTATGTAAATTTTAGGAAATGTTTAGTGCAATTACTTATTTGTAAATCATTTTTTAAAAAACCTAACCCATAGTAGCACAAAACAAAGCATCGCCCAGCA
>NW_011888828.1:3312465-3329714 GCF_000151845.1 Pteropus vampyrus
GTTCATGCTTAAGTAGGGATAATTTATTATACCCAATTTTACTGCCATACAGTATTTTGAATACCCCTGAACTTGAAAAATGAATTACTTTGTATCACCTTATATTGAATAATGAGTATCATTTATATGAGAAATTTTTCACAGAAAGAGAAAACAAAATGTCGATTTTACCAAAGGTACCATTACTGATATTTAAGTAGTTGTAAAACTAGATAGAGCTATGGTATAACATTAAAAAGTCAAATTTCAAATTTCAGTAAGAATTTTTTTTAAGGTATTTATAGATACTTTGCTTTTAGAGCATTGTTTTCTCTAAAAAGAGAACTTCCTCCTCCCCGCAGATGAGTCTTAGTCAACTACTCAATTTTGTCAACATATATCAACAACTGCAGAAATCCTGTTGCAATTGAAATGATGTTCAGTAGATTAATAGAAAATGTCATTTAAGACAACCATTAAAAATGACATATCTATATTTTAAATACCTTATTTTATCATGAACCATAAATAAATTTATTTGCCAATATTCTCACATAGGCCAAAACTGTTTCTTCAAGTACAGATCTATCTGCTCATTAAAGTTCAAAGTTGTCTTTCTTGCAAAAACCATACTCATAATATATAATATATAACTTTTAGCTTGGCTACTTGAAGCTGAGAAAAATCTCAGTGTGAACCAATCGAAGTGTAGAATTATTATACATTTTAAACATCTTCCCAATCTTTTAGAGTTATCTCTTCCACGTCCAATATGATAGCAATGTCTTACAGCAACTTGCCTTCAGTCTTTCCGAAGAATTCAACTGCATAGAAACAAACAACTTTCCTTTCACACATACATTTCATCAGTTTATGTTATTTGATGAAATTTTATAATAACTGTAACAATGCACACAACTTGGCAGTGGAGGAAGTTTGGACCTCGGGAGCTCCCTGGAAAAAGCCCAGCAGACAGCAGTCAGCAGGAGCATAAGTCAGTGTGTTTCCAGAGTGAATAGAAAGAACTGCAATCTAGGGAACCACTTAGATTGGTTAACAGAACTCCCACGGTAGTATAAACAGAAACCAGTTGTGTTTTAAGAGCTAGCCTTTTGTATAAAAGGGTATTTCCAAGCAAAGTTATGCCTTGTTTAGAGAAAATATCTGTTAAGTCTCTTAAGGAGGGAACTTCTGTGACTTTCGTGACACCCTTTGTGGGAGAAGGCCTGGAGAGTTGTTATTTTTGAGAAAGGAAGCAGGTACTGCTATCTCTATAGACCACAGTTATCCCCGAAGTTTAATTTCCAGTATTTACACTGGACAATAGTCTCTAACTGAGAGAAAAATTACTGGCCTTGAACAGCTCATTTACAAGAAAATTGATGTACAGATTTGCAAATATAGTCTCCTGTTCAGCTCTACCCACAAAGACACGGCTTCATATCTATGCAAGATTATTAAAATTGGCAGCCAGCCCACAGACTTACTTTTTATTACTATTACTTCATCTGGAGATCTTTAGGTATGGAATTCATGTTCCATTTTACCACAGACTCCACCACACCCTATGGTCTCACATCCACCTCCCACCCCAGCCCCACCCCACCATGGGCATGCCACTGAATCAGCTAGATATACAGCTCCACCATAACTTGATTCTTTTTAGAAACTTCGGTTAGTCTCCAGCAACACTACGAGTATTCCTAGAGAGAAGGCATTTGCCTTGGCAGAAACACCCAACCACATCACTAAAGAAAGACCAGAGAGTTTACTTACCATGGAGAAAGAGAAATGATTGACAACCTAAGTAAGTGTTCAAAAACTTCAGCCTTCCTAAGAATTATGTGGGAATCTTGCTGAAATGCAGGTTTCCAGAGGCCTAACCCTTCAGTTCTGATTCAGTGGGTCTAGGAGGAGACATCCAGGAATTTGCACTTTAACAAGCACCCCAGGTGATACTGATGCTGTAATACTAAAAATATTAACAACAATCATAGGTGCTTACAAAGCCCTGCTCCAAGCACCTTACCTGCAATGGCTTAATTCTTGGAACAACCCTATGACACAGATACTTTCATTATCCCCATTTTACAAATGAGGAAACTGAAGATAGAGGTTAAGAAAAAGTCCTCTGCTTACTCAGCTACTTAAGGAGAAGAGCCAGGATGAAAAACTAGGCTGTCTAGCTAAAGAGTTCACAATCAACCACCTGGCTATTCTACTATACTACTATCTTGGCCTGTAGGGAGCTGTAAAATGTAAAACAGAAAACTCTAAAGGTCTGCAGCAGCTGACTCAGTAAAAGCCTTTTACTCCTTGAGAAGAATGCATGAGTCCCAAGAATCCCCGTTTTCACATTCATTACCATCCTTTGTGGTTAAGGATGAAGAGTTCCTTTTACATGCTACAAAGAGAGAAACTGTAGAAGAATCAGCAAAAGAAACTGTGAATAGGATGAATGATCAGAAGTCAGATGCCCCCGTTCTGAAGCAGCATTTTATGAAAGCTCTTGACAGCATGAAATACAAGGGAGCCCTTTAATTCTCCCAACTAAAGATATGAAAAGGGGAAAGACAATAATCTAGTTATCAATAAAGCCAAGGCTATTCCAACCGATTTCTACACAGACATCTCAAGTTACAAAATTATGATCAACGTTAGAGGGTCTCTGAGGAACAAATCAAAAGTCCACGCCGCTAGGCAAGGCATTCTGAGACTTGACACCAAAAGCACCAACCACAAAAGGAAAAATTGATAAACTGAACCTCATGAAAATTAAACAAATCTTTTGCTTTATAAAAGCCTACTTGAAGAAGATGAAAAGACAAACTAAAGACTGGCAAAAAAATATCTGTGAACTACATATCTGACAAAGGACTAGTGTCTAGAATATTAAAAAACTCTCTGAAACTCAACAGTAAAAAAACAAAACAAAACAATAATCCAATTAGAAAATGGGCAAAAGACATGAACAGACATTTCACCAAAGAGTATATACAGAAGGCACATAAGCACATAAAAAGATGTTTAATATTATTAACTATTAGGGAAATACAAATTAGAACCACAATGAAGTGAGAAACTAGACCACTCATACACTGCTGGTAAAATGTAAGATGGTGTAACCTCTCCGGAAAACAGTTTGAAGCTTCTCTAAAAAATAACATGTAACTACCACACGACCCAGCAACTGACCTACTGAGCATTTATCTCAGAGAAATGAAACTTGGGTTCACACAAAAACCTGTACATAAATGTTCACAGCAGCTTTACTTATAATAGCCCAAAACTGGAATCTGCCCAGATTGCCTTCCACAGGTGAATGGTTACACAAATTGTGGTACATCCATACCATGAAATACTACTCAACAACAAAAAGTAATGAACAGTTGACAGCGACAACGTGGGAAAAAGACAACTCCAAATGGTTGCATGCTATATGATTTCTTTTATATGACATTTTGAAATCGTGGAATTTTATAGACAGAGGGCGGATCAGTGGTACCCAGAAGATGGAGACTTGGATGGCAGGAGGAAAGTGGCATGATTGTAAAAGGACAATAGGTGGGCTCCTTGTAGTGCTAGAATTGCTCAGTATCCTGATAGTGGTGGGCACAGGAACCTACACAGGTGGTAAACTCCTATGGAACTTAATGCAGTAATACAGGCACACACAAATGAGTACCACTAAAATTGTAGATGGTATCCATGCCAATATCCTGGTTACGATATTATACTATACTATAGTTTTGCAAAATATTTCCATTGGAGGAAACTGGGCAAAGTGTACAAGGGATCTCTCTGTGTTATTTATTACAACAGCATGTGAATTTACATTCTCAATAAAAATTTCAATTAAGAGAAAGGTCCATGATCCCAAGTGTGTAGGTGAAATCAGGCATTGCATTCCTTCACTGGGAATGTAAAATGGCATACCCTGTCTGGAAGACATGTGACGATGCTATCAAAAGTGAGAAACACATACGTACCTTTTGATTCAACAATTCGATCTTTAGGTTATTAAATGTAATGAATAATTTATGATGTGTCAAACATTTAGTTACAAGAGAATTTATTTCGTCAGAGCTTTTTATAGTTAAAGGCTAGAAATAATTAAACGTGGTATATCCACACTATAAGATTCTATCTAGTCATCAAAATAAGCTTTAGGAGTAAAAGTGACCTGGAAAAATAGTCAAGATATATGCAGTTGTTCTATTTATGTTTATTCAATTCCTGGTATGTGCCAGGCATTGTTGGGAACTTTGACATGCCCGACAGGGCATGGACCCTGTGTTCAGTAAACTATACAGTCTCCTAGTAAGTAGAGAAAGCACTGTACATACCTCTCTGTGTGTGATTACATATATACACACACACACATGCACACACATATAAGTATATGTAATCTAAATTGTGGAAGGACATAACCCAAAATAATGTCGATAATGATTATTTCTAGAAAGTGGGATTATACATATTTTACTTAATTTTATTTGTTTTGCTTATCTTATACTCAGTTTCTACAACTAACAAATTTCACTGGTATTATTTTTAACTATTGGAGGAAAAAAAGCTGGTCCCAAGAGAATGCCTGCCTTTCTATCTATCTATCTATCTATCTATTTTGCTTTTCAGTTTCTTTTGATTCCTATTTGGGCACATACAGAGTGAAAATTTTCTAAATTCTGAATTAAAAAACAAAAGGACCCCCCCGCTTCAATTATCAAGATGAATAAAGGCAAACTAACCAAACTGGATTACTTCAGGATACAAAATTGTGCATATTCATAACAATTATACTTCCTCACAAATTCAGGTTTGTAAGCAATTTCTTGGATTGAGCTGGGGTTTCTATTTCAGGAGGGTTGTACTGTTTGCTTTTGCTAATTTCTTTTTCTTATCCCAAAAACAATGCAGGTTACAGGGGAAAATTCTATGTTGATATGCAAAAACAAAAAACAAACAAACAAAAAAACCTGTAATATCACTCGACAAAAATAACTATTTAAGCCCAAATATCCTACTTTAATACCTATATGTACACATTTGCTAGTTCACGTGGTTACACTACGGCTCACACAGCATGTACTGCTTTTTAAACTGTAATTTTTTTTTTCTTAACAATACACGCCATTTTCATGACATATTTTAACATTAAATGTTTCTTTAACCAATCTGCTAATGGTTGGATATTCAGTGTCATAAACAGTAGACAATGAACATTCTTTTAACTGAACATTTGAGCATATCTTTTGTTTTGTACTTTAATTATAATCTAGAAGTGAAAATATCTATTCAAAGGGTATGCACGCCTGAGAGCTTCTGATGTAAGTGGACTCCGAAAAGCTGTACGGATTTGCACTCCCGACGGTTAGTATGGGAATGAAAGTGATCCAGCTTTTCCATGCTCACTAATGCTGCTGACTGACAGTGAGGATTACTTTATTCCTGGATTCTCTAGAATTTCGCTTTTGGTGGAAAAAAAAAATCATTTTACCAGCAGATCAAAGTAGAAGAATCGTCTGGCTCTCAGTTAACTTAGAAATTTTAATTTGTCAATTTCACTTTACTTGCAGAATTTTGTCACACCCACTAAGGCAAACAAAAGATCATCTCCATAGGACTCTGAATACAATTCAAATATCTTTCCTTAGATAATCATTGTAGATTCACATCTGACATCTCCAAATCTTTAGCCTATAGAGATCAGCCTTTCCACCAAGAACTCTGAGGCTAAGACAGAGGTGGCCTTTTCATTGTAACTACCTCATGGGTAGATGTGGGAGTAAATGTGATGATGCTGGCTTCATGCTCCTGCTGTAAGGGACAGTTACAGCAGCCCAGCACGTACTAAATTATCCGAAAATGTTGTTTATTATTAGTGTCCTATTACAGGTAATGTAACTTTAACATGACATAATGAGAACTTAAATAACAGCTATTTCGATCCTCTTATTTTTACAGGTAAGGAAACGAATTTACTTCAAAGGTAGCCTAGAACTCAGATCTCCTTGATGCCGGTCTGATACTCTTTCTCTAACATATTTTATCTGTTAGTAGGTTTTCTCTGTGCAGAGTGAAGGCTAGAGACAACTTAATTCACACAATTACACTTAATCAGAGCAATCTGCAATTTGAGATTTAAGTCTACATGCTCAAAATATAGTACTTGGTTTATAGATATCTGCCTGGTTAAATAATTCTCTAAAGCAAGTATTTTAAGTTGCAGACTAAAAGCAAATGGGTTTATATCTACCTCAGAAGATGATGAATGATTGATTATAAATCTCTACTATGATAGAAGGTTTCTGATTGCATTAGACAGAGGGCATGAAGACTAATTAAAAATGCTCATACATTCATCACCGTTGATTGTGCATAATCCACTGCAGTACCTTCTCTATAATGACAGAAGAAACAGATGAATTTCCACTCAGAACTCCCAGAGGCTATCTATCTTGATTTCAGGGTAAACGGGCTTTCCCTAATAACTTAAATCACAAACAAAATGTCAACTCAAAAATCGTGGACCAAATTTTACTATTCTATCTGAGCAGGGGCTGACCAGACTGGGTCACGTAGTTCGTGATCAATAAATAATTACTAATAGATTGATAAATAGGTCTATGGGCATACTTTAGGGATTTTCAAAACTAATTTTCTAGGTGTCTACATAATTGGAAGTTATAATGTGTGTTCCAGTGAGCTAAAGGAAACACACCCTTATATGTCACCCAAAATAGCCCGTAAACTGGTTACTTCATATATGCACTTCGGCCCTGCAGTTAGTGGCCAGTATTGACCTCTCCTCACCCCTTTGGAGCTACAATTATCTGACAGTCAACAACATTGCAATCACCCAGGAAAACATCACCAAGATAAAACACCTATAGGTACTTTCAAACAAGGAAAGATGAGTGGTCCTCACCTCTGTTCTCTAATGAAACCTCCACTCACCGCACATCACAATGACTGATACATGCCCTGAGCTGTAAAGGGAAGGATAGGAGGAGGCTGATGGTCAATCTGTACTCTCTTACTCCTCAGGAAATATTCATTGCCCACTCCACCCCAGAAATCCACTACAACCAAGAAATCCACTACAACCAACTTCCTCTCTGACCTGATTCGGCAGCTAGAATCCTTACCAAGCTTCAGGATGTAAGGGTGAGAGAATCCACCATTATGCTGCCTGGAAGTGCCTTACTGCTTAAGGAGCATTTACCTATCTTCCTCCAGGAGGCCCTGTGGCCCCTCCGTATGTCTGCAGGGGAAGCTGCCAGGGAGTGGGGAAAGGAACGGTATCTGGTCTGTAGATCCTGCACAACAGAGGGCTTGTTGGGGGGAACTGGCTTAAAACTCAAAATCCTGTTGAATGAAGATATTTGTCATACTAGCTTTTGACCTGCTGCCTGTATAAAATGTCTGACGAATATAAATGGATTAGAAATTACATAATCTACATTCATAGCATGGAGAAGAGTATTGAAATTAATGGTAATTCAACATAACAATTATAAACGTAAGGTGGGAAAGGGAAAATATGATGAGACTCTGAACTTGAAAAATCATCCTAGTTTAAGCAAGAAAAGGACAAAACTGAGAGATATAAATCAATTGATAGCAAAATTGTTATGCAGCTGCCCACCCTCTGCTTTCTGAAAAACAATCAAAGAGCAGCATTGAATTATGCAATGCCACACATCACACACTCTATGTTCCTTCCATACAAATTACCGGCAAGTGAAATTTACATTTTCCATTTTATAATGTTCTTATACATTCTTAATATATTCCCATGTTGATTTTTTTTTTTTTTTTTTTTTTAATCTTGCCTTCTTTACCTCATTCTTTCACTGGGCCCTGGAGATCCTGATTCTGGCTCAGGCCCTGACCTATAGTTATTAATGTAATTTACATAAGTTATCAGTAGGTCTCCATTTTCTCCTTAACTTATTCAACACATTCTACTCTGAACCAGGTTAAGTGCTAAGTACAAGGGATATAACACGAAACGAATCAAACATGTTCCCTGCTCCTACGGAGTTCAGCGTCTACAAAAAAGAGGGTTAGATATGACGTCGACAATCCCTGTTTACTCTTTTCCCTTTTTATTCCGATTCTCATGGCCCTCACTTCACCTTTTTTGCTTTCATTAATCACCTTTAGCACCCCCGAAACAGTCAGTGTCATATGAAAATTTAATTCTCTAACACGGGGCTTTAGCCAGATGGGTTCACAAGGCAAGAAGAAGGGAAATGCAATAGGAGGAGTCTATAAAAATCAAGGCCTCAAAAAAATGTATAGCAGCACTGTTCTAAATAAACACTAAATGTGACTAAAGGTTACAGGGAGAAAATGGTCAGGAGGAAAAGAAAGCATAACCAGCTCCTCCTCTTCAAAAATTAGAACCTGATCCCCTGAAAAAGTCTGGGCTCTGGGTCATGCAATCCTGATTGCTTAATGAAAGTGTATAAATCATCAGATATTATGTCTGAGCACTCCAAATGTCCCTAATTATGACCGAGTAGATGAAGGCCTTAAAAAATCATACTTCACCTTACTGAAAGGGTTGCTGGCACATCGTTAATTAAAACACCTCAGCTCTCAACTACATTAGAAACATGATAATTATCTCATACAAAATTTGCTTTATAACACGTGAAATGCTTCAAACCCCAGAATGACAACAGAATATAAACAAAAGGACCATGCGTTAAGGCTCCTGTCCGTCACTGTGTTGCTGCAGCTCAAAGTTAAGAGTGCCCTCTTTGGGAATAATGAGCATTAACAGTCAGAGAAGAAAATGTAACGATTATCACGATGATCCTTATAATCATATTAACAGCATCTCACTTTTCTGGAGTCGTTACTATGTGCCGCGCACTGTACTAAGTGCTTTTTCACATGCCCCAAGATCAGAGAGGCTGAGTAACAGCCAAAGATCACCCAGCTGGGACACGCCAGAGCAGGGACCTGAACCCAGATCTGTCTGGCTCCCAAGTCTACAGTTACTCCCTCTACTGCCACCAAAAAGGTAATGTCAGTAGAGGGGAGCGGGGCAGGAAAGAGAAGGAGCTGGCAGTTGCAAATATCTTTATTTTCTCAAAGCACGATTTATAAGACTAAAAACTGTTAGAACCACAGAATTTGAATGTCAAACCTCTAGAAAACCCCAAACAGGTATCAGAAAACCTGTCTTCTCTCCCAGAGGGGCTGGTAAAATTTGAACAAAGAGAAATGGTGAGGCTGTAGCATGAGGAAAAAATGATTCATCAGGAAGGTGCCCATCTGAGGATGTCAGCAGTGGAGCCACAAGCAATCCAACAAACACATACTGTATACCTATCGTATGCCTGTTGCCAAGCTCCTGCTCTGGTTACAGTCTCCGGCCTCCATGTGCCAGAGAAGAATCACAAAACCCGAGAGAGGAAGACAGCCCGTGCATGGAACCTGGGCAAGGGAACCGAGCAGGGCCGACAGGATCTCCCCCAGGAACGTTTGCTTCTAGTGCTAAATTCAGATGAAACCCCCTCCCCGTGAGAGCGCCCTCTGCCTAGCCCCTAGCCCAGATGTCTTGTGGAAGAACAGAATCAACTTCAATGTGTTGAATTTTAACTCCTTCTTTTTAATAGCTAAAAACTCAGAATCTTTCTTGGAAGATCTTTTCCCTGAGATGGAAAAATGAGAAGCTATCTTGGTTATCAAGCACTAGGGAAAATTTCAGAGCCCCAGATCCCTTCCATTCCCTCTCACCAAGGACAAGAAAGAGCCAGCACTATGTCAAGTTTCAACGTTGCCCTGACTCATCTCTGAAGAACTCAAAAGTAAAAAACAAGTCATGGCCTAGTGAAGTCCAATAACTCTGGCTTCGAATTCCAGCTCTGCCACCTACTAAGTCTATAACTTTAAGCAAAGTACTTAACCTCTTTTGGCCCCAATTTTCTCAGTTATAAAACATGAATAATAACCACATCATCTTGCTAGTATCTTGTAGGTATATACATGAGCGTGTACCCTTCACCCCATTGCAGTGTGCACCCTGGCAACAGCTCCTGCTAAAGGAAATTGGTAGTAATCCCAATCGATGCTTGAGGGCAGCCTTAGGCAATGATTTTCTACACAAACACACATATGCACATACCATACACCTGCTACTCACATGGGATATAATATGACAGGACCAAGGGTGAGTATTAAGCCCTAGGCTGGCCATCAGCCTGTGACGTTGTTTAATCTTAGAGATGATGGTTAATTAATTTAACCATTCTACTTCTCTCAGATATTTGAACTAGGAAGTAAAGCTAGCTGGTAGCAGGCAGTAAAGCAAATAGGCCCCTAGACAGACTAGCAGCTTGAAAAGTAGCTGGGTTAATGGTGAGGGCTCTCGGAATGATGCTCCACACGCCCTCAGCAGAGGCTCCGGAGACTGGTGGGGATCCAAATCACCGTCTCATTCCAGCCTCCAGGTGTCCAGGTCCCCTCCTGGGAATGTCCTATGACCTAAGGTCACAGGAGTATATCTCTGTTTTCGCAACCAGATATTAGGCAGTTATGGTACTTACAGCCACCTGTGAAATAGACACAAGGGGCAGAGAATCATTCACCAGGCTGCTTTGTAGAAGCTCACTGAACAAACTGGAAGGGAAAAAGGACATGACCCATTCATCAAAGAAAGGCTCAAGATGGCTTTTACAGATGCAGATTACGAATAGAAATGACTCAGGGAGGAGACGTCCTGTTACAATAAGTAGCATATGATATCTGTAAGAAGTTCCATGAAGTGGAAGGTCCCAGTAAAGTCCAAAAGCCCTCATACCTTTGCCACCATTTATAGCCTCCTTTGAGGGGGAAAAAATAACTAATACTTCTTCAGATTGAAATAAAAACAAATGTTGCTGGTTTTGTCATTGAGATAAATTTTCATTAAGGAACGAAAAAACAAAGCAGACTTTAAGCCCTCTCAAAGCAAAAAACAAAACAACAACAAAAAAGACTTAAAGCAAAGCCTCCCGGTTCCCTGATCCAAATACGTAATTTAGAAAATGACAGTCAAAATAACGAGCTGCATTAATCATGCAGGAGCCATTACATGAAGCCTTTCCCAACACCCACCTCCATCTAGCCTGGCCTCCAATCTCGTGCCAGCTTTTCAGGAGCACCTTTGGGGTCCCTTTCCATTTGTCATTTATTTTATCATCTGGCTTGCGACCTAATTTGTTCCATTTCACGTGTCTGGTTTAAATATGTGAGTTCTATATTTCGACAGAATGGACAGTGGGTTTTAGCAGACACCCTCGATGTACATTTCATAGCTACCTGCTTCAATGCCTCTTTCAAATCTGCATATAACACAGAAAATTTGTTTTCTGTATATTTAAAAGAGGTAGCGGACAAGCACTTCTCCATAAATCAAACATGGGGAGGGAGTCAGGGGTCCTCTAACAGGCCAAAGCACAATTTATCTAGATTTACTCTTCATCAGACCACTACTCAGCTGAGCTTGAAAACTGTTACTGTTGTTAGCTTTACCTTCGGCCACCAAAAGAACCAGGCTCAAAACAGCTGCTGTTTAGACCAAATATTCACTTCTCATAGAGGAATAGGTGTGAGCAAGAAACTTCAGATCTTAAGCCACTGGCCTGGGTCCGTTCACTGTTATGAGAAACACCTGAAATAACAACACTTAGGCTTCTTTTCTGAGCTACAAGGTTTTTATTTCATTCTCTCATGGTATAAGATTCGATGCCTTCCCAGCACTGACCCCGGCGATTGCTCAAGGTGATAAGCAGTGAATGACAACAAACTTCATTGAGAGATTTTTTGCAGCCTATAAATAAAATCAAAATCCTTGAAGCTAGTAAACCTTCTGAGTGTTGAACATCTCAAGGTTATTCACTTCTAAACCCCTCTGGGAAGGACTTAAATACGATCAAAAGAAATGTGGTTTAAGATGAACAAAATTTCTTAATGCACAAAAATTCACATTTGAATTGTCAGGACATTATGCTAAAGCATCACAGACTTTTAACTTCTCACCCACTATTTCCCCCACAGAAAGGGCTCGTTTTCCAATAGGGTTTGAAAAGTACAGAGGCAAACTGCAAAGTACAGCTTCAAGGAAAAGCTAAGGAAAAGCTAATTATTTTTATATGATGAAATTGATCAAATGGACTGAATAGGTTTAATTCCTCATGACACGAAGAAATTTCAAAACATTTATGCAAAAAAAAAAAATGCAAATATGTTTTAGGAATTTGGGTAACTTTAAGAGGGTATTTACATTTGTTGAGAGTATGTGCCCAGGCCCTCTTCTCTGCCCCTCAACACCCCCGGTTGATGGGTGTCGTCTGGAAGCCATTTTGGCGTTACACGAGTCAGGCTGCCCTGCTTCCATTTTTGCTGACTAGACAGCAAATATGGGATGAGCCAATCAAATTCTCTCCCCCAGGAATTTAAATCGAAATGGGAAAATGCTAAATGAGTTTCTCTAGTTGCCTCAATAACTGGGACATATACTCAGGAGGTATAAAGCTGCCCAGTTTAGCTATGTGGAATGAAAGCCAGTTTCATGAGAGAATAAAAAGAAAGAAAATAGAATTGAATGCTGGGCTAGCATTCCACTTCCTGATCTGACAGCTGGCTGAAACTGCCTTTCATCTGTCCTGAGGCCCAGTTGAGTCTGAGTTCCTTAAGACCCCAAAATTTTTTCACTAAATTTCCCTTTTTACTTAATTTCTCTTAATTTCAACCTATTTTAATCAAATCTGGGGCTAAACTAGAATAAGCATGGGATGAGGGTTAAGTAAAAGATCCTTCGGCAAGTGAAAATAAGATAATCATCAAAATTCAGAATCAGAAAACTTACTTTGATCAAAAGAGATAGAGCTGACATGCCATTTGAGAATTTGATTCCTATTTCTATCATGTATTTATAATAGCATCTTAGTTTAAAATCAAAGAGCCTCACGTTTCTTTGTGTGAAATGGATAACACTTCTCTTCCAAGGTCATATTCTGCTGTCTTCTCTACTCTCAACCACTGACACATAGCAGCTAGAATTTCTTGCATCTTTCCTTGAGTGTTAGTTTGCTCATGTTAATCTTCTCAGAAGCCTACAGTAGCTTCCGACTTCTTGGAGTATCAAATTAAAATACTCGATAAAGTGCTACACCCATTAGTTCTGTATTATCTAACCACTGTCATAACCCATTACGCCTAAATTCAGTCAGTCCTAGAGTCAGATCATCTCATAGTCACAAGACTCTCTCTCACTCCAAGTTGAAAGCATGGCATTTGCTGGTGCTTCCTCTCAAAAATGAGGAAAGAGAAAAGAGAAGGGATCTCGGAGTCTAGACACCTAGATATCAGCAGTGATTCTTTTATTAACCCGTTGTTTTGGTTTTTTTTTTTTTTTTTTAAATTCCCATAGGCCTGATTCCTTCTCTATAAAACAAAGATGCCGAGACTTGACCACTGGTTTTTAGCTTTTTTCCTGCCCCAACACACATAAGAGGTATAGCAAGAACACATAAAAAATTAAATAATGACATAAGAAAACAAGATAAAATATATCAAATTAAGTGAACAGACTACCCAAAATGAGATTGCTACTGGCTTGGCTGACATCACGGCAGGGGTAGAACTTGAGCTAAGCTGTGGAGGATAGGAAGGGCATGTACTATGTCATTTAAGCTTTCACTTATTTTTGTGTTTGTTGTTGACAAATGGTATTAATAAACCATTGGGGCAAACACATATTAAGAGATTATATTGGGAAGGAAGAAGAAAGGAAATATCCTAAAAATTTATTACTTACCAAGACAGGTTTCTATAAGGGCAAGGATAGTGCTAAAGAGGAAACCCACAGATAAATGGACCTGGTCCACTAGCATCTAACTACTGAGGCCAGGGACCATATCTGCTTTACTTACATTGTATTCCAATACCCTAAGAGCACTTAGCTGAATGCTCAAAAAATATTTATTGAAAGAATAAATAAATATAACTCCTACCTTTAAGGACTTAACAATTTTTTTAATGGAGAATAAAAAGAGTATGTGGTCCTTTCCCTTCAAGACTCCTAATAAACACGGCACCGATTTCACTTACAGGAAGCCCTCCCTGGGATAATAGAGGCAAGAATGTAAACCTCACACAATAACCATTTTATACAATAAATTATCAAATCCCACCATTTAACCAGTAAACAAATCTGTCACTTGACTCATTGTCTATGCTGATGCATTAGCTAAGAATGAGCCTTTTACTAAAAAAGGATAAATTACTCCACAATGGTAAGCCTAAGAACTCTCTGAAATGTATATTAATTTGCTTCATAATGCCACTGCCTCTTAAGTTAGTTTCCCCTCCAACTGCCTCAACCACAGGCAATTATGTCACAGGCACCAGATCCATGCAGTCCAAATGATAGACAGTCCCCTTAAACCAAATGTATTACCATAGCAACAAAGGGACTACATTTGCCGTTCCCTACCTGCCATGGCCCAATCAATTATTTAACATGCCTATACTACAGTGACACTCTATAAATGATCACGTTCATTAGAAGCAAGAGTCAGCTCTGAGAAAACCACAAATGCCAGACAGTTAAATCGATTACAAACCAAACACACACATCTGATGGTGATGTTAAAGATCACAGTGCAAACTTCCACTTCAGAATTATATAAGCATAAAAATCTCCCAGCTCTTATTTCCAAAAAAAAAAGGAAAACACATACATTGATTGTATACATATAACACACGCTGTCAGAAGTTACTAAAAAACAGGATGATTAGATGAGAAGATTGGAGAGTCTTAGGATGAAATTCATCTTAAACTCATTTTACGGTTTTGGTTTTGGATTTCGTTCTGTCCCATTTTCTGGCTTCTCATTAGTCGAATAGTCAGGAATGGAAAATCAGATACTGAAGGGAATGTACGGAAGCCAGCTGTGACCGTCCTCTCTCAACCCGGTTAAATCTCCACTGACTTCCCACAGGGAGATTCCCAAACAGGGAACAATGAGACATCTATCTGGTTCCATGAGAAAAGAGATTCTTTCATCAAGGAGAACCAAAGACTGAGTTTAGTCAAAGACTCCTGAAATTCACTCTGGAACCTACCTCAAAATCTTAAGGCTAATACAACTAAAACCAACAATTTTATCTTAAACCTTCTCATGAATTTAATGGGCTGGGTTAGAGCGACTGCTGAGCCCTTGTGTCCACAATGACCTAGGACCAGGATCGGCACTAAAGGCTGGAATCAACCCTGGGCTGGAATGCAAGGTGAATGAATGGCTTTTCGGCTCACTCTGCTGCACTCCTGTCACCTGTAAGAAAGAGGAGGAAAGAGAAAACGGGGGTAGCCCTCTGAAAGATCCTAATTTATTTACAATAGGCTATAGTCTGATAATAAAAGCTTCATACAGACAAAAGTTTCTATATGGTTAAAAATAACTGACGTGGTCCAGAAAGGAAAGCTCTAATTTACCAACAAATTAAAAGGCACATATAAAAGTTTCAAGAACCCATTTTCACACAGAGTTCCTATGATACTGTTCTAGATGTAGCCTTGTCTTTCTGCTTTGCCAAAATCTAGCCTGCCACAAACTGCAACTATCGAACTTGGATTGCAGACTACGGAGATGACTTAATAATTTATGAAAACTATAGTTTTCCAGTACAGTGGTCTTTCCATCACATATATTAATTTTTATTATTTTAAACACAAGAAAACCTCTTAAAACATTAGGATGAACAATTATTTCACTGTCTACATGGGAGGAAAAAAGCTTTGTGAACATAAAAATATATTAAATATTCACCTAAAATAAATATTTTCCCCTTAGAATCTATCTTCCCAAAGAAAAGCATCACGGATACTTAAAATGATGTCTAAGGTGGCCTATATACCACAAATTGCTCCTGTAAATGGATGAATTATCAAGTAAAGAAGCTAAGCATTTAGAAACACTTCACACAGTGGTATAATTTTATTTATATGCCCACATAAAATAAAAACATGTGCCTTGGGGATCATTTACACAACTAAATGTCTTGCTGATTACCATATAAAAAAGTTTAAGACAGATAACCTCTCGTGTCTGACAGTACACAGGACATGAGTTATGATCTCTGTTCTGTTTCTATAATTGAGTGACTGACTTTAGACATTTGGTCAAATATTTGCCTCTCGTTTCCAGTCACTTGACATGCATGCAAATACATATTTACAATATCTTATGGGATCTATAGAGAACAAGTTCTAAGAAAGTCTTTCTGAAGCTTTTAGTCTTTGTACTTCTCTAATAACGTTGCTTGACAATAAAAGCAATCCATAAATGACATTTAGAAGCAAAGTGAATTTTCTTTTCCCAGCTGATAAGGACTTCGTGGCTGCTGGTCACAGTCTTCACTCTAACTTCTAGCCAGCCTGTTGCTGGCATTCTCATTTGTCACAGAACTAAAAAATTAGAATATACTACATAAAGCTAAACAATAATGTTATACATGTATGTATTTGCCTTGAATTCTGTTTATAAATTATTCTTACCAATTATAACTTAAAGATTAAACAGAAGTAATATGTAGAACAGTATTGTTTTTGATAGCAAAAAATTATAAATTTCAAAATGTCCAACAATAGCAAAGTGATTCCATATGATTATGGACTTTCATACAACAAATATTAAAAATGGTGTAAGACAAGAGTAGTCAAAGCATATCAATGGAACAGAAGAGAGAGCCCCACAAGTAGACCTCCACATATACAATCATAATTTTAACAAATGCGCCAAAGCAATCCAAGAGGTAAAGAAAATCTTTTTCAACAAATGGTGCCGAAATAAATGGTATCTATGTGGAAAACATTAACCTTGACCCCTGCCTCATATCATGCACATAAGCTGACCTGCACTGCAGTATAGACACAAACATAAAAACTAAAACCATAAAGGGAAATACAGACTGTCACCATGACTTGGGGTGGGCAAAGGTTTCTCAGACAAGTCACAGAAAGCAATAAGAAAAATAATAAATATGATTTGTCAAAATTTAGAAATTCTCATTAAAGAACACATCAAAGACTCAATTAAAAATGAATAGCAAGTCACAGACTAGAGATAAAGATTTAAAAAAAAAAACATATCTGACAAAGGACTGGTACCCAGGTATACAAAGAACTCCAACAACTCCATAAAAAGACAACCCAATTTTTAAAATAGACAAAATATTTAAACAGCCACTTCATGAAAGAAAAT
>NW_011888828.1:3329764-3337042 GCF_000151845.1 Pteropus vampyrus
GTACTTCTCTAATAACGTTGCTTGACAATAAAAGCAATCCATAAATGACATTTAGAAGCAAAGTGAATTTTCTTTTCCCAGCTGATAAGGACTTCGTGGCTGCTGGTCACAGTCCTCACTCTAACTTCTAGCCAGCCTGTTGCTGGCATTCTCATTTGTCACAGAACTAAAAAATTAGAATATACTACATAAAGCTAAACAATAATGTTATACATGTATGTATTTGCCTTGAATTCTGTTTATAAATTATTCTTACCAATTATAACTTAAAGATTAAACAGAAGTAATATGTAGAACAGTATTGTTTTTGATAGCAAAAAATTATAAATTTCAAAATGTCCAACAATAGCAAAGTGATTCCATATGATTATGGACTTTCATACAACAAATATTAAAAATGGTGTAAGACAAGAGTAGTCAAAGCATATCAATGGAACAGAAGAGAGAGCCCCACAAGTAGACCTCCACATATACAATCATAATTTTAACAAATGCGCCAAAGCAATCCAAGAGGTAAAGAAAATCTTTTTCAACAAATGGTGCCGAAATAAATGGTATCTATGTGGAAAACATTAACCTTGACCCCTGCCTCATATCATGCACATAAGCTGACCTGCACTGCAGTATAGACACAAACATAAAAACTAAAACCATAAAGGGAAATACCGACTGTCACCATGACTTGGGGTGGGCAAAGGTTTCTCAGACAAGTCACAGAAAGCAATAAGAAAAATAATAAATATGATTTGTCAAAATTTAGAAATTCTCATTAAAGAACACATCAAAGACTCAATTAAAAATGAATAGCAAGTCACAGACTAGAGATAAAGATTTAAAAAAAAAACATATCTGACAAAGGACTGGTACCCAGGTATACAAAGAACTCCAACAACTCCATAAAAAGACAACCCAATTTTTAAAATAGACAAAATATTTAAACAGCCACTTCATGAAAGAAAATATGCAACTGGCCAAAAAGCACATGAAAAGTGCTCAACATCATCAAACTACTACACATCAAGCAGGATGCCCAAAATTTAAAAGAATGACAAAATCGAGGATATAGTGCAACAAGAATTCTCATATATTACCAGTGGAAATGTAAAATACTACAACCACCCTGGAAAAAGAGTTGTCAGTTTCTTACGAAGGTAAATGTACACCTACCTTACGATCAAGACATTCTACTCTTAGGCATTTATCCAAAGGAAAGAGGGGAGGAAAATAATATATGTGGGTGTGTAGGTGCGGGCATGTGTGTGTGTATACACACGTGCGCTCAGATGTATATGCATGCATATGAATGTGTGGAGATATAAAGATATATACACACATGTGTACACACACATACACAAAAAGACTTGTAGATGAATGTTCATACAGCTTCATTCGCCACAGCTAAAGAATGGAAATACTCCGGGTGTCTATCAATACAATAGGGAAACTACAGTATATTCACACAAGGAGATACTACTCCACAGTAAAAAAGGAATGACACTACTGAATCGTACAGCAACCTACATGAATCTTAAAAACAGTATGCTGAGAGAAAGCAGCACCACACACAAAGAGTATATACTGTATGCATCCATTTATATGAAACCCTGAAACAGGCAAAACTAATCTACAGTGGAAAAATTAGAACAATGGTTGTCTCTGGAAGGATGGGGAGTGGGGGGGATACTGACTAGGGAGGGTCACGAGGGAACTTTCCAGGGAAGGAGAGTGTTGTACAATCTAAGTCATGATAGAGTTTGAGCTACAGATGCATGTGTTTGTCAAAATGCAGCAAATATACATTTAGATGTATGCATTTCATTGAGTACAAATTTTTCATCGAAGAATTCTATAAACCAATAATGAATCCTAGTTGATGATAAGCATGTGACGTAGTTATAGGAAATTTCCTGATATTGGCAATTTACTTTGAACTGTATCAAAAAAATTAAGATGAATTAGTGAATAAAGAGAATGATAAGTAAATGGATAGGTAAGTGAGAAAGCCAATATAGAACAATGTTAATAGTAGAATCTAGATGACAGGTATAGGTCTTAACATTCAGATTCCTTCAATTTTTCTACATGTTTGAAATTTTTCATGATAAAAATTTTCACGATAAGATGTTGAAAAACATGGTATGAGAAGTATATTTACTGATATGGAAAGATATTACATCTATTATCTGTAGATATAGGCATAGATAAAGTTAAATACAAAAAGCAGGTTATAAAAGCACATCTATAAAATTGTCACATTTTGGTTTTTTAAAAGGAAAAATATACATAGAAGGGGGTTAAAAGACAACCACAACCAGCACATTTGGTGCATTTAATGACTATATCTTAACTCTGCTTCATAGAGGAACAACACATTATCCATCTGTAAAATAAAGCACTGGCAGTCCCCTGGATTTACCTAGGCCATCTTTATTATAATTTTTAATTGCAAAGCACATATGTATTTCACAGTCTCCAAAGAGTGCTAGCAAAATTAGGGCAGCCTAATGAGGCTTTGTTGGATCAGCCTCAGCTGGGTTTCAAGGTCTCTTTCCACGTGTGTCCAGGCGCCCTGAACGTATCTCTACCACAGCATTTTCACACTGTTTTGCAACTGTATATTTCTCCACTAGATCATAAACTACTTAAAGGCATGAGCTACATCTTGAAGTTCAACTTAGTATCTTCAGAGACTAGTACAACATTTAGCAAGTACGGAACAGTCAATGAATGCTAAAATAATCAATAAATGAACAAGAGCCCAACCAAGAACCCTCAATTCACTCAGATTCCACTAGAACAGAAATTCGATCACTAGGAACTTAACTTTGGATTCACTATGACTGTTACCAGAAAAATCTTTTAGAATGTAAAAAGTCATGAGACAGTAAAATGTTGTCATTAAAACCTGCTACTGGATTGCTAGCTCTTTGAAGGTAAGAGAAAGATCATGTCGTGGCTGGATTCTGACTCTAGCAAGGTCCCTAGGACAGGAGATGGTGAAAAAAATGGGCTCAGGAGAAACCATGTATCAGACAGCTGACGGATTGAGTAAGAGGTTGACGTTAGGGGAAGCTGGGTGAAGGGTATGCGAAGGCTCTTCATTATTTTTGCAGCTTTTCTGTAAATCTCAAATTATTTCCAAATAACAAGTCTTTAAAAATGCTGACAGGATGGGCTCGATATGACGTGGAGCGAGGGGGAGCGAGAGAAGCAGGTGGTGTGCAGGCATACAGAAAGAAAAAGTCCAGCGCAGGAGAACGAACCTCTCCATTCGGTTCCCAACCTTATCCGGGAACGGCCATGTTTTAATACTTTCAGGTGTAAGGAAAATATTTGGGCCTCTCAAAAGGTTTCTGCCCAACAAAGATAAATCAATCCTTTGTCCAAACTGATGTTTCCAATCCAGGTCACAACATGTCAAGAGAGAAACATAAAGGAGGGTGAGCAGAAATATCTTTAAATGTATTTCTATCTACACAAAGTATAGGGAGTAACTGCACCAAGTCCAGTACTTTTAAAAAGCACTTCCAGCAGCTCAATGAGAAAGAAATGCAGAATGCACAAACAAGGAGCCCTGGGGTGCAGTGTACCTCATGCTAGGCTTCTATTGGCCACCATTATCCCTTGCCCCAACCACTATTTACTTGTTTGTCAGCCAAAAATGACAACAGAGGTAAATTTCACACAAGAATAAGCTCACAAATGGTGCTCTCAGTCTCCGAGGGCAGAAGTCACATCTGCTAATGTGTTCTGTACCATCCCTGGCTCAGTGCCCCATGAAGGTAAAGAGCTTGATAAATGCTTCTAGTAGTGCCAATGGCCGAAAAGAGTTTGCTTCCCATTAATCCACTCTCCTCAAGCAATATTTATTAAGTGCTCATTTGTACAAGGGTAGCCCCATGCTAAGGACTATTTGTTTTCCTCCCAAAGAATGCCCACAGGGAGAAATTTCATCCCTATCCAAAAGGATGGAAAACTGATGTTTTAAGGGTTTCCTGGATTTTTCTTAGCTTTTGGGTAGTTTTTGGGGAAGACTGGCTGGGGAAGGGGAAGTATATAGCTGGCTGGTGGGAAAATGGGCTTTTCCAGCCTTTGAGCTGCCTATTTGCTCTGCTCTGTCTCTGCTAGGGTCCAGTCTCCTGAGAGACTGGCCTTACCTTGTCCCAGGACTCAGTGGGTTCCAATTCCAAAGGGCCGATTTTTGTTTAGCCCAGAATTCTAAGCTTTGTGAGAATAACAGTCACACTCTGATCCTGAGAGCCTTTCTATGCAAGCACACTGCTGAATTTTTGGCATTGATTATAGATCAGTGGTGTGTTGCTGTTCACCTAGAGGGAAAACAATGCAGCCTGTTCTTTCTCACCCCTCATCCTTTCTCCCATAGTGCCAGCCTGGGGCTACACACAGCCACTCACTCACTCTTAGCACTGTGCTCTCATGAGGAGCTTCTTGATGGACCAGATCCCACCCCGAGATAGAATGCTGACAATTCAGAAGCCAGCAACCTAGGGATACAGTGCTGGCTGGTGGTTGGACCTCAGTACACTTAATATGACCACACTACCTAAGAAGGAAGGTCCCCAGAGTCTTCCCTCCTGATTACCGTGGCTACCTTGGTCTTTCCTAGCTCTTAGTTCCCAAGAAGTTGTTCTTTCATTTGTAAGTGTTGTGCCTCTCTGAGACATTCTAAGATTAAATAGAAACTGAGTTACATGAAAGCGCAGAGCCATAGAAAATTGTGCAGTCCTGTTACATAATCCTTACCCTAGCTCCTGAGTTCCATCTCTGTGCCTCCGTCAAACCGTTTCATAAGCCTGCCTGCTGAGTCTCCCTGACTGCTCAGGCTTTCCTATGGCACCTCCTTAGCTTTTGCCTTGAAATGGCCCCTTCAGTTTTCATTCTATAATCTCTGTCTTCTCCTTCTGAATATTTCAGACTGAAATGTCTCAGGAAAGACACTCTTAATTTCAGTACTGCTCCTACTTCCAGGATCAGCAACATTTACCTTCACCGTTTAAATAATATATAACACAATGTCTCTGGTAAGCACTAGCCTATACCATCCTTTTGCAGCTACTGATCACTTTCTGTCCCTGTGTCTCCATATCTCTCAGAGTGACAACTGTGGTTCTCCAAGTCTTTAAATTTATGGGGGGCAGGGAGGAGAGGGAGAACAGTGGGAGCTTTTCTACAGGTCATTATAACTTTGGAAACAAATAATAAAGTATCACAGGTGCCCCTTGTTCATTTAATAGTCCAAAAAGTCATTTCCTACAAAATATGACATGGATCTAAGATCATCTACCATACCACTTAACAATGTATAATGATATGAAAATAAAAATACATTAGATAACTCCTTAATTATCAAATACTAATAAGTGTATATATTGACTGGAAAGAAGTAATAAATGGAGAATTTGGCTTAAAAATAACATATAACATGTTTTAACTTTTTTAAAAAAACTTTTTTCTTATTTTCTAGTGTCTATCTCATGCCTTACTGTCTTTCTTTTAAAAATTAGAGACAGCTTTCACAGCAATGCTCAGTGGTGCAAGTCACTAACCTTAAGCAGTGCTACTTTGGGTAGAAAGTCTCAAGTTGGAAAGAAGTACTTCTTGTTGAAGATTATAAAAGTCTCATTTTTACCTTAAACAATACTAGAATATCATTTTTGATTTCTCTTTTGTAGAGGAGGGCACATTTGTCCTCTCCTGGGTGACAAAAAAGTGGTTTATAGGTAAACTGAAGAAATAATGACCACAGCTCTAAATCTCTTCCTATATTATATAACTGTTTTCATGTTTTTATGTTTTGGAATTCAGCACTCTATTAAGGTATGGGGTTTTTTGTTTTGTTTCTTTTGTTTTTGTTTTATGTTTTATTTAGTGAAAATACCTCCCTAACTCAGTAAAAAACTCAGTAGAGCCTTGCAGTCACAGTGAATGTTTTATTAACCATCCTGTCAAAAAAAAAAAAAAAAAAAATCAAACTTCTCTATATACCACTCAGGTCAAAGTCTACCCTCTATTTTCTATAACCCCGTTCAAATTCTACCCTCAAAATATAGGTTATGCCTGCCCCGTTCAAAAATATGACTTATTAATGCAAATGTGCAAGAATCTGAGATCTGATCTTTGGCTTTCTGAGAAAACCATATGGCAAAACACCTTCAAATAAGTCTCACCAAATCTTAGCAGCCTAACAAACTCTTGGATATAGCATAATCTGTCCTATTTTATTAAGAAAGTTTTTCCAAGTCTCCACTGATACTATTACACTGTTTACATTTTTAGAAGCCCCAAATTATTGAGTGTTAGCTAGCCAAAAAATTTTTGTTTGTGGAGACTCCATTTATTAATAATGGCCTTGAACAATATACAATTTTGTTGTCAGGCCAAAGTTCACAAGGACAACTACAAAAGCTCTATTGTGTGCACACCAGGCACTGCCCAAGTGCAAGGAGAAATGGATCTGAACAGAACTATATCCATTAAAGAAATTGAACCAATAATTAATAACCTTCTAAAACTGAAACATCAGGCCCAGATGGGTTCACTGATGCATTACAGCAAACATTTAAGGAAGAAATTATAACAATTCTCTACAATTTTCCAGAAAACAGAAGCAGAGAGAACACTTCCTAACTTACTCTACTGCTAACATTACCCTAATATTAAAACCAGACGAACACATTATGTGTCTCAAGAACAGAGATGAAAAAATTCTTAACAAAATATTAGCAAATTAAATCTGACAATGTATAAAAACGCCCATGGTACAGGAGGGTGAGCAACAAGCTTGGCCTCAAAGGGCCTGGGTTTGAGGTACAGTCTATCACACAGTATTTAATAACCTTAAATACTTTACTTTAAAATTGACACCTGCCTACCTATTGTACAGTATTAAAGAAATGAGAAAAAAATGTGCAAAAGCACATCAAATTATATTAGTACTCCAAATTCAGAAGCACTGGTGTAATGAACAGCCACAATGGTGCCCTGAGTGACTAGAGTCCACCACTAAGTCCACCGTGCTGCTTATTAGGGTAGGAGTTACCAAAATCAAAGCTGTACGTTTCATCTTGGATGGCTTCAAGTTCACACTGGTATTCATGGCAACAGACTACAGTCCCAAGCCTAAGTAGCCACCTCAAGGACTCACAGGCACCACCAGAAATTGACACAAACTCCCAGGAAAATGACTTAAAGATGACCAAAAGAAATCTAACTATGGGAGGTGAACACACAGTGTAAATATATATATATATATATATA
>NW_011888828.1:3337514-3373236 GCF_000151845.1 Pteropus vampyrus
TTTTTTCCCTTTGTGTAGAAAACAAGCCACATAAATAACCACATTGGGATCAATGAAGCATCTGTTTCACACACCAAAAAAAAAAACTCAACTGTCAGAATGCTGCTCAGATTTTCTGGTGTGCTTAAAGAAAACCATTTTCAGAGAAAGGTGCTATATTTCTATTTGAAAAAAGAAATCCATAATCTCTTTTCTAAATTTGATTTCTATACCATAACTACATTCTTTTACATATGTATACACACTTATTAACACAGGTGCACTTGATTATAAATATACATATAAAAAATTTAGGCTCATGCCATAAAATATGAAGATAAAACTTTAAGAATTTCCTTTGGTCTTTTAGGAAAACAAGTATCATTTGGAAATGTTTTTATATGTCTGAATAGCATAACTATACTTATAAAAAGTATCTAATCATCTCAATTCATGTCTACTGAATAAAATAAAGTAAAACTGCCCCCTCCACAAATGGCCCATCTATTCTGTCAACTGACCTACATCGGAGTGTTTACATTACCCTTATTACTGCTGGTATCACCAATATTCAAATTCCACATATTTTGCTATCTTCTCCAAAACTAAACCCCATAGGGAGCTTCACTTCTATGATCTTCGACAAATCAATATTGGCTCAGTGAAAATTATTTAACCAAGTGCCGTTTAAAACGACACCACTGATAGACACCCAGACAGCAGCAGCAGCAGCAGTTTTCACTGCCTCAGCAGATTTAATTTTTTTTAATGGAAGGATTTGATTTAAAGAGAATGGTTGATCTCAATCCAATATAGGAAAGAAAAAAATGTTTCCTATGTCTACTAATTATCAAAGAGTAAATTAGTAGGTTTCACCTACTTAACTGATAGTTGCCTTCTTTTACTGAGTTGTTAGCACATTAAAATGGTCTTTTGGGGGCCTAGAAAAATAAAAAGTGACCACTAAGTCCACCGTGCTGCTTATTAGAAGTCTCTATAGTCTCCTCTCTTTTCTCTGCACAAATTTTAAAGTTTCCCCATTTCCTTCTGGACATCTTCTATACTGGCAATTACAAGTCATTAAAAGTCTCTGCTAACGGCCTGATAGGGGTCATAAAGTCTCTATGGGAAGATTCCGCCTGACCATAATCAAAGTCCTATGAACAGTAGCAGGGTCTGTTCTATGACTTTCAACCATCAAAACGAAAGAAGATTTCCAGACCCCCTCCCCCTACCAAAAAAAAAGGGAAAAAAATGTTCAAATCTCTGTGGGGAATAAAGAGGAGTGAAGAGATAAGTTCTAATTGGCGTGGACAAGGACTCTGGCTCTTTTGTAACTATCCTTACTTTTTGAAGTCCTGTTAGAACCCTGTCTAAATAACATGTCCAAGGAACATTAGGATGTTAAAGAAAATCAGAGCTGTAGAACAACCTGCACTATCAGCTGGAGTGTCTCGATTGACTAGGCTGGACTTGTACTAGGAAGGTCTGGCTTCATGTAAAAAAGAGACACATTCAGACCAGTAGGTAAGCCGTGAGATCCAGAGGCTTCTGCCCAGAGAAGGGAGCTTTAGTTAACAGCAAAGCCACATGGATAGAACAAGGGCTAGGGTTCTAGCTCTTAGGAAAGGAGCAGGCGAAAGGGGCTCTGCGACTCAGGTGCACAAGAAGGGTAAAGTCAAGTTATAGCTTTGAACTTTTTTCTCTGACTTTGGCTTTTTTCTCTTGCTGTTCACTCACTAATGAAGATCTCCAACCTCCCAAAATATAGAAACTTCTACCCCAAAATATAAAAACATATTTTCAAACCTTGTATGTACTCACCTTCTCTTCAACCACACCTCTAAATGAGAACCAGGAAAGATACAGTAATCACTTCTATTTTTTGCTTAATAACTATCTAAACTTGTTTTAACAAGTTCCTACATTTGCCTTTTGGCATTTTACTTTGAAGATTGCAAGGTTTCATCTTTTAATGACGATTCCAATAGGTCAAAAAATATTGGGGAGGAAGGGAGGTTGATAATGAAATTCCCCTAAACAGAGTCAACCTTATTTCATTCTTAAGAATACCCAGGGAATAGAGCCAGGGCCAAGCACAGCATGGCCACCCCTATTCAGACTGCCTTCTCTGCCCTTGAAATGTTGTTGAGGTCAATTATCTTTACAACTGGCCTCTTCTAAGTCCTGAAGGCAAATGCTCCTTAGTGCATGTTTGTGCTGGCCAGTCCCCCTTCCCTATAAAACAATGGAACTCCAGAAGGGAAGGGGGCTGCTGCAGAGTCATTTGAAGAGGCAGTTCCTGGATTCATACACGTACCGGACACTATCTCAGCCAGGATTTCTCAACCTCTACACTACTGATATTGTTAAAGAAAAAATATTCTGGCACTTGTTAAACTGGTAAAAAAAGATTTCATTCAGGTGTAAAGACTACTGCAATAGGGGAAAGAGATCAGGCTCAAGTCTGTATACAGCAAAGACAGCTGGGAATTTATACCAAAAAAGCAAAGTGAGGGGGTCAGTACATGGAAAATTACTAAGACGAGACATCAAGGGTAGGCGGATTCTTACTAAAATGATCTAATAAGATTTTTACTAAACATAGACCAGGGTGATCAGATATCAAGGGTGGGAGATAAAGAATTTGATCAGATATCAAGGGTGATCGGATATAAGGGGTGTGGAGGGTGGGGGACTTTCATTATACTGACTCAACAGAATTGTTGCTAAAATTAGGCTAGGCAGCCCAAACACAGGATGGGGGCCAAGGCTGAGGCCTGGTCGAGAAGGATTGAAGGAGCCTAACTAAAGTTTGGCCAAGAAAGTCTTCATTAGCATTTTGAACCAGTTAGTTCTCTGTCTTGCGGGGCCATTCTGTGCACTGTAGGGTGCTCAGCAGCATTTCTGGCTTCCATCCACACTGATTACCAGTAGCATCTCTAACTCACCTCCCTAATGTGACAATCGAGAATATTTCGAGACAGGGCCAAATGTCCCCTGGGGGTAAAATTTCCCCTAGTTGAAAATCCCTGCTTTAGACCAAGGGTTGGCAAACTTTTTTCTGTAAAAGCCAGTTAGTAACTATTTTAGGCTTTGTAGGGAACATTGATGTTCTCTACACAAGGTCTTCTTTGTCTTTTTTTTCCCCTCAATCATTTAGAAATATATAAACTATTCTTATCTGGTAAAACATAAAAAACAGGCAGCAGGCCAGATATGGTCTATGAGCCCTTGTTTGCCAAACTCCACTTTAGACTAAATACCATTTTTTAAATAGATATAGACAGTATACAGATATTTAACAGAATACAGATTTACTTGAAACTATGATTAGGGTCTTAGTAACTTTCTACCAATAGTATTACCAACAGGGAACGGAATTTGAGGCAGAATCTTCCAGCAGTCCACAGTGTTTTTTACATTAGAAAAGTATGCTCATTCTTAATAGCCTAGGGAAAACCTGCTCTCTCCCCTCTAAACATAACCCAAACCTTGCATTCCCAACCCTAAATCTCAAAATCCCCAGGTATATATTGTTGATGTAGGGGTTTGCTTTTGTTTTTTCACTGACACTATTCTGGTTTATGTTTAACATGTTGTTCATACTCTTTCTTCTTATCTAACATTCTGGAATACATCTCTAAAATTAATCTATTCCTGGCTACAGAATCTGAGAATATAAAATAGGTCACTGGGACACCTTATCTTGCTGAGGGTCAGTTATGTGAATCCATATGCTACAAGTCCTCTCAGCTTTTGCCTCTAGAAACAAATACGTACTAATATATTAACAGGAATGCCCTGAAAATGAAGACATGCTAAAAATGACCCCAGAAGTACATAAAGGTTATACCACAGTACGGCTACTGAATAGGAGAATTTAAGTTCTGCAGTGCTTTCATTTTTCATAGCTACAGCAAATGCCGCTAGGGAAAAAAAATTACTAGTCTAAATTGCCAGGAAAAATGGAGAAAATATCTCTAAACAAATGCAGGAAAACATGTCAAATACATAAATTACAAATCCTATAGGATATATCTGCCATGTGCTTATTCCTCTTTGATTAAAATATCAATATTAAAATTTCATCTTTGATGCTGAGACCCTGAATAGTAAAGCAGCAGCTGATGACAAAAATAGAACGCATATTCTTTATCGTCAACTGAATTCATTTTAAGTCATAAAAACAATATATAGTCATTGAAAAAATATATATAATTTATAGTAACAAATTACTCAAAGCACCACCAAAAGATATAAACTCTTTGTAAAGCTTTACTATCTTTCTTTCTACCCTTTTTTAACACTTTCTAATAATTTCATAAATTTTTAAAAATCAGAAACATAAAAAATGTGTGTGTACACATTTGGCAAAAGATTTGGCAAAGATACCAACAAGGGATGTGTATCGTTGATCTCTTCTGTTCTTCTATAAACCATAACAACACAGAAATCCAAACAAAATTATGTACAAATGTACTAAGTCATTCATCGAAGAACATTCCTAATTGTGAAAAACTGGAACAAGCTGTATTCAATAATAAGGATTAAATATATATATATATATATGGATATCCATATAGTGGAATGAAGAACAACTAATAAAATTGGAATTTTTGGAGGGAGGTGGGATTTAATGGCAAGATTAAATCTTGATTCCTGCCCCTTCCATTTAATACTATATCCTGAGCATTTTTCCAAGTTATTAAATTCTCCAAAAAGTCTAATGCATAGAATTTAGATTTTAGATTTATAGAAGATTGAATGGAAGGAGATTAAAGATAAAGATTCCTTTTTTCTTGGTATCTATTGTCAAATCTTTTGTCAAATGTTCTAGCAATTTATACTCCCACCAGCAGATTCTGGAGACATGTTAGTGAGACTTTAAGAAGATATATTCGTAAATCAACAAGTACAAATATTCCTTCCTCCCAAAAAATAATAAAGAATCATAAAAACGATCATTTAGATTTTTTAGATGCCTGTTATTAAATCGAAAATATACAAACGATGGGTAATTTTATATAGAGTGACTAGAGACAAAAAATGATAAGACTCCCTTCAAATCCACTATATTTATTTATTTATTTTAAAAAGTACTGACACACTGATCTGCAAATTTACTAAAACTGTCTATGATCAATTAAGAGGAAATCATCCTAATATGTTGAGACTTCTAATTACCACTCAGTATCCATTCTCCCATTCCTTATTAACAGAACCCCAATTTTGTACCAAGAAGCAAAGAACTAAGGCAAACAAAATTATCTCCAAGCCTCCAAAATTATCTACAAGCCTCCGCTGTAGCCAGAAGTAAGACCATGATGTCATCTGGTCAATGAGTATGAGAAGAAATCTCTGGAAGGCCTTTCAGGAAAGCCCCTAAGAGCAGGGGGCGGTGGGGGCACATGCGGGTGATTAGACTTCTGGGCATCATCTTGACATAAGAATATGGGGACAGGGATCAGGCCCAGGAGAGCAGAGCAGAAAGATAGAGAGAACTTGGCTCCTTAGTAATCAAGGAACCACTCTACTAAACCTAGATAACCTGGTTCCAGACTTAGATAATGAGGAAATAAAAATAACCCTCTCATTTGTTTAAGCCATTGATTCTGGTAGTTACTTATGGGTGAACCTAACCTTAACAAATACGTCTATCCCCTGCTAGAGTTATTTCACAAAGATAAGCAGTGGGTAAAATTGGCAGAAATCAATTAGCTCACTTTAATACTCATTTAATTTTCCATACAATCAATATCTATTCAACACTTATGCTAGGCGAAACAGAGAACTAAATAAGACGTAACTTACAGTTTAAAAGAAGCAACTGAACAATGAAAATAAAGTATGATGAGTCATACAGTAGGGAAAGAATACATGCTATGGCAGCGCATAAAAAAAAGCATTTAACCCAGACTGTTGGAAGGTAAATGAGATCAGAGAAGACTTTCCAGGTAATATGAAATTTGAGACCTGCAAATGGAAATGGCAGTGTTAGCCAGGCCAAAAGAGTAGTGAGGGAAGAATATCCCAGAAAGAAGGAAGAGCATATGCAAAGGCCCAGAGGATGGAGAGAGAACATGACCCACTGTAGGCAGTGCAAGTAGTTTACTACGGCTGAAGCACAGCATTGGAATGGGAGTGAGAAGAGCACTCTTCTTGGCAATCTCTCTCTGCCCAGACTAGACTTAGATTTTTTAATTGTTCTTTTATTAAAATAAGTAAAAATTAAGGACCAAAAAATGCAAAAACTAACCAAAAGATACCAGTTTTATTTCCTAAGCCTCAAAATGTCAGGTACCACCTGTACTCTCCCAGCTCTCTGTCTCATGGTGAGATCTTTCAAATGTCTAAACTATCTTGTTCCTCGAATTTGGTGGGGCTTGCTCAATAGTGAAGTGGATAATGGAGGGTTTGCCCAACCCTAGATGACTGATAATGGAGGGGTGAGGCTGATGAATGCAGAGAAGTGTCATGATCAGATTTACTACTAGGAAGAATAATTCTCTGGCAAAAATATAAAGAAATAGATGAAAAGAGGACACTAATAATAAGTGGGGACAAGAGATAATGAAGGCCTGGACCAGAATGCTTACGACGGAATGCAGGTAAGTCTAAGTGTGCTTTTAAGAGAGATTTAGAAAGTGAGCTCAAGAGGACTGACTAGATATGCAGGGCGAAGAGGGCAAAGTAAAGGGTAATCCTAGGTTTCTGGCTTAGGCTACTGAGAAGGGAAGGTGCCAGAGCACAGTAATTAAGACGACATGCTCTGGGAGTCAGTCCATCTTCACCAACTAAGAGTTCTGTGACACTGGGAAACTTACTTAAACTCCATATGTTTCAGTTTCTACAGCTGTATAATGAGAATAATAGAATCAATCTCAAAGGATTTTGTGAGGAGTTACAAGAAAGTTCTTAGAACAGCACCTGACACATAGGAATTACCAGATAAGTGTTAGCTACATAAAAGGTGACAACTTAGGCCACTCTCGAAAACATCAACATTCAAGCGATGGACAAATGAAAAAAGACTGAGAAGGAGAAGCCAATGTGATGAGGAAAACTCACAAAAAATAATTCTAATAAGGTTGTACCATAAAAATTCAAGAAATAAACAAAAATGAGAATGACAGTGAGAAGAGGGAAATATATCATGCGTAGGGAACAAAGAGATTGGAAATAAAAGACAGGGACAAAAAGATCTCAATAAAAAATAGTGTTCCCGAAGAACCAGGGCTTAAAGTTTTCTACTGATTCTTATAAATTACCTAGAAGAACCACATTATGATATCTCTTAAGTTTATAAGCGTCAGAAAGCTCTTTTAGTAAGCAAACTGCTTTACCAATGAGGACATGCCTCAAGAAACTCTCATATCGTAATCTCAGTAGGCAAGAAAGAATCATATTATTCAAGGAAAGAAATCAGGACATAATGGCTTCGGTGAGAAATAATACAAACTGTATTTTGCAAATAAAATTCTGGACCCAAGCCTTCAGTTGCTGAATTTAAAAAAAAAAAAAAAAAAGCCATTTTAAATCATATCACTTTGGGGGTTGAAGGAAACTCAAGAGACATCCACCAGTTCAGATCACAGATAGATGATTTTGAAGAACTTGCTGAAAAGCAGATAACTGAGTCATCCAAGACCTACTGAATCAGAATCTCAGGGTATAAGGTTAAGAAAAATTTACTGCTTTATGAAATTTTTGAAATAAGCTCACCAGGTAATTCACGTGCACATGAACGTTTGAGAAGCCCTAATCTATTTGCACAAGAGACCAAGGGCTAGAGAAAACGAATGACTTGGACAATGGTACACAGCTAATGACAGTGTCCAGAGCAGTTCTCAAACCTCAACATTCATCAGAACCAACTAGAGGGTTTGTTAAATACAAATTTCTGGGCTCTACTCTCAGAGTTTCTGATTCAAGAATTTACATTTCTATCAAGTGCCCAGGTGAGGCTGCTGCTGCTCATCTAGGGACCACACTTTGAGAACCACTGTTCTCTACTAAAGTCATCAGAGAATCTTCTTTGAGTACATCAACTCAGAGCAGCCCTGTGCCCTTAAAGACCAAGAAAGACAGAGCATTCCGAGAATGATATTGAAAATGAAATAGAAAACATGACCAGACATAAATTACATACATTTGTTCTAAGCCATTTTGGTCAATTAGGAGACACATACAGAGCTGGAAAAGATCCAAACTAAGCTAGAATGAAGTTATAGGGGTCACAGAACATGTGAAGAGACAAAAATGACTGAATAAATAAAAAGACTAAATTCACAAAAGAAAGTAGAGAGATAATTTTAAAATTTATAAAACTGTGAAGAGATACATGCAGAATAAACAAATTTCAGAATGATAGCATTAAGTAGCTGGTTCGATTATTTGACTGTAAGAAGTCATTTTTAGGTATCTTTTTGTGTTTTTACTTAAAAAGAATCTAGTCCAAGACCAATCTTGAGACTAGATTTTTATTCAAAATCATTTTGAAAATGGTTTCCCACTGGCTCCACACAAAACCAGAGAGACCACAGAGAAACATTCCTCACTCGCCACCCCAATTTTGCATGACTCAGACACGCCGGTATTGCACGAGAATGGACAGCATTCTAAGGCTGCTTAACTGCTACTCTTTTCTCATAGAGATAGCTCTTAAACCTGAAATACTCTATTCAAATCTGTAATTCTCTCAACATCTCAAAATATCTGTACTTGCCTCCATCTACCTGCTATTCGTCTCACTGTTGTGAGAACACATCCATAATTCCCTAACAGATGGATTCCATTGACAGCATCGCCACAGGACTGTCATACACATTTTACTCCATATTGTCCTCAACCCTTTCAAACCCATTTTCTACTTGTGGTCCTTGCTGTGCTACCTTTAGTATCCGTTATTATTTCCATCAAAGAAAGTAATACCCCCAGGTATTAGATCCTTTCATTATCCATGTTACTCCTATACCCACCTAAGCACACTCTATCCTCTATGTGTGATTGCCCAGGCTTTCATCTTAGGTACCATATTTGCTTTTGCACCTTTCAACCCCATCCCCAACAACCTCCTTCTCCCCAAAATAACCACACTTCTAAGGGCATAATACTTTGTTTTTGACCTTTTCAGAATCAGTGTAAGTATCACTCTATCAACACACAAACTGCTTTTTAGAGCTAAGTGGCAAAAGCAGGTGTCAAGTAACTTCTGCTATGCAGGCAGGTGAATGATTCAAGCTGGCTAGAGATTTTCCCAGGATTTATTTATCTGGCTATTCTTTATTACAAGAATGTCGATTCTGCTTATGGCCTTGAAACTAAAGCTTCCTAAAACATTAGAGGATCTCTCATTTGCCAAAGTTAACTGGGAAAAGTCTTGTAACAGGACTTACACACACACACCTGAAGACCAAAACTCCAAGTCTGCCATAATCAAATCCCAAATATAAAAAGTCACTGCCCACCAAATAACTAACATAAAACTTTAAAAAAAGGCTCCATGCTTACCAATAATTATTAAATCTTAGTTTAAGGTGAGCTTCGAATCTATGTAATACTCTCTAGTTTCTGAAATATATTCTCAATTAGAAACAGCGGATGTTATAAGAATTCTTACATAGACACAACAGCCATTTATGACTGTCTGCTTTTCTTTTCCTTACCCTAAACTGTCTTTAAAAGTATAAACTTCTCTTCAACAAATAGTTTTGGGAAAACTGGATATCTACATGCAAAGGAATAAATTTGGACCCTTCCATTACACCATATCCAAATATTAACACAAAATAGATCAAAAACCTAAACTTAAGAGTTAAAACTATAAAACTCTTAGAGGAAAACATGGAGGGAAAGCTTCAAAACTGGATTTGGCAATGATTTCTTGGATATGACACAAAAAGCATAGACAACAAAAGTGAAAACAAATTGAATGACATCAAAATTTAAAACTTCTATGCATCAAAGGACATATCATAACACAATGAAAAAGCAAACTACGGAATGGAAGACAATATTTGCAAATTATAAATCTTATAAAGGGTTAATATCCAGAATATATAAACAACACCTACAAACTCAACAACAAAAAGACAAATGACCCAGTTAAAAAATTGGCAAAAGACTTGACTAGACGCTTCTCCAAAGAAGAATATACAAATGGACAAAAAGCATATGAAGAGATGTTTAACATCACGAATCATTAGAGAAATGCAAATCAAAACCACAATGAGATATATCACATCCATTAGGATGGCTACTATCAAGTAAAGATGTGAAGATGAGAAGAACCTAGAAC
The DNA here is from genome assembly GCF_000151845.1 of Pteropus vampyrus. NCBI lineage: Eukaryota > Metazoa > Chordata > Mammalia > Chiroptera > Pteropodidae > Pteropus > Pteropus vampyrus. The sequence continues at coordinate 3,347,794 of NW_011888828.1, forward strand.
TCCTGTGGACTATAAGTGGGAATGTAAAAGGATGTAGCCACTGTGGAAAACAGTATGGTGGTTCTTCAAAAAATTAGAAGTAGAATTAACATATGATCCAGTAATCCCACTTCTAGATATATAGCCAAAAGAGGTGAAAGCAGGAACTCAAACAGATATTTATACATCCATGTAGAGCAGCATTATTCACAATAGCCAAAAGGTGGAAGCAATCCAAATTTCATCACTGGACGAACAGATAAATAAAACGTGGGGTGTGTGTGTGTGTGTAAATATACATATACACACATACATGTATATGTATATATGTGTGTATACATATATGTATATGTATGTGTATATGAACAATGTGGAATTATTCCGCCTTAAAAGGGAAGCAAATTCTGACACATGCTACAACATGAATGACCCTGAAGACATTATTCTAAGTGAAATAAACCAGTCACAAAAGGACAAATACTGTGTGGTTCCACTTATATGTGGTGTCTAGAAGAGTTAATTCATAGAGATGAGGTAGAATAGTGCTTGCCAGGGCTGGGGGAGGAGTAAAGGAGGAGCTGTTCTCAGTGTGTACAGAGAGGCAGGTTTGCAAGATGGAAGCATTCTGGAGATTGGGTGCACAACAATATAAACTATACACTTAAAAATGGTTAAAATGGTAAATTTTATGTTACGGATATTTTAACACAATTTTTAAGAAGTACAAACTTAATGGAATATTTCATACCAATAAGTTAAATTATTTTAATAAAGAAACAAGCATCTGAAGTTAATAGCCTTAACTTATAAATCTATTGTTATATTTTTGTTTTACACAAAGTATATTATCTCTCAATATTAACATGTACAGAATGGTAGTATCGTATTGTAAGTATCTTTTAAAGTAAAGGTATACTTTGTAGGATTGAAATATCTAAAACATAACACTTTATACACAATGCTTATATTCTATATAATTAATCAATTTAGAGAACTGAATGTACCATTTGTTCTAAGCCATTTTGGTCAATTAGGAGACACATACAGAGCTGGAAAAGATCCAAACTAAGCTAGAATGAAGTTATAGGGGTCACAGAACATGTGAAGAGACAAAAATGACTGAATAAATAAAAAGACTAAATTCACAAAAGAAAGTAGAGAGATAATTTTAAAATTTATAAAATTGTGAAGAGATACATGCAGAATAAACAAATTTCAGAATGATAGCATTAAGTAGCTGGTTCGATTATTTGACTGTAAGAAGTCATTTTTAGGTATCTTTTTGTGTTTTTACTTAAAAAGAATCTAGTCCAAGACCAATCTTGAGACTAGATTTTTATTCAAAATCATTTTGAAAATGGTTTCCCACTGGTTCCACACAAAACCAGAGAGACCACAGAGAAACATTCCTCACTCGCCACCCCAATTTTGCATGATTCAGACACGCCGGTATTGCACGAGAATGGACAGCATTCTAAGGCTGCTTAACTGCTACTCTTTTCTCATAGAGATAGCTCTTAAACCTGAAATACTCTATTCAAATCTGTAATTCTCTCAACATCTCATAATATCTGTACTTGCCTCCATCTACCTGCTATTCGTCTCACTGTTGTGAGAACACATCCATAATTCCCTAACAGATGGATTCCATTGATAGCATCGCCACAGGACTGTCATACACATTTTACTCCATATTGTCCTCAACCCTTTCAAACCCATTTTCTACTTGTGGTCCTTGCTGTGCTACCTTTAGTATCCGTTATTATTTCCATCAAAGAAAGTAATACCCCCAGGTATTAGATTCTTTCATTATCCATGTTACTCCTATACCCACCTAAGCACACTCTATCCTCTATGTGTGATTGCCCAGGCTTTCATCTTAGGTACCATATTTGCTTTTGCACCTTTCAACCCCATCCCCAACAACCTCCTTCTCCCCAAAATAACCACACTTCTAAGGGCATAATACTTTGTTTTTGACCTTTTCAGAATCAGTGTAAGTATCACTCTATCAACACACAAACTGCTTTTTAGAGCTAAGTGGCAAAAGCAGGTGTCAAGTAACTTCTGCTATGCAGGCAGGTGAATGATTCAAGCTGGCTAGAGATTTTCCCAGGATTTATTTATCTGGCTATTCTTTATTACAAGAATGTCGATTCTGCTTATGGCCTTGAAACTAAAGCTTCCTAAAACATTAGAGGATCTCTCATTTGCCAAAGTTAACTGGGAAAAGTCTTGTAACAGGACTTACACACACACACCTGAAGACCAAAACTCCAAGTCTGCCATAATCAAATCCCAAATATAAAAAGTCACTGCCCACCAAATAACTAACATAAAACTTTAAAAAAAGGCTCCATGCTTACCAATAATTATTAAATCTTAGTTTAAGGTGAGCTTCGAATCTATGTAATACTCTCTAGTTTCTGAAATATATTCTCAATTAGAAACAGCGGATGTTATAAGAATTCTTACATAGACACAACAGCCATTTATGACTGTCTGCTTTTCTTTTCCTTACCCTAAACTGTCTTTAAAAGTATAAACTTCTCTTCAACAAATAGTTTTGGGAAAACTGGATATCTACATGCAAAGGAATAAATTTGGACCCTTCCATTACACCATATCCAAATATTAACACAAAATAGATCAAAAACCTAAACTTAAGAGTTAAAACTATAAAACTCTTAGAGGAAAACATGGAGGGAAAGCTTCAAAACTGGATTTGGCAATGATTTCTTGGATATGACACAAAAAGCATAGACAACAAAAGTGAAAACAAATTGAATGACATCAAAATTTAAAACTTCTATGCATCAAAGGACATATCATAACACAATGAAAAAGCAAACTACGGAATGGAAGACAATATTTGCAAATTATAAATCTTATAAAGGGTTAATATCCAGAATATATAAACAACACCTACAAACTCAACAACAAAAAGACAAATGACCCAGTTAAAAAATTGGCAAAAGACTTGACTAGACGCTTCTCCAAAGAAGAATATACAAATGGACAAAAAGCATATGAAGAGATGTTTAACATCACGAATCATTAGAGAAATGCAAATCAAAACCACAATGAGATATATCACATCCATTAGGATGGCTACTATCAAGTAAAGATGTGAAGATGAGAAGAACCTAGAACTCCTGTGGACTATAAGTGGGAATGTAAAAGGATGTAGCCACTGTGGAAAACAGTATGGTGGTTCTTCAAAAAATTAGAAGTAGAATTAACATATGATCCAGTAATCCCACTTCTAGATATATAGCCAAAAGAGGTGAAAGCAGGAACTCAAACAGATATTTATACATCCATGTAGAGCAGCATTATTCACAATAGCCAAAAGGTGGAAGCAATCCAAATTTCATCACTGGACGAACAGATAAATAAAACGTGGGGTGTGTGTGTGTGTGTAAATATACATATACACACATACATGTATATGTATATATGTGTGTATACATATATGTATATGTATGTGTATATGAACAATGTGGAATTATTCCGCCTTAAAAGGGAAGCAAATTCTGACACATGCTACAACATGAATGACCCTGAAGACATTATTCTAAGTGAAATAAACCAGTCACAAAAGGACAAATACTGTGTGGTTCCACTTATATGTGGTGTCTAGAAGAGTTAATTCATAGAGATGAGGTAGAATAGTGCTTGCCAGGGCTGGGGGAGGAGTAAAGGAGGAGCTGTTCTCAGTGTGTACAGAGAGGCAGGTTTGCAAGATGGAAGCATTCTGGAGATTGGGTGCACAACAATATAAACTATACACTTAAAAATGGTTAAAATGGTAAATTTTATGTTACGGATATTTTAACACAATTTTTAAGAAGTACAAACTTAATGGAATATTTCATACCAATAAGTTAAATTATTTTAATAAAGAAACAAGCATCTGAAGTTAATAGCCTTAACTTATAAATCTATTGTTATATTTTTGTTTTACACAAAGTATATTATCTCTCAATATTAACATGCACAGAATGGTAGTATCGTATTGTAAGTATCTTTTAAAGTAAAGGTATAATTTGTAGGATTGAAATATCTAAAACATAACACTTTATACACAATGCTTATATTCTATATAATTAATCAATTTAGAGAACTGAATGTACCTAGTAATGAAATAACTTCACAGCAAAGCATACTGCTTCATGTCATGTTAATACTTCCTTTCTTTTGAAGGTTTCAAACAGCTTCACAAATGTCAGAGCACTAGAAAGAAAGCATTTCATCTGTCTGAACCATAAATTACACAGCTAAATCTTCATAACAATGTTTACTTAAAATGCTGGGCTACAGGATAAGTGTAATGTAGCATAGATTCCAGGGGCCTCCAATACCTATCTACCCCATTACTCTTCACCCTCAATTTGAAGATACCTGAAGTACAAGTTACTAACAAATCTGAAGAGTAGATATTTCATAAAATTTAGCATTTGACATCTAGATGTCAAAAACAGATTTACCTATTTGCCTCCAGGGAAAAATGTATACATATTTAATTTAGACATAAAGTTCAAAGTATAGTTTTATTCAATTACATTCTTAATTTGATCAAATAATACGCTACTTGAGAACAGAACCCTGTGTCAAAATAGTATACTAAAAAATATTGGCATTGTTTTATCTAAAGTAAAAATCAAGGAAATAACTATGCAATACCTTTTACTAAAAGAATGCAAAGGTTAGGTAGAGGTAAGTCTTACTGCACTGAAGGTGTCAATCACTGTTGGTCCTTGTAAAAGATGGATTTCTACTGCCTCCTACCATTCTGATTCTGATTGTGACACACCATATTGGGGCCTGGTAATTTGAAATTTTAATGTGCAGTTTTAACAAGCACTCTAATAACACTCTGAGAAATAAATGCAAAACACACCACCAGTAAGATACAAATTACAAAAATCTTAGAGATAAACCTTATAAGTTTAGATCTCATCTTATTTAACCGGATTAATAAGTTTAGATCTCATCTTATTTACTCTTTCTATAATACCGACTGACTAATCAATTGATTGATTTTAATAAGAATTCCAACACTTACATAGTCAAATAAATAATATGTTTCTCTGTAAGCTATGAAGCCAAGCCTAATCACTTATTTTAATAATACTACCATTGTTTAAAACTTAGAGTCACCTCTTTTTAGAATTAACTTTCAATACAGCATATGAGCCTTCAACATATATTCAAATTACAAAAGGAAAAATGGATTTCACTATGTTATTGCTTCTTCTGGTTCTTTATCAAAATTAGAGCTCCCCAGATTCATCATCCTAGTTTCAATGAGTTCAGACTACTTCCCAAAAACACCCTCACAGGACTGAGATTTGCCACCACAGAAAACAGGATGTTTAAAAGAAAGATTAAGATGCAGGAAAAATTTTTGATGTTTTGAGTAGAGGACAAGAGTATATCTGCTCAAAAAGACTTGTTTTGAACAAGATAATGTTCACTTGGATAAGTAAGTTCAACTAAGCTTTTTTAAAAGTATATTATTGAACATTACTGGACACATATCAATAGTAATAAGAAAAGAAGACGTTACCTATGAATGACGCTCTTCAATAGCCTCGTGCTGGGCTGTTTTTGCTCACTTTACTCTTTCAGAGAGGCAGAAAAAATTTCTCCCACACTTGGCACTGCTGGAAACTCCAGGAAGACTTTCAAAATCTATAGAAGGGAATAAAAAACACCCCACAATCATTAATAAACTGCAAAAACACAATCTAAGTTTCACTATTTTTAACCTCCTCCCATTTACTACCCGTTGTGCACTGAGTGTATTTCTCCTCAGACTGCACTTATCTTTATCATTAAAAAAAAAAAATTATAAGCAAAAAGTAGCTCTTTATTCAGAAATCTGAATGCTAGCCAAAAATGAGAGACTCCCGCTGGGTAGCAGAAGGAGGATTCTTCCATCTTCCAAGAGATGTTAAGTAATTATATACTTCTTTTACAAGAGAGAAAAAAAATGTGAAACTAAATAAGTCCATATTCATGCATCAGCAGCATCATTTTAAGTTAATGAAAATAAAATATAAGATAGCAAAGAGAGGACCACAGCAACTTTCTAAAAACATACAATACTCCCAAAATAGTCCCAGGTACCTCTGACCTATCTAGACATTGACAGCTGAAATTCAGTTTTTGCCATTCCATGGGCAAAGTTTACTTAGGTCTTAGACGTACATCTCATATCATCAGGCCTAACTGGGAAGACAAGTTTCGCAACACAAATACATGGCTTAATCCCTACTGAGCAAGCAGAAAAACATGAGTTTAAAGAAGGTTGGGAAACTATCCTACCTGAGAGAAATACAGAGAACAACACCTAGAGGTGTCCAGGACTGCATAGCAAAAAAAGACTATCCCTGAACACAGATACGAAAGGCCAAAGCTAATGGAAATGCTAAACAAAACCACAAGAAGCCGATATTCAATGTAAAAACGGGGAAACCAGAGAAAATTTCCAAAAAATAAGTTTTTTAAAAAAGAAAATAAATACTATACTTTAAATTTAAAGCATGGAAATCATTTAAATGTCCCATAACTGGAGGAAAGTTAAGTAAATTTAATATGACATAATTTACTCAACCACAATTTTGTCAGCCATCAAAAATTTTGTTTAGAATACAATGGGGAAAATGCCAATTATATAAAAAGAAAAGAGTATAATGTTGTAATTACATAAGATCACAACTACTTATGTAAAAGCAAGAAACAAGATGCAACTTGTTCTGAAATAGTTATAGTATTAGGTAAAATATTTCTCCCTCTTCAGACGGGTGAAGGTCAGCAATTCAAGTCAGAGCCTAGTATAATGAACACATCTTTTCGAAATCTCTGTATAAGGATTTCCCAAGCCCCAAAGGAGGAGCCACTCATAAATGTAATAATTTTTCTGCAATAGTCCAACATATTAAAAGATGGCTCCCTAAAAAGTGACTATAAGAGGTTTTGAACATGTGTTTTTGACCTATAGATGCCTTACGAGGCTTGGAATGTAATACCTTTTCTTTTAATAAATGTTTCATGAATGGGAAAAATGGGGAGAACCTTGATATGACCTAAATCTTCAAAACTAGACACAGTAGTGGTAGTGACCAGACATAAAAAGAGCATGGTGCATGAAAAGTAAAGGATAACATTTCATACTCAAATAAACAAATTCTTCATATTAAAATTTCTTCGGTACCTTCAAATGTGCCTTCTTCACTCTAATCAATTAATCATTCATTAAATGCCTGGGGCCTTGCAGTATATAATTCATAATCAAATCTCTGGGTATTTAATCGAAGTTTAACCAGTAACAGAATTCTACTTCTTCCATAATCCCACATGAACAATTTTATGATCAAGTGCTGGAGAGATACAAGCTCTTCTACTGCCTCCAAAGAATTACAGATTGCTTCCAGATGCTTTTCTGGCGATTTCAAGTCTCTCCTCATTCTATGACTCCTGAATTGTGGAATGGCCTCTCTAATCAATGAGAAATACCTCTCCCATCTTAGTGTCATAATCATACATCCTCCCCTTACACTGCGTTTTTAGGGACTCACGCACGTATGCTTTTGCTTAGGTAATAAGGCATCACTGTGTATCACTAAGGGCTTTACTGGGAGCCACTCATATTTTACCACCATGATTCTGTCAGCAGCCACACTCAGCAACTTCAAAGGAAGCCGAGTTCTTTGACAGTAATGCACAGAATGACATCGAAAGCAAGGTTAAACGGAACTCAAGTATATAGAAAGGACTTTCTTAAAATTCACTGGGTCTTGATAATTCTCTTGGTTGCCATCTCATTTAAAAACAATATATGTCTCCTGCTAAAAAGGCAGGGCGGGGGATTTGGCAGTTAACAATTTAGTAACACTCAATCTCTCCCCAGGCAAGTGCTTTTCTTCTAACAAAACATTCTACTTCCCATAATAAAATCAAACCCAGGCTCACAATCCTTCCATATAATAGCTGTGTCCCAGCCCTAACTTCAGTGGAGGAACAAAATGTAAAGCTCATCTCCAGATGGCATAAATTCAGTGAATTTAGACCTCTATTGTGCTGAGTTCAGAAATTCCCTAATAGATGGGGAGAGCACAAAAGGCACAACAAAACCACCAAATGAACACGGGGCAGCAGGATGATAATATCTACATCATGGATTTCTCCCTATATCAGTAAAACAAATGCAGGACGTGTGGATTTATCCATAGCACTATATTAATTGACTTATGTTATAATCAAGTGCTTTCCTATAAGGTAATTAACAAATCAATCAATGAAGACAGAAGTCTCGAACAATTCAATGTGTTCAAATACATGGAGTTGACTATAAGCAAATTGAGTAATTTCATTCTCCAAAGGAACCAAACTGAGACACAAGGTTATAATCTCATGTGGAAACTGGCAGAGTAGAACAAAATATTCTATGTAGGCCCACAATCATCACTGATACCATTAAGCATATTAATAGTAACTCTGAGTTTTAAAATAGATGGGCCTAAAACCAATTCCTGAATTTTACAGATGACAAAATTGAAGCAGAAGGAGGCTAAGTGACCTTTTCAAAATTAAGTAGCTGATAAATGGTAAAGACAGAGTAGAATCTTTATCTTCTAACCCACAGTAATGCTCTCCTCCACAATAAGTTCACAAGTCCTCAGCCATCTATCTAGTAAGTTGATTTTATTCCTCCCTCTGAAAAGCAAAACTTTTAAAGCTTCGAGAAAAGTTGAATTAAATGAACCTTCATACTTCAATTTCCATTCAATCAATCCCTGAGATTTTTATATTAATTATATAGAATTTTCTTCTTTACCCAAGAAACCCAGCGTAATTTGGATGACTTTGGGGGAGTCTCAACCACAAGGCAAATTAGTGAGTTGCAGCATTTCACAGAAGATGAAAAGCAGGCACAAAGAGAGATTACAGGCATCTTAGAAATAAATCAAGAATACTGATTTATTAAAATGAATGAAGGTGATATTTCCCAATATGACAACTACTTGCAAAACATTTCTTAAAGAAAAAATGTGTAGTGTTCAATGCTTTTTAAGGTTCTGTATTCAAATAAACTTGGCAAATGCTGTATTCTGAATATCCCTCTTGAATATTTACAAAGCACATTATGTGCATAAGGCTCCGAGAAGGCCTACAGGACAGAAATCTGCTTAGTTTTGTTTAATCCAATATTTACCAATCTTATTTGACACCTTTGGTTTGCAGAGCTTGTACTAACATCCTTCAAGAACCATTTGCTATTATATTTTGAGGATTTTTTTAAATCAATAATCAATATTGAATTTTTTCCGATGTCTTTTCTATAAAAAATGATCATGATTTTTTTCTACTTATATTTAGTAAGGTGAATGCCATTAATAAATGTTATACTACTGAACCCTTCCTGCAAGCCTAAAATAATCTTCACTTCTTACGACATATTATCCTTTTAATGTGTGCAAAGTACATATTAAACATGTTATCTCACTCGATTTTCTAAGCAAACCTACAAGGCAAGTAGTACTATCATGGCTGCCCCGGTCCTCCTCACTGTACTCAGCTCTCCTTGCTGCTTCTCAAACACACTTAGCTTGCTCTCACCTCAGGCACTATACTACGCCTGCCAGTCTTGCTCTTTCCTGAGATCCTCTATCCCTAGATAGCCTCATATATCATTCCTCTCTCCATTAATGTCTCCACTGACTTGTCACCGCCAACAGACACTTTCCCTGTCTGCCCCACATCAAATAGAAAGAAAATGCCTTCCAATCTTGTCACTCTACCCCGACCATTTTGTTTTTGTTTGTAGGGCTGTCGCCACCTAACATGTATTTACTGTTTATTGATTTCTATTCTATTGCCCCTCATAGAACGTAAGCACCATTAGAGCAGGGGTTTTATCTCTGTTCGCTGCTCACTTTGCGGCACCAAGAATGCCTAGGCCTGGCACATAGAAATTACTTAATATTCATTCAATGAATAAATGGGTAAGTGATGAATGAATACCCATCTTATAGACAAGAAAACTGAAGCTTAAAGAGATTAAGTAAATAAAATCACGCAGTAGCAGAGCTGAAACTAAAACCCAATTCTAACTTTCAATTCTCTACCCTTAACGATGAAAACAAATGACAGATGATTTTAGGCCATATAAAATACTTAGAATCTTACAAATACTAAAGTACAAGTTAGCGACTCCACTAAAAGTCAGCAGAAAACTGTATAGATAATCCCTGTACAAGGTAAGCAGAAGAATTAGAAGATGGCCTCCAAAGAATTCCTCAGAAATCACGGACATTATATTAAGGCAGCTATGCTCTCTCAATACCCACAAGCCTCACACCACGAAGCTCTGACCTTCATCCGTATGTGTCCTTGGATATCCAGAAGATAAAACTGGATGCTTCTGGGCCGAATGGCCATTAAACATATGTTTACTACCAGGCTGCCAGACACAGTACTAGAAGTGTTCTCCCCCAGGAACTAGCCATTTTATGGCCAGTACAGACACCAACGACCTGGGTTTGAAAAATTATTTGCTCTTTCTTGGTTTCTTTTTAGATTTCAAAAGGCATTTTACAATTAGCTATTCTTCATGTTCTTCTCTTCTTCCACCATTGGGATACCTTCTTGAATCAACTTTAGACTAAAAATAAAATTTTACAAATCTCCATTTCTGACATTAAAAAGTATCTTCAATTTTTTTTTCCAGAATTCAGTCAAACCCTGTATTTTAGAACTGTGGAACTGATTCGACACTGCAATGTGTCAAATTTGATTCCATCAATGGAAAGCATAATGAGCAAAGATTGAGCTAGTCAGGTATAACTAAATGTTTTGAACCTGTGAATTTAAAAGGCAAGGTTCATTTATGTTATTGCTAGATAGTAAATAAAATCATTTTCCAACATTTCACTATCAAATTACAGTAATTTCTCCACCAGCGCACACCTGAGGAATGCCACAAAAGGCCTTTTCTAACCGTTTGTTCTATTGTTGCTCATAATCTCCTAAATATTTCTCTAGGTGGCTTCTATTCAAAGGCAAATGGAAGGCAGTAAAATTTGTGGAGAATGTATTCAACTGCTTAAAATACATCAACCAAAAGATAAAAAGATTTTAGAGCTATATAATGAATTGTGAAATTATATCTCCTTCACTACATCTTCGGTTTCAATAATAGTTAACAAAACTGACAGACTGGTCAAGTTCCAAATCACCTACTGTACAGAGACCAACTCTTCCATCTCAAATTCTCACCTTGGTCAAGGCCAGAGTAAACGCCTGTCCTTCACATTTTTACACAACAGTCACTTTGTAGGCCACAAATACAAGCTCTCACATCAGAAGGAGGAGGAAGCAAATTCCAATGCACTGGACAAATTTCCGCTCTCTGAAACCAGTTTATTGATTGTTCGCTTGATTTTCTTGGCTGTCAAGATAGTGAAAGGAGGAAACGAACCTTTCTATAAAACTGTAAAGCGTAACCAGATACATTTGACCTTTAAGCAATTCACATGGAGAAAGGTAAAATAAAACTCCCTTAATAGGTTTAAAATTTAGCTATGGAAATCATATGCTAGCACTTCACCAATACATTCCAAGTTTTTAATAAGATTAGTAAAGTGAAGTCAATTGAAGTCAATTTTTATATTTCACAGGCCCAAAATAAGATACTAAAGAATTTTGAAAAGTAACATTTAAAAGATACTTTAATAAATTAATGGAAAAAATGATAATTGTGCCAGTCCAGAAATGCCTTATAATAGGAAAGTGAGAATGTCTAAAGAGCATTAATCATTAAAAAGAAGTCTTAAATTTTTTTTAATTAGCATTGAGAAAAATTCACCTTAATAAAACTCAGCTTAACACAAGAAAATAATTTATTCATATTACATAACACCATGTTATTTTTAGTCCTTTCTCTAAGAATTCTAGAGATCTTTATATTGTCCACTTAATCCTTCACTTACCAGTATAAAAGGAAAAGGCATGTAAACATGCAAGAGACTTTAACAAAAAAGAGATAGAAAGTGTCAGGAAATTTCAAAGCAAAGAAAACAGGAAGTACACTCTTTTTTTGGCTTGGGGTTTTGGAGGAGATGGGACTACGACATACAATAAAAACAGAAATACATGTAATGTAGGACTGGCTTAAGTAAGCAAACTGATGTGAGTTTGCTGGCCAACAGTCTTGCCACAGATTTACAGGAAAAATAAGCTTGGCAGTTTTGCAGTATGCACTCCAAAATTTGAAAAGACCTTTTTTTATATCAACTGTAATATCAAGTTATATCAAGCACATGTTTTATAATTCTAACAAACAGACTAACATCGGGCATCACCACTTATATTTCTGTCTGAATCTTAGAAGCAAGACATGTTCAGAAGCATGAAGTAGGCTGACAAAATTCTAACTTTCATATGAAATCTCTAACAGAAAACATGAGGACAATGAAGTAAGACAAGTTGCTACAAAAAAATACTGCAAAAGGAAAAGATTCCACTATTTTCAGAGGCAGGCTCAAAAAGGGAAGAACAGTAAACATCCTTTGCTGTTACAAGGCGCCTTGTAAATGTCTCTATTAATATTCGTTTACGTTTTTATCCCCATAAGAGGCTATGATCTCCCTGAAGTCAAGCACCTGACTTTGTATCATCCTAGCCTATCAGCCACTGAATTCAAATAAATGAACCAAGCGTTCAGTCAGTTAACCTTTCTTAAATTCTCTTGACAAAAAAATATTCATGGTATTTGTGTTGTGTAAATTTTATCTCAATTAAAAAAATATCCCCCAAAATCATGGTCTGAAACACACATTAAAAGCCAGCTGACAAGAAAAGTGTTTAATTACTAAGGAAAAGCTATTTTGAAGTCAGAACCTAAGTCATTGGACTCTAATGCAAGGGTGATATGTTTTACAACAAACAATAAGACCTATAATCACATAGGTATTTCCTAACCTACACATGTCCAGTCCTCAACTGTTCAGACATGTGAATACACAATCTCAAAACACCCACCGAGTTATGCAAGTTTCTGGGTCAGCTGCTTGGTATCCTGTTAAAACTGACTTACTTGCTTTATTTAGATGCAAACAGATTCTTTAATACTAGATTCCACCATAGGAAGCATATATGAAGAGTGCTCTTAATTTTTTTTATGAGGAAAAAAATACACTAAAGTTGGGGGCGGGGGGAAGGAATGATGTCAGAAGAAATCTAGAGCTAAAAAAAACTTCAAGGAAACCCAGAGGACTACCTTATTTCAGGCCCCTTCCTAGCCTCAAGTGTTTGAATCTATTTTGCTTCTTCCAAGAAATGTAAAGACCACCGCTGGGTGGAGGGCTGATAGGTATGTGGCACTGGGGCTCCTGGACCAAGCACAGCCCCTCATCCCCCTTGATGTCCTCTGCATCTGCACCCATTGGTTATCCTGATAGAGAAGCAACAAAAAAATCCGATTCAAGTAAAAATGTAATCTTTGTCATCATGCTCTGACTTTGAAAGGTCAAGTCCACACCAGCCAGCATTTGAGGTAATTAACATTATACCCATTGTCTTTGCTCCACAAATTAAAATCCTGGAGCAAAAACGCAGTGTGGCCACAGGCCAAAGAAAGAAACAAAAACTACAGTAGAAGGATGCAGAAGGCAAATGTATTATTTCAATTATCTAGTCTAAAGTAATACTGGCATCAGAGCTTTCACGTGATCCATCAGGTTTCACTAGACAGACTATAAAAAGGTGGGGCAGGAACTCTCTTCTCTTTATTCTCGTTATTGTTCAACAAATCACCGATGTACAAATGCTAAAATTTAACAGATATTTTATATTCCCACCCCCCAAAAAAAGTCTAAATGGCAATAATATACATAATCAAACCTCTGATTTGTTGACAGAAAGAGCCACCATTCCACTCCCTAATGCCTTTTCTACCTGCCGAACCTCAGGGACTGAAAGAAGTGACTGCCATCTTCATGTCCTTTGCAGTGACTCTACTGAAGTAAAAGAGTTATTCGGGTCAGAATAAGAATCTTTATAAAAAGTTTTCTAAGCACAAATATTTCTTTTAGAAAATGCTCTGTCTCCAAGCCCTTTAGATGCCAGACTGCCTTAACACACTACTGACTCACAGGCACGATGCATTTGCAAAATAAAAGTTAAATATCCACGTCTACAGCTTTCTTTTCTACACTATTAAATAAAAAGTACAAGTAGAATAAGTGAGTCACTGACCTCTGGCTTGAACACAAAAGGAATTACCCTGCCACATATTACTTAAAAATGCAAAGCGCTATCTCAAGTTAATTTGTCACTTGGAGAAATCGCTGTGCTTTTATGATGAGAATTCATTTATGAGAAGCTCTTAGTACAGTTTTCCCCTTAACCTTCTCAATTTATCTTACATTTGCTACTCTTCCACAGCAAACTTTTATGTGCAATTTTAAGGCTGCGTAATGTAAGGCACAAGGGCACTCGTCTTTGAAATACAAAGAACAATCTAATGAAAATGAGGTGATGCTACCAGCTGCCAATGACTTGCTCTCTCCTGACCCAACATGCTAAAAAATATGATTGGTTAGGGTTTTCTATGATCTTTCTAGAGAAAAGAGGGGCTGGAGCCAGCTTTTATTTGACTGTGGAGAGATACATCTATAAAAATTTGTTTAAAAATCTCCAGCTAAAATAAAGAACAGTACAAAATAAATCCACAATTTTAACATGATCCATTTCCTTTAGAGAATAATTATTTTAGGCCATTTAAACAACCAGTCTTTAATCACAACAAACTTTTAAGATGTCTCCAGGCATCATTCAAGTATATTTGGAAGTCACCAGAGCATGAACTAGTGGGAGTGTCCAATGCTTTCAGATGACAGGCAAACCTGGTGATACTGTTTCATACTTTTTTTCTAAGCTTCGGTGTCATCAAGTATAAATAGGGATAATATCCTCTGCTTTGTATACTTTGCAGAATGGAGTTTTTAAAATCCAGGTGAAACTACTGGATAAACACAAAAGTACGCACCCTTCCCACCACCATACACAGAAGGCATGACTACACAAGTTCAAGAACCAGACTTACTCTACTTAATTAATATACAATAACATCTGAGGAGACCACAGGTTGAAATATGATTGCCAATCGCCTTGGAAGCTCTTCCATCTCTAATGGCTACGAATCGTGTGAAGATTTTTTTAAAACTGTTATCATAAAGCGATAATTAATCAGCTTTTCCCTCGAGGGTTGGGGGCATAGTTCCTCTGCAGAATCTGATGAAAACTATGGGCCCTCTGCTCACAAAAAATCATATCCATAAATACAAGCAAAACTTATTTCTTTGATATTGAGGGTGATTTTTTAATCTTCTGGTAAGAATCTCCAGCTACAGGCTACTGAGTGATGGCCTAGTTCATCAGAAAGATACAAAAGGAAAAGAAGTAGTTTGTCATAATAACGTGGATGGTCCATGGTTACATAAGCGCTACACTTAGGAAAGCCTCCCTCACACTCTCCCTGGGGACGTGAAGCTGAAAGGTCTACCATCCTGGGTTACCTCTGCAGTGTTCAGGTAAACGAGGCACGAAATCACTTCCTTTCATAAACAACCTGACTTTCAACTAACACCTAAAAATAGTGTTCATGTACACCCAGCGGGCTGCTCCAGAATTTCCACATAAAAGGGACAAAGGGGTAGTAATCTAATTGGGAGGCAGAGCTAGGGTATTTGCTCTGAAGATAAAGTTGCTTAGGATCTCACATAAGATTGAGAAAACATTAAATTTCCTTAGCAAAGCAAGAAGAGTGCTATAGGAGGAGGAATGGGCAGCCAACCATGGCACCGTCACTGTGTTCTCAGGCTTTAACGAACAGCAAAGTTGCCCAGAAGGCTTGTTAAATACCAGTTGCTGGACTCCATCATCAAAGTTTGATTCAGCAGGTCTGGGGTAGGGGATTTTGCTGCTGCTGCTGCTGGTTAGGGGACCACACTTTGAGAAGCACTGATCTAAACAATTAGAGCCTATCCCATGTGGGACATTACAATTTCTTATGCACATTCAGTCACAGTCTCATCTCGATGCCATACTCATCATGAACTTAAAATAGCAGCACCACTCTGTCACTCAAGTCTGCTTCTTACCTGTGGTACCTAACAGTGCACACATGTTGGGCTGAACATTTGCAACACACAAGAATAAGCTTCTTGATGACTCCTTGGTGAGTGTCTATAGAAGATTCACATACAGAAATGCAGAGGAAAAACTCTGAGCAGTTCTGCTTTAAAGTTTTACCCTCAGGAAGCAATAAACAGAAAATTGGTGCTAGGAAGATTTGCTTACAACTTAGGAAAACACCCATTACTCCAGGGCTGTGGTTTTCAAATTGAGCCCCAGATGCTATATCCAGACACCTCAAGGGTTGTGGTCAGGCAGGGAGTCAAGAGATGATTAGGCTTTGGCCTCCTTTTTCAGTCCCTCTGATTTACATATTGGCATAAATTATATTTATTAGTGGTTTTACTGTCCCTTCGACAGAAAGAAAGTTTAAAGAACCCTGGATTTGATCACCTCTCAGAATCCTGTCATTTCCATGATTCTATTAAACACAGCAATCAAAGATTAAGTGGCGCATTAGAAAAAATAAAAAGATCGAACTGGCCCAGGAGGCTGACCAAACACTAAAAATAGCATCGGAATGAGTGGTTAGCAGTCATATCACATTTGTGTCTGGTATGAAGGTCTGGGTGTCACACACAAGAGCTTCCAAACACATTGAGGGCAGCAACTAAACCTCTGCAAATAGAATATAAAAAACAGACAGGCACCAGTGGTAATTATAAACTTCCCTGTCAAGTGGACACCTTGTAGAAACCAGGTCTTTTCAGTAAGAGCCATGGTGATACTGTGATATAGAGCAAGATGCTACATTCTGAGGATTGTTATCAACAAGGCCATCTACCAAATTGATAAAACTTTTCTTTATGACACATTGGTAAGCTACCAGGCAACTTATGCATAAAGTACTGGGGTCATTACTGCAGTCCACACTGGACTGCAAAACAGAGCCAGGGGTGGTAGGAGGTGGGGTGGAGAAATCATGGTGTTTGGGGGAGATGAATTGCATGTCTTTTATTATGCATTAACTTAGAAGTGACCCATAATTCCAGTATTCAAAACCATCTTCAAGGGGTAAATGAGGAAATGGAACCTTCTAAATTGGGGAGCCATCCTTTCTTGGGATGTTAAAACTGTATGCAATGATTAGTTGCCCTATTATGAAATGGAAGATATGGGTTTGGCATTTTTAAAAAGGGGGAGGGATAGTAAGAGCATCTTCGAAGCCACCAGGATCTCATACACACACCATCATCATCCTACTTTCAACCAATCCCAGGGGCTACCTTCTTCGGCTAGGGCAGCACCTATAGGTAGGAAGTAAAAATGGTCTCAATAAGTCAGTACCTTGCAATCCAGTTCTCACAGATGGTCTACAGCATTTCTTCCAAACCAAAGCAGCCGGACCGTCCCCACTCACATCTGTTCTTAGGGACCACGGCAGGTGGAGAGAGCATTAGGCACAGGTATTATGTTTCATTATTTCAATCAACAAAAACGTTTTCGGAGCTCCTTTGGCAATGATGAATAACACACAGTCTGAAATCTCAAAAGGAGTTTACAGGCGCCCTGAAAGAACTACCCTCAGCCAACCAATACTGTAAAGTCATACCTAATGGCACAGGGAACTCGGTTAGAGTCCAAAGTCAAACTCAAGGAAGCAATTACAGTTAAAACTGTCCTTAAAAATTCTCTGAAATTCCTCAGGAAATATACTACATTGCCTCTCGCTAAGTCCAAGATAACCAGCTTTTCCGGCCCTTTGGAAAAGACTATTAGCTCTTCAGGTAAACACCAGATATAGTATCTGGCTTGCATTGTATGAGCCATGCAGTTAAACCCAAATGATCACACTCGAGGAGGAAATGAAATCTCCCTACAAACTGCAGGCTCATATCTCCCATCTTATGTTCACTCTAGGACTATCATATTTCAATTATTATTTCTTGACTTTTTTTTCTTGTGGCCAAGTTCATGAATTTAATTCCCATGAGTCAAATATGCATATAGGGACTCCACTGTAATACCACCTACTTAATATTTACCCAAAGACATGTCCAAATGCCTCTATTTCTTTGAGTCAACATACTGAGTCCTTTGGAATGCAAACACATAACAGAGAAGGAGTTATATATTAACCTTTCACAAGAGAATGATTTTTTTTTCCAAATTACCTCCAGTTTTCTGAAGAGACTAGAGATACCAGAGAATGAGCAGGTAACTTTTGGCAGAAAGAAAGAAAAAAAATCAAGAAAGATCCAGAATATGAAATACATTCCCAGCAAATTTTCCTATGTGGCAAATTGGGCCCCATCAGGGAACAATGTGAATCCATGGTGCACCCAGAACTAGAGGAAGCAAGAGAGAGATTCTAATGACACATACCCAAAGTTCTTCATGGTCAGTCCTACCCTCGTACAGTACAAAGTAAATCCCATTCCCAAAGTCCTCCAGGTCAGGAACGATTCAAGAAAAAGAGATAGGCCTATTAGGCTACGCTGACTTGACTCAACTGGATTACTCAGTTATTACACACTCCCAGCTGTTATTGTCTTCCACCCGCTTCAAGGTCACACAAACTGCTGTGGCCCCAAACATACCCCCAGAAGCTAATATATCTCCCACATTTTCCATACTTATTCCCTCACACAGTCATAAACACGAGTGCCACGCCCACCATACCTCAGCCTGCTGAGCACACCAACAAAGTGAGCCTGACCCCTTGCTAGGGAACCTGGCCTCTCTTATTCCCAGAGGTGCAGGCATACATTACTCTAGTAAACACAAATGGTTTCTCAGGAAACCAAGAACTCTTCCTAAACGACTCTTCACCTCACCTCTTTTTCAGCCTTTTTTCCTGTGTGGTACTGTAGATTTTACTGGTATCACCCCTGAGCAGGCTCCATTGTTTCCCCTCCTTCATTTTATCACTATTTTTAGCTCACTGGACATCCCTCTCTCTTTTATCTGCTACAAATTCTACCTGCTCTTTATCTGTTTTTCCACAGCCTTCTAATTTTTTTAGTACTTTGCCTTTCATTCTCTGGAGGAACAAGAGGTATACTTACATGCAAAAATGCACAAAAGAAAACTGTTTGTACTAGTCAAATAAACATCATATACATTTTCCTCCACCTACACATTTAAACCCTGTTCCATTCTGGATGCAAATGCTTCAGCAATCCTCCACTCCCCCACGACAGCCTTAAAATCATTCACCTCTTCACTCCCCTCCTGAATTCACTGAATTCCGAATATACTCAGAATTTTTACTTGACCTCAGTCCACACTTATCACCATCTTAAGTTCCTTAGCTGGTATTGAAATTGGAAAATTTTAAGCAGACAATTAAAAAAGACTAGTAAACCTGCTCTTGACAGGACTAGACTTAACTCTAATGAGATAAAATGACAAGTACATGGCTTGCTGCCAAGCCATCATAAACAGTTTAAGAATTAGATTCAAAGTAGCTGATAGAATCTGAAAGAGTGACCTCTATACATTTTATCTTTGCTAGGTTTGCACAATGTTTAAGATATGAAACTCGAAGTATTAAGATACCACTTTAGAAAGACACCTTAAAGTCAAGACTTCGGAAGAGGTGTTGAGGGAGGTTGCCGATATGTAACTATTTTTATCTGTAGCAAATATGAAATATATATGGTTTTCCTAAATTTTATGCTCTGAAACACTTCATTAGTATTTTTTTCTGTCTTCCAGAATAAAATGAATATTTCTTTGCTAAAATGCCTACCTCTCACAAATATTTAAACCTAATAATTAGAAGAATTTAACAGGGGACCTATAGAAACTAATTTAAATTTAAAACATTAATGTTTAATCCAATTTCTGAAAAGTGTCAGTATTCACATTTTCATAATGTATCCTCAAACATCAAAAAGAAATGTCATTTTTATACTAGATACCCACGATTTCAATAAGACACGTTTTCTCATATTAAGGGAAAACTCTTAAAACATGAAAAATCACAGGCATTCAAAAGAGCGGACCTGAGATTCTCTTTATTTTATTTGTCCATAAAATTAAGAGTATCTGTCTTGAAATACAGAAAAATTTAAAAAGCTGAATTTCAAGCTTATGCAAAAGCCATTCCTGACTCCCCACTCCAGCCCCTCCCACCACCACTACCAATCTCAGGAGCAGGTGTGGTGGGGGCAGCTCTACAACGGAGTAGTAACACCTTAAGCCAATCGAGCTTCAATCAATGTTCTGGTTTCCTACTTTAGAAACCACTGTTGCAAACCCAACACTGGCGATAAATGACGGAGATTAACACAGCATGATTACCTCAAACAAGAATTAAAAGAGGCTGAAAAGCAGCAACTAAACCCCAAACTATGTGCCCTTTCACAAGAAGAAGCTGAAGGTAATCTTGTTCACTGAACATAAATCATTTGAGATCTGGCCAAATTCTGAAATGATATTCCAGATGGAAACACTGCAAAGCCTGGAGCTGCTTACATAAGTATTTTCTTCCAACTCTGAAAACAAACTGGACCAGTTTTTCTTGTTGCTTCTAGGAAAGCAACCATTTTAATGAAACAATTCAACAGAAGGGCTTCCCTAGACTCGACCCCTGCTCCATCTCTGGTCCCACCCCTACCCCCCCACTTCCGGCAGCGTAAGGTTTCTTGTTTCCTCCTCCCTCAGTATCTATTTGAAAGTCTTCAGGCTGCAGAAAGCAAAGTCTTTAATCTTAACTTCTCATATATTTCTGTATATTCACATTTTTCAGGACAAAATCAAGATACAGCTCTTTAATTTATATTTATTTATATATATATTTTATTTTTTATTATTATTTTTTAATTCTCTTTAGGGGCCTGTGAGGTTTACGCAGACAGGCCTCTCAGAGAGTCTGCTGTGTTTCCTAAAGTTCATGTTCACAAGCTGCCAGCTAGGAATAGCTTGGCTTTACTTTTCACTTCTTTGAGTTAAAGTCAATTAGACAGAGAGGCTTTGAGGGCGACACAGTGCAACAAGTCAGTGACTTGTTTGTTTCAAGATGCTGTGTTAACAGCCAAATGTTTTGGTTGTGCTGGTTAATTCAACAACCAAAGGTTTGCCGAGATACTTCCTTTTTGACTCTCTTTGTACTAAATATCACTGGAAATGCCAGTGATCCTGATAGAGATCCACTATGCCCCAGAAAAGCCTCTCTGAGGCGTGTAAGTGGGAGCCTGCTGAGATAACCAAACAAAAGACAGTGGAAAGGTCGGCCCCTCCACCATGAGGAAAACCTCAGTTAAAGTGATGTGTAACAGGAAACCCTGGACTAAATGTCAGACTCCATACATTTCGGTTCTTTATTCTACAGCTCTAGATATTTGCTCACACACAGTTAAGCCAACGCTTAATAACATCCGGGTAGGCCTTACTCACATCTGCCAACACCTACATTACAAGCTCCTACTAAATTTTTATTTAGTCTGATTTTCCACTTCTATATGCTGTACTTAACCCACCCTCCCAACACAGGCACATCTTCTGCACCTCACAGGAACGATTTCTTTCTTTAATCACCTACCTAGTTATCTGGTAAAGACGTTTGAGTCTGTCCACACCACAGCAGACCTGATCCTGCTGTTTCCCCTTCCTCTAGGACCAAGAGCACTGCCCTTTCTCCCAGGCCTGGCGGCTTTCTCCAAGGCCACAGAGCCTGCCAGTGCCAACACTGAGAAGCTTAACCAATGACTATTTTCTTCCTACCCAATGCAATTCAAAGTTCTGTAGCCTAAAATCAAAACATCACAGAGCTCAAGATTCGGAGTTAGGCAAACCTGGCTTTAACTCTGCTACTCACCATCTCTGTACCATGGGCTAATAACCTCTCTAAAGCCCAGTTTTATCTCTAAGATGGGATAATAAGAGTATTTACCTTTATTGTGAAGACAGAATGAGATAATGCCTGTGCCTGGCACAGGGTAGCTCTCAAAAAAAGTTACCTATTTTTTATCATTATACTAGTACTCTACTACTGTTAATTACCACAGGGATAACTGGCATAAACAGATGTAAATTGGTTTGGCTTCAGGCCAAGTTTGGACTATGCCGGGCTGCCACAAGATATTTGGTTTTGTTTGTTTTTTTCATTGCCTTTGGAGAGGTAAACATTCTCCAATTTGTCATAGCCCTCATCACTCCTTAGAATTTTATATCCTCATTAAACTGTCGGGCTCCTGAGTTTGTGACACCCCTTCTCCTCTAAACAAAAAGTCTCAGGACCACTTGTGGTTTTTTTTTGTTTTGTTTTTTTTTTAAATGAAGACATTATAGAACTAGGGCAGCTAGATATTATACTAAAACAATGCATTTTTTAAAACTGTAACAAGGAGCCACCAATTTTCAAAAAGGTTAAAACTTCTAAGTCAGTCAGAAAGCACACATTCTACTTTGTAGTTTTACGAAGTAGGTCGGTAACAACTTCCAAAACACAGAGAATTCATGACACAGATCCTCCACTGTTAGCTTTCCTGGTCTGGCACAAAATGAACAGAGCAAATATAATAGTGGAAGATCAGAAAACACACTCCTAAAGCCAGGCTCTTCCCTAAGTGCAGAAGGCCACTGCCTAGGCAATTTCTCATTCCAAATGCACCTGTCAGAGGTTAAGGTCTTAAATTCACCTATAGCTTTGCATGTACCAAAAAATTTAATTTCCTAACATTTAATATTTTTCTTTTCTTACTTAGCCCACATAGATATTCCATTAATGATTAAAATATGTAACAATTAAGAAATACATATCTTCTTAATAACATACATCATTTCTGGGGGAAAAAAACACTATAAAAAGTACAAGATATTAAACACTATAAGACTGTAAAGATATTTACCTATTACTGAGATTTATTGATGTCATAGAATTAAACAACCACAATTCTCTCTTACTTTTTTTTTTTTTATAAAATCTCCATCTCCTTTTATCATTCCCAAAAGTCTACCTGAAAACATTCATCTTAAAATAAGGTCATTTATTTTCAAATACTCTTAAAAACAAATGGGCTTTTTTCAAGGTTTACAAAGAATTTTCAAAATAACTGCAAAATAAAAGGTAGACAAGGTCAAAATTATCATCACAATAACCAGTACAGTGATTTTATACGACTCCAACTCATATTTATCCTTCATAGAATCTGTATACCCTTGGATCTGAGACTCCGAAATAAATATAATTAAAGTCATTTACAAAGAGAAGAGGAGTAAGGGCATATTCCACAATGTTAATAGTGATTATTTCTAGTTGGAATATAAGTGATTTATTTGTCTCTGTGCGTCTATGTGTGTGTTTCCAAGTCTTCTTGCCCTACAAAAAAATTATTACTTTCATCATCAGATGAAAAATATTTATTTATATATTTTCACAGTACTGTACCTAACTACAATTGGAGCATCAAGGGGGCATTTTCTAAAGGGTCGAGTCCTTTAAGGAGTCAGGAGTCGCTGTGCAGAAAGTCGCTCTCTACAGGGCAGTGATCATTTCTGCGCTTTTATTTCCTCTTCTGAGAGGTTTAATGACCAGAGTTCCATGGCACTTAAGCTCTGTACCACACAATGCAGTCCTTTCTGCTGCCCGCGAGGCATCCTCTCTAGCGCTCCTTGCTTCTGTCTTACACTCCAGACTACTTTCAACAGAAACTGCATTTTATGTTTGTTTTACAGACCTTTACGGAGCTTAGCAAAGCTCTCTCAACACACAGCAGACTTCTGATATCTATTTGTTAAACATAAATGAAACAACTCATCGATCAATTAATTAACAGTAAAGTCAACTCGGCTTCTTTGCCTTTAGAGGTGGTGCTGTATTTAGTGTAATCACAAAGACTGAGATGTGGTCCCACTGACCGAGATCAGGACTACTGATGTGAAGGCTTTCAGAAAACACTCCAAGCACTGGAAAAGAAGTGGCTTCTCCTTCAATCAGCTATGAACTTCCAAAGAGAAAAGATCGGGGGAGGAGGGAGTGCTGCGTCTCAAGAAAGCAATGGAATTGACACCTGTTCCTTGTATCATTCCCACGAAAAGGCGTGTGATATTAGTTGTGGACTCCTGATTCAGTTTTACTATCCCAAAGAGATTAATTCAGCAAACAGTATGAGGCAGGAATAGCTGATCCCTGCTAGGGGATGACCTGCCTGCCTTCAATGACAGCAGTGATGAGCTCAGTTTACAAAGCCTATGAAGCACTGGCAGCGTTTTCAGGGTTCTTAGACAAAGCACTATTATTACAGTGATGTTGAAGACTGGCTAATAATAGAAGAAACATCCTTATATTCTTTGGCTTCAATAGCTTTAATTATACTTACTGTGAATTCTCAAACCAGTGGGGGTACAAACTGCACAAAGAAAAATATGAGTTGCGTGCATAAAATTAATGCTACGAGGAGGTGAGGCTGTCAGTGCTGTGAACTTGTGGTTGTTTAACCAAGCTGCTTCCAAGCCAAACGATCAGTTGTACAAACTGGAGTTCAGAATGGCCGAATGTGGTGAGGGGGACTGGGATACGACCTGCCAATGAAATTGGGTGGCCATCTGTCCTGAACCACAGTAAAGAATGATTTTTGTTTTGCCACCAAGAATTGCTGTTGAAATGAAGGGAAATCCACACAAGTAGACAAAGGGGGGGGGCAGAAACACCCACATAAAATGTTCCATTTCCAAAAACAAACTAAAGTTAAGGGATATAATTACAAATATTCCTCACTCAACTCGACTCTATAATCTTTCAGGCAGTTATAATGCAATATTTACGGTTAAACATAAAACTCTTTCATGATTTCAAAATGTCCTTCAGAAGCACCTGTGCATTTCCCAGGATTCTTGTGTTTTTCTACAACCTCTGCTTGAGATTTCTGAAGCCTAATATGCCTAACTTGCTGTTTTCTTCACTGGACTCTGATTGTTAGGCACATGAGTGTTTCATACAAATAGCTATAAACACTTAGGAAAATGAGAACTTGTCCTGAGGAAAAAGTAACAAATTCACCAGCCTCTTTAGTTCTGCAAAAGAGCTATTTCAGAGTCTTTGTAGTGAAAAATACCTAAATTGTGGCCTATCTGGTCTTGTATCACATCAGCAGACAAAAAGTTACCTATAGGAAGAATGTTCCTGGCCCATATAGAAAAAAAAGTGGCCACCAGTCTCTCACACCAATAACTCAAGTGCTTCCTGGTGAGCCTCCAAGGTGATACCTGAATCAAGAGGCATATAAATGCCATTTCACAACCCTTTGATAACTGACTCTCTTTGACTTAACCCAGTGATAATTAAGAGCTATATCTGACCATCTCTTTCTT